>NC_086455.1:39938354-40240854 GCF_028390025.1 Pseudophryne corroboree
ATGCTTCCAACAAGATTGGAAATCCTGCTTCTAAACAAACTATTGCACGCTGGATTTGTAATACGATTCAGCAAGCTCATTCTTCGGCTGGGCTACCGTTGCCGAAGTCAGTAAAGGCCCATCCTACCAGGAAGGTGGGCTCATCTTGGGTGGCTGCCCGAGGGGTCTCGGCACTTCAACTTTGCCGAGCAGCTACGTGGTCGGGTTCAAACACTTTTGCTAAGTTCTACAAGTTTGATACCCTGGCTGATGAGGACCTCATGTTTGCTCAATCGGTGCTGCAGAGTCGTCCGCACTCTCCCGCCCGCTCTGGAACTTTGGTATAGACCCCATGGTCCTTTTGGAGTCCCCAGCATCCTCTAGGACGTAAGAGAAAATAAGATTTTAATACCTACCGGTAAATCCTTTTCTCCTAGTCCGTAGAGGATGCTGGGCGCCCATCCCAGTGCGGACTGTTCCTTGCAGTTGAGTTGATACAGGTTGAGTATCCCTTATCCAAAATGCTTGGGACCAGAGGTATTTTAGATATGGGATTTTTCCGTATTTTGGAATAATTGCATACCATAATGAGATATCATGGTGATGGGACCTAAATCTAAGCACAGAATGCATTTATGTTTCATATACACCTTATACACACAGCCTGAGGGTAATTTTAGCCAATATTTTTTATAACTTTGTGCATTAATCAAAGTGTGTCTACATTCACACAATTCATTTATGTTTCATATACACCTTATACACACAGCCTGAAGGTCTTTTAATACAATATTTTTAATCACTTTGTATTAAACAAAGTTTGTGTACATTGCGCCATCAGAAAACAAAGGTTTCACTATCTCACTCTCACTCAAAAAAGTCCGTATTTCAGAATATTCCGTATTTCGGAATATTTGGATATGGGATACTCAACCTGTACTGGTTATTTTCGGTTACACATGGGTTGTGTATCAGTTATGTTCAGCGTGTTGCTGTTGTTAGTTCATACTGTTATCTGGTTTCATGCTACTCCAGTTGTACGGTATGTTTGTGGTGTGGGGCTGGTATGTTTATCGCCCTTAGTTAACAAAAATCCTTTCCTCGAAATGTCCGTCTCTCCTGGGCACAGTTCCTATAACTGAGGTCTGGGGGAGGGGCATAGAGGGAGGGGCCAGTTCACACCCAGTCAAAGTGTTTTTAGTGTGCCCAAGCTCCTGTGGATCCCGTCTATACCCCATGGTCCTTTTGGAGTCCCCAGCATCCTCTACGGACTAGGAGAAAAGGATTTACCGGTAGGTATTAAAATCCTATTTTTGGGAGCCTCCCGGACATTCCGGGAGAGTAGGCAAGTATGCCCTAAACCCCCATCCCCGCTGCCTAAACCTAACCCTCCCCTGTAGCTTAATCCTAACCCTCCGAGGGGATGCCTAACCCTAACCCCCTGAAATACAGACTTAACCTAACCTCCCACCCAAGCACAGCTTACCTCTCCAGCGCCGCCATGTCTCTTCGTTTGGCATCCTCGCTGTCGGGATTCCGGCGCTGGGATGGTGCACCCATACTGGATGCCAGTGTTGACATTCTGAATGGTGTCGGGATTTCGGCGTTAGTATTCTGACTGCCGCTATCCCGACAGCCGGGATCCTAACTGCTTCCCGCAGAGATCATAAACGTAAGTTAAGATGTCTAAAGTGTGCTTCAAGTATTATAATAAATATTGTTAAAATGTGTGTGTGTCTGTGTGTGTGTGTGTATATATATATATATATATATATATATATTTGCCTTAATCTGTGACTCTGTGCTCGTAACGCTGGGCGGAGTCACAGAGCTGGGCGGAGTCAACTGCATCTGCTGCAGGGAGCTACCCCATACCCAGTGCCAGCAGCAGTCAGGTGCAAGACCCTACCTTACAGTATAGGAGGTGAGGATGGCCACTAGCTGCCGGCTGCTGTGCCTGTCCTCCCCCCCCCCAATCACCTGTGACATCGGGCTGTTTGCTGTGCAGTGCGGGACCCGAAAAGGGGGCGGAGCTACGACGTCACGAGGGGCGGAGCTATACGGAATAGAGGGGCGGAGCTACACGGGACCAGACAGCTGAACAATGGTGGAATCAGCATTGCAGTGACGGCCAGCCAGACTTGGTAAGTGGAGGGTGAGAGAGGTGTGTGTATAGTGGGTGTGTGTGTGTGTGTGTATATATATATAGTGTGTGTGTGTGTGTGTGTGTATATATATGGTGGGGTGTGTGTGTTTGTATATATGTGTGAATTGTGTGTGTGTGAGGTATGTCTGTGTGTGCGCACTTTATGGACGCCACTGCTGGGGGGGGCCATTACATGCAAGGACGCTACTAATATAGGGGGGGCATTACGTATAAGGACGCTACTACTATAGGGGGGCATTACGTATAAGGACGCTACTACTATAGGGGGGGCATTACGTATAAGGACGCTACTACTATAGGGGGGGGGCATTACGTATAAGGACGCTACTACTATAGGGGGGCATTACGTATAAGGACGCTACTACTATAGGGGGGCATTACGCATAAGGACGCTACTACTATAGGGGGGGCATTACGTATAAGGACGCTACTACTATAGGGGGGCATTACGTATAAGGACGCTACTACTATAGGGGGGGCATTACGTATAAGGACGCTACTACTATGGGGGGGCATTACGTATAAGGACGCTACTACTATGGGGGGCATTACGTATAAGGACGCTACTACTATAGGGGGGCATTACGTATAAGGACGCTACTACTATGGGGGGCATTACGTATAAGGACGCTACTACTATAGGGGGGGCATTACGTATAAGGACGCTACTACTATTGGGGGCATTACGTATAAGGACGCTACTACTATAGGGGGACATTACGTATAAGGAGGCTACTAATACTGGGGGGCATTACATATAAGGACGCTACTACTGGGGGGGGCATTATGTATAAGGATGCTACTATTACTGTTGTGGGGCATTACATATAACTGCTACTACTACTGGGGGGGCATTATGTATAAGGACACTACTACTATTGGGGGGGCATTATGTATTAGGACGCTACTACTACTGGGGGGGCATTATGTATAAGGATGCTACTACTACTGGGGGGGCATTATGTATAAGGATGCTACTACTACTGGGGGGGCATTATGTATAAGGACGCTACTATTACTGTTGGGGAGCATTACATATAACTGCTACTACTACTGGGGGGGCATTATGTATAAGGACACTACTACTATTGGGGGGGCATTACGTATATGGACGCTACTACTACGGGTGGGGCATTACGTATAAGGACGCTACTACTATGGGTGGGGCATTACGTATAAGATGAATAAGATTGTGCTACATTGTGGCGTAATTTTAAATGGGGGTACTATTGTGTGGCCATGCCCCTTAGTTGTGAGACCACACCCCTTTTCCCAATGCACAACAAAGGAATATGGGAGGGCGCAAAATTCATAGTTTGCAGGGGGGCGCCGAACACCCTAGCACCGGCCCTGGCCACCAGTAGCAAAAGTACACCACGGCCACTGACACTATCTGCAGGGAGGGGAACAGCGCTGATATGGAGGGTACTTGCAGGCAGCGAGTCGCCGCCCGCAGCTCCTCTCCCACCTACACACCATACCTGCCGCCTGACACCCACACCCCAGGGAGAGGGCGCTAGCTCAGGCACCGCTAGATCAGCATCTGCAGCATACAGACAAGGGCTGCCATGCTCAGCGGCAAGCGGTGCGGAGCATGTGCAGCGGGACAGCGCCAGGACGGGACACGCACTAATCAACATTGCTGCTGGGACGGAGCTCCCTCCGTCTGCAGCCTAAGGACGCGCGCCACACCTCTCCAGGGAAACACCATGCCTGCCCGCCCACAGGGCTCCGGACGCTTACCTATGCTCCGCGATCACAGCAGCTGACGCTGCCATGCAGGATGGAGGAATGACGCCCGTCAGACGGGGCGGACAGTGTGCGGCGGAACGGGGCCAGGAAGGAATGCTGACCACGACCCATTGCTGCTGGGTCTGAGCTCCCTCCCTCTGCAGTCACCATCTCACAGCAGCAGCCTGGAGGTTAGTGGCCACCACGACCCGCACATCCTTACCTCACACATACCTCACATATACCTCACATACCTCACACATGAGAGCAAAGGTACACACACTGTGACATCACACCTGTAGCCCACCCCTATATCTGCTAAGTACTCCCCGTCACTATGCCCTGTCACCCTCATCCTGCTCTCTAACTGCCTGTCTGTGTACTGGCCTTCACCCCTCTCACACCATCACCAACCCTCACTAACTACCACAGAGACTATGTGCACTGATATCTGCCCCTCCACCACCTGCAGCGCCCCTGGACCCCTCCCCATCCCCGCAAATCCCCGCACCTGCCCCTCCACCACCCGTGGTGCGCCTTCGGACCCCCTACCCCACCCGCAGTGTCTTCCAAACCCCTCCCCCATCTGCAGCAGCCCCTCCCCCATCCGCCACACCCCGCATCTGGCTCTCCCCCGCCCGCTGCACCTTTGGATCCCCTACCCCACCCACGCAGCAGGCCCTTCCCAATCTGCATCGCCTACACCATTCGCAACAGCACCGCACCCGCCACTCCCCCACCCACGTTACCCCCGCATCCACTCCTCCCCACCCACCGCGCCCCCTGGACACCTCCCCCATCCACTGCACACCCACACCCACCCCTTCCCCATCTGCAGCGCCTTCGGAACCCCTCCTCCATCTGCAACAGCCCTGCAGCTGCCATCCCCCACCTGCGACACCCCTGCTCCTACCCCACCCACAGCGCCTTCATACCCCCTCCCCCATCCGCGGTCCCCACTCCCCAAACCCCTTCCTGTTGCAAGGGACTACGCCCCCTTCACCATCGAACGCCCTATCATTGTGCAATATTCAAACACTAACAAAACTAGGAATGCAGGTAATACTCCATATATTGAACTCCAGAAAGGCGTGCAGGGGTTAAGGGGGCGTAGCCCCTTCCGACGGTGTGAAGAGCGCCCGTAGGGCGCGATGAAGCACCTAGTATATATATATATATATATATAGCTACTGTACCAGTGGTATTCTCTATAATGTGCCAGCCACATCGCCCACCCTGTACCCATGTTCTTGAATACTTAGCTCTCTGGAGTCCCGCGTCAGCAGCAGAAGCTCTGCTCATTTTTGTTGGCGCAGCTGCCATTTTCCCAGCGTTATGCGCATGCGCAGTAGGGAAATCGCTGGGAAATTATCCACCGTACCATTTTCCCGGAAACCTGCGCAGTAGACTAGCACAGCGCCAGGGTATACTAGTGCTCAGCTGAAAGTGCTACTGGCTAGAGAGGAGGGGACTCTGACGGATGTCGGACATGGGCCTTCCTCTCTTAATACGCCCATGACTGTATGGTGCTTTACTTCTGCATAAAGAGAGTGTTTTTTTTTTTTTATTATTATTATTATGATGATGATGTATAATAAAGTGCTGGCATAGTACGCAGTGGATCCTGACACAAATTACATACAAAGGCATAAAAAACTAAAGACAGATACGTGAGATATATACTATATACTGAGGAGGAGGCGGTATGACACTCGCTAGTATACGGATAAATAAGCAGGCATGCAGTGAAATAACACAGAGCTGTAACATCTGACACAGAATTGGTACAGCTGTACATGGCTGCATTATCCATATAAACAGATGGAACGCTGGCACATTTGTGTGTAAACCTCGCTCTCTCTCATGGATGTCTTATGCCGTAAAGCTCCTAAGCAAATGATGTTCAGTTCAAAGGCAACTGTGCATCCCTTTTCTAATGCTACATCCCCCAGGCTCAGCATCACATCGCCATGCTGATTTGCTGCAGTGAAGACTGCAGCGTCTACAGTCTGCCCTCCCCCTACTCTCCGTTCTGCTTAGAGCATCAGTCTAGCTAGTGCATGTAAGCAGCTCTGATACCCTCACCTATTCATGCTTTGGAATGCTGTAGCGACAATACTGTGCCTCCGAAGAAAGCACCAGTGACTCTCCAACCCCACCACCATGCAGGCCAGTGCCGACTCTACCAGGATGGAATGTTTTTGGAGCAACTGGAAATGCCAGGGTAACATTGAGAGAAACATCAGTCATGCATGGTACAGAGAATGACAGAGCCTGTATGCTTGAGCCAGCAACACGTCCGGTGTATTCCGTTCACCTGCGGGCTGTTTCTATCCTGCTTTGTTATTTTATTACATATTAATAGTTATTTATATAGCGCACACATCATTTGTTCCTGTGTTTTTGTATTGTGTCCTCTGATACGTTTCCGTGTCATCTATATAGCAGATTCTGTTACTCAATACGCTTACATTGTACAGAGGTTCGGCACATGCATTTGTCTCATATTCTATGCAATCTGCATTATTGTATGGGAATTTATTGTAACAGCGGACTAGAAAATACTATACTGGGGTGGTATTTATTTGTAGACACAATGCCCAGGGCTTATATTTAAGGGACTCCCTTCTAGGGGGACACGCCCATTGTAATATCTCTGTCTGCTAGCTACACAAAGAAAAACGCATGTTAGACTAGACAAGTCACTATGGTGTTGAATAAATGAGCGTAACGCAGGGTGGCGGTGTCATTTTGACTCATTATTGTAAAGCGTCAGCAAGCCGACTTAAAATAATTTACTGTAATGTCTGCGTAAGGTGTATAGCCAATGCTGTGATGGAGCCGGTTAGTTAGTAGTGTTTATATTTGGAGAAGAGGGGGATTTAATTGAATAGGATTCTTCTTATTATAAGGTCTGGGTGTGGCTTGGGTAGCTTGTCTTCTGTCTGCTGTTCAGCCATATTTTTCAGCATCACGTCTTTGCTTGCGTCCTTTGTTGTACTGGAGAATCAGTGCCTGGCTCTGCCGTGCTTGCCAATGAATGTCTGATTCATTCAGAGAATCTGCAAATTGCATATTAACCAGGGTATCCGGGTGTGATGATTCTATGTTTCTCTTTAAAGCAGGTCAAGACATATTGCTTCATATCATATAGGAATGTCACCGCAAAATACATATTTCTATATAAATCTCCTTTTGTGTAGCTGAGAACAGTCGTTTCTATTGTAATAAATACATAGACGTATGTTTTTATGCCTGCTTTGTACAGTACGGTGACATGAAGTGCTGGTAGCCATGGTTACTAAACTGGTTCTGTTCCCAGCCCTGTAGTGATGAAGCAGTTTTACCCGTTACCTGCTGCTAAGGCCTGCCCCTGGAAGATGATAGCTTGCAGGCCCGACAAGACTATCTTACATTAGAGCAGGGGTAGAGACTGAGAATAATTTAAGGATATTTTACATATTTTTTATTATTTTCAGATATATTCCTTTTTTTGTTTGTTTGCTTCACGCTATGTTCCTATCATATTTTCCAATACCTACAATGGCTTCTATAGCCTATCGTCTTGGGAGGAAGAATCATGAATTCCACTAGTACTGTAATCTGCTTTCTTCTTTTCCATTTTCTTTATCTGCCTTTCTAGAATGTTCTACAGCTCTACCCCGACTGGCGGGGGATATGTATCAAGCCTAGGAGAGAGAGATGACGTTTAGAGAGATAAAGTACCAACTAATCTGCTTCCAAGTGTCATTTTACAGGCTGTGCTATGAAAAAATGACTGAAGCTGATTTGTTGGTAGTCTATTTTTCTCCACTTTATCTCTCTGCAATTCTTGATTCATCTCCCCATGGGTAAAGTTTAGATGCAGTGTTCAATATCAGTGTGTATAAAGTATTGCATTATATCATATATACAATTATAATATAATACTACAGAAATTTGTAGTGTGTGTTTTTTTTTTTAAGTACTGTGTACATGCTTATTTGCATACAGTACAGAGTTGGACTGGTCCATAGGGGTGCAGAGAAAAACCCCTGTGTGCCCCAAAACCTGGGGCCCCGTCTCCTTCTCTAGGGATCTGTTCCAGACTGTGCACTTGAATTATACATATGTTACATATTATACTGCACAGGACTATGGTGTATTTTCTATAGTGCATTGTTGGTATTAATCTGGTATATTATTCTGCTCTGGAGACGCAGTCTGTGCAAATAATTCTTCATAATGGACCCCTATTAATGATAAGCCACACCCATTCACAGTGACAAAATGGCCTCTTCAGGCTACATTAACTGGTTATAGCCATGTGCTTCTTCCTGTTCATATAGGAAAATAATGTTTTTTCATGTGAATAAACTACAAATATTATAAGAAACTTGTGAGTGAGAGGTTTACGTTTTATCATCAATCAGTGGCTAATGGGAAACAGGAAAAGCAGAGGGGGAGACATTACTACAAGATAGATCAAGCTACATGGCTTGTTCATAACTCTGATGAAAAAGTAGTTCCTGTTGTTTTTTGGCTCCTAATTGACAGCATTGTATCATGTGATATCACTCCCCAGGGGTATATTATTTTCTGTAGTAAATATTCTCATGACAAAACTCGAAACTGCCCTGAAAAGCTGAAACCAATGGGAACCCCATACAGGGGCTGGCTGGAAACTTTCAGCCTGGGGGACAGACTCAAGCAAGCTGCTCAGTTTTTCTCATGGAATCTGCAGTCATGTGGCCCTGGAACACCTAAATTGCGCTGGCCCAGGGGGGCAGATGGCACCCTGCCCCCCTACCCAGCTAGCCCCTGACCCCATATGAGTGTCAGTGGTGACTGAGCTACAGTATACGTCCTTTGTTGAGGTTGAGTGGCAAGGCTTATGGATAGAAAAACACGTATTGCTGTAGTTTATCAATAACATTTTGCTGAGGCAGCTGAGCAATACCCAATAACTAGTGCCGTTACGTAGCAGGACGCACCCTGGGCTGACTTACTAGTGCTGGCAGTTGATGAGTTGGACGAGGCCATATTGCCCTTTCAATAGACCCCATAGAGGAAAAATGTGACAGTCTTATCCCTCGTGATTAGGTATTATTAATGTGACCAATGAATTCTTGTTCAAGAATGTACTAATATTTTAGTTGTAGCTTTCCTAAGCAGAGGCGTTTTAAGAAAGTAGAAGGCCCGTGTGCAGGCTCCGTGTGGGCCCCTCCTCTCTGGCCCACACTGTAGACTCTGGCTTTGTGCCAGAGTCTACTGCGCATGAGCAAGTCTCTGGGAACATGGTGCCAGTGCGCTGTTCCCGGGGATATATCTATTGCGCATGTGCGAATCATCGGGAAAATTGGCGTCGCACCATTTTCCCGGTGATCTCTGCCTGCAGCGCTGGCTGCCGCAGGACTCTGGAGGGGTAAGTATAATTCTATGGGTGCTTGGTGTGCGGCTTGGGCCCCCATGACACCGGAGCCCTTGAGCACAGCACACCTCGCACCCATTATAGATACAGCAGTGATTCTAAGGTCATTTTATTGGGCTCTCCATGGGGCATATCAAACCTTGGAGAGAGCTAAAGTACCAACCAATCAGCTCCTAACTATCATTTTTCGAGCATAGTCTGTAACATGGCAATAAGGAGCTGATTGGCTGGTACTTTATCTCTCTCCTCTTTATCTTTCCCCAAACTTTTATACATATGCACCTATGACACTAATGGGTTCCAATGTATAGGTCGACCCCATATGATCGACATGCCTTAGATCAACAGGGTCAAAAGTTTGACAGTGCTTAAGGTTGGAAGACACAAGGACCCTCATTCCGAGTTGATCGATCGCTAGCTACTTTTTGCAGCCGTACAAATGCATAGTCGCCGCCCACAGGGGAGTGTATTTTTGCTTTGCAAGTGTGCGATCGCCTATGCAGCCGAGCGGGACGAAAACGTTTTTTGCAGCCCTTGCGATCACTTCAGCCTGTCCGGTCCCGGAATTGACGTCAGACACCCGCCCTGCAAACGCCTGGACATGCCTGCGTTTTCCCTACCACTCCCAGAAAAAGGTCAGTTGACAGTGACACCCATAAACGCCCTCTTCCTGTCACTCTCCTTGCGAATGGCTGTGCGAATGGAATCGTCGCTAGAAGCATTGTACAGCAACAATGCTGTTTGTACACGTACGACACGCGTGCGCATTGTGGTGCATACGCACGCGCTGTAGTAACATGATCGCTGCACTGCGAAAATTGGCAGCGAGCGATCAACTCGGAATGAGGCCCAAAATGTCATGATCAAAGGGTTGACATTAGTTTTTTTTTGTGGTTTATTCATGTTTTTCCAACTGTTGCATGATTTACTATCCACATGGACTACAATTGGGAATGGTAACCTGTGGTAAACGCAGCGGTAATGGAGCGAGCCACCTGGCCCGAAGCGTGGTGAGCAATGAAAGGGTACACATATGGTTAAAAATGACACCCAAAAAACATTAAAAACTTTTTTTGTGTCGACCATTGTTATGTTGCACATTTTGTACCTGTTGACTGTACCAACTGTCTCCCTTTTACTTGTTGACCTTTGGATCCTGTCAACCTAATGACTGTCTATACCACACCCATCACTAATAGCATTATACTGTAGTACCAGACTTAGTAGGTGTTTCAGTAAGTTCATGGCTCAGTTCACTATTTTTAGTAGATTATTATACATACAGCATGTTATTATTACCGTCATTGAATAGTATTAAGGACTCTATCCATGAAGCAGTTCTTTATGGCAGAGAAATGGGTTATCAATGCTTCCTCCTATTTAGCAACAGTGACACCGCAGAGAAAGCACTGATTTGGTGACTTTGGTATCTGCACAATTTAAAAAGACGGAATGGGACACATACCAAGTCAGTAAGGCTTTATTCCGTCCCAGCTGGGGTCAGACTAGTGTGCACATTAACATCTTACTGTGGCATTTCGCCGCCAGTGCTTTGTCAGTGTTGCAGAGAAATGCATTTTGTTTCACTTGGAAGGCACCACAGTGCCCTACAACAATGGACACTACTGGACATGGACAAAACAGCATACTGTACATAAAATAGAAGAACATACAAGGTAGACATAATAAATGCAAACATGAAAACAAAGAGTAATCTTGTGAGGATTTGCAATCATGTGGTAAAAGGGTTGAGATAGGAGGAGTGAGTATGACTGAGAGTAAAAATTGGGTGTAACAGTGTGGGTAGTATAGGTGAAAGTAGGGTAGGTGTGAGTATATTAGTGTGGGTACTATAGGTGGGGGTAGGGTAGGTGTGAGGGTATATTAGTGTTGGTAGTATAGTTGAAAGTAGGGTAGGTGTTAGGTTGTATTAGTATGGGTAGTATAGGTGAAAGTAGGGTAGGTATGAGGGTATATTAGTGTGTGTAGTATAGGTGGGAGTAGAGTAACTGTGAGTGTGCATTAGTATGGGTACTATTGGTGGGGGTAGGGTAGGTGTGAGGGTGTATTAGTATGGGTAGTATAGGTGGGAGTAGGGTAGGTGTGAGAGTATATTAGTGTGGGTAATATAGGTGGGAGTAGGGTAGGTATGAGGGTGTATTAGTGTGGGTAATATAGATGGGAGTAGGTTAGGTGTGGGGGTACATTAGTATTGGTAGTATACGTTGGAGTAGGGTAGGTGTGAGTATCTTAGTGTGGGTAATATAGGTGGGAGTAGGGTAGGTATGAGGGTATATTAGTGTGTGTAGTATAGGTGGGAGTAGGGTAGGTGTTAGGTTGCATTAGTATGGGTAGTATAGGTGAAAGTAGGGTATGTATGAGGGTATATTAGTGTGTGTGTAGTATAGGTGGGAGTAGGGTAGGTGTGAGTGTACATTAGTATGGGTACTGTAGGTGGGAGTTGAGTAGGTGTGAGGGTGTATTAGTAAGGGTAGTATAGATGGGGGTAGGGTAGTTGTGAAGCTGGTGGGTAGGGTAGGTGTGAGTGTACATTAGTGTGGGTAATTTAGGTGGGAGTAGGGTAGGTGTGAGGGTGCATTAGTATGGGTAGTGTATGTGTGGAGGTGTATCAGTGTGGGTAGTATAGATGGGAGTAGGGTAAGTATGATGGTGTACCAGTGTGAGTAGTATGTTTAGGAGTAAGGGAGGTGTGAGGGGGTATTAGTGTGGGTAGTATAGGTGGGAATAGGGTAGGTGAGTGGGTAATAAAGGTGGGGGTATTATAGGTGTGACAGTGTTTTAGTGTGGGTAGTATAGGTTGCAGTAGGGTAAGTGTGAGGGTGTACTAGTGTGGATAGTATAGATGAGAGTAGGGTAAGCGTGAGGGTGTACCAGTGTGGGTAGTATAGATGGGAGTAGGTTAAGTGTGAGGGTGTACTAGTGTGGGTAGTTTAGATGGGAGTAGGGAAAGTGTGAGGGTGTACCAGTGTGGGTAATATAGATAGGAGTAGGGTAAGTGTGAGGGTGTACCAGTGTGGGTAATATAGATAGGATTAGGGTAAGTGTGAGGGTGTATTAGTGTGGGTAATATAGATGGGAGTAGGGTAAGTGAGAGGGTGTATTAGTGTGGGTAATATAGATGGTAGTAGGGTAAGTGTGAGGGTGTACTAGTGTGGGTAGTATAGATGGGAGTAGAGTAAGTGTGAGGGTGTACCAGTGTGGGTAATATAGATAGGAGTAGGGTAAGTGAATATAGATGGGAGTAGGGTAAGTGTGAGGGTGTACTAGTGTGGGTAGTATAGATGGGAGCAGGGTAAGTGTGAGGGTGTATTAGTGTGGGTAGTATAGATGGGAGCAGGGTAAGTGTGAGGGTGTACCTGTGTGGGTAGTATAGATGGGAGTAGGGTAAATGTGACGGTGTATTAGTGTGGGTAATATAGATGGTAGTAGGGTAAGTGAGGGTGTACTAGTATGGGTAATATAGATGGGAGTAGGGTAAGTGTGAGGGTGTACCAGTGTGGGTGCTATAGGTGGCAGTAGGGTAAGTGTGAGGGTGTACTAGTGTGTGTAGTATAGATGGGAGTAGGGTAAGTGTGAGGGTGTACCAGTGTGGGTAGTATAGATGGGAGTAGGGTAAGTGTGAGGGTGTACCAGTGTGGGTAGTATAGATGGGAGTAGGGTAGGTGCATAAATACATCTTGGATGTATACATATAGTACTGCAGGTCATTCTGCTCTAAGGCAGATGTCCAAATAGCATCACAGTGTGTCTCAAAGTAAAGAAGGCATCATACTGTATAATGTATTAATTTAGGGGGTTTTCAGATAAGTTAATTCCATAAAAACTAAGACGTGTAAATATACAGTTTGAGTATCCCATATCCAAATATTCCGAAATACGGAATATGCCGAAATACGGGTGAGACTGAGATAGTGAAATCTTTGTTTTCTGATGGCTCAATGTACACAAATTTTGTGTAATACACAAAGTTATTCAAAATATTGTATTAAATGACCTTCAGGCGGTGTGTATTAGGTGTATATGAAACATAAATGAATTGTGTGAATGTACACACACTTTGTTTAATGCACAAAGTTATTAAAAATATTGGCTAAAATGACCTTCAGGCTGTGTATATAAGGTGTATATGAAACATAAATGTATTCTGTGCTTAGACTTAGGTCCCATCACCATGATATCTCATTATGGTATGCAATTATTCCAAAATACAGAAAAATCCGATATCCAAAATACTATTGGTCCCAAGCATTTTGGATAAGGGATACTCAACCTGTATTATCCACCAATAATAGAGTTACTGCTACACGATAGGGAGCAAATTGTTGCCTTTAGGATATGAAATGTTCCCACATACACAAGTCCGGGGGAACAGAGCCGGCCTTAGGCATAGGCAAACTAGGCAAATGCCTAGGGCATTTGGTATGCTTAGGGGCACCAGCAGCTTCTGCTGATTAAAATGATATGCAGCATGCCTATATTCTGTGTGTGACTGCAGCTGTATCTGCATACGAAATATTACATTGCAGTGTATTCCTGGAAATCACTGTAATGTAGCATTCCGTATTCAGATACAGCCGCAGTCGCACACAGAATATAGGCATGCTGCATATCATTTTAATCAGCAGAAGCTGCTTGTGCATCCTAGCCACATAGTAATGCAAATAAGATGCATTTTCATAAACAAAAGGTGCCCAACGTTAGCAGAGCTGCCAGCTGACTCTTGCCAGGCATCTCCTGCAGAACTAGCAGTGGTGCTAGGGGGCACCAGCCAAAATCTTGCCTAGGGCATCATATTGGTTATGGCCGGCTCTGCGGGGGAATGAAGGGTGTCCACTGACAACAGTCCCCAAATTCATCCAGTCCGGGATAGGACAGTCACCTCTCTTCCTCCTCTCTTTGACTTGCCTAAATTAGAAGAAGTGCCTTGAGTCCTGTTTGGATAAAGAGCGCTATATAAATACAATTATTATTAAGTAGGAGGTATGAATTTAGTAGTGTCAAACGTCATGTTTTCAGGTTGTTTACTATTCCTTTTTTTTTTTCTTGTACTAACATGTAAAAATGTTACTAGATTTTTAATAATTATTATTTACAGAGCAAAAGCATTAGTGGTTAAGTCCTAAGAGGACATTCTGTTTTGAGAATGGAAACTATTTTTTCAGCTGTATTGATAATTGGAAACACTAAGTTGGAATAAATGACTGATGGGAAATTCTGTTGCATTGAAAGTAAATTTCCAGTATATGGGGTCATTTAGTAAGCACATTGATTATTTCTATATGACCTTCTATGCATATATACAGATATACACCGTGCAGGATACTGACTGCCCAAGGAGTGTCCATCATCATAACTCCTTACCAGTTACCAAGAATAGTAAACAAAAAAGAGCCAGCACCCATCTCCCTATTTCCATTCCCCACCCCCCTATATGAACATTTTATTATTGTTACTTGTATAGCACTCCCACTTAAAACAATCAGTATTAGAGTGATTGCTTTAGGCTAAGATTATTGTACTGGAGGGGATTCAAATGTGTTCTTTTTATTACATACAATTATAGGCGAACGCAGTGGGGGTTTCCGGTTGCCGAGAAACCACCCTCCTTTTGGCCAGCGGCTCAAATGATGACAATAGCAATGGTATATAATACGATTACTAGAGCTGCCGCCACATCATGCAGTGTAAGGGACAGAGCAGAGCTGCTGCACATGCCCAGTGGTAGTAGCTTTTTCTACTGAGTGTGCTGTGTGTGTGGATCTGAGCCGTCAATCAGTGCACTGGACCAGAGAGTAGCTCCCAGGAAGAGGAGACATGAGCCTTACCATGAGGTGGAAACATGTGTGCTTAGAAAGTGCAGTTCTGTCTTCTGGTTCTATTATGTTTGTGTATTTATATTTTTATTTCTTTGTTTGTTTATTTATTATGGGATGTTTAACTTTTCCTGACCACTTATTTTATTTATATTAGTTAAATATGTTTAATACAAATATGTGCTGAAATTGTGTTCGTTGAACACTGGACAATTGTTCATGATGTGTGTAAAATTCATGTTCACATGGAGGCAGGCCCGGCGACAGGGGGACACTTGTGCAGGGCCTCGAGGTTCAGGGGGGCCCCAAGGATCAGGGACACAAATAACAGGCCACAGTGCCAATATTACTTTTTAAAGTGTATACTCCAACTGCTCAATTTAAGTAGGAAAACAATTAACAGGCCCCTTAAACCCTCCCCCCTCCTTTTACCCCATCACTTTGTCCATTCCCTGTGGTCCATGCTGTATTGCCAGCATGTCGCTGCGCTGGCGCTTTTCTGTATGTCCCTGCCACCAAAGAGATATCAGTGCACTGGGCCCCAAGATTTCTGTTGCTGGCCCTGACCCAAACTTACCCTAATTCCTGCAGTAAAATTCTATGTTTCTATTTATATAGTGTATTGTAAGAAAATATCTGTGAATCCAACGGTACGGAAAGTGCGGTATATTCTTGCACTTCTTTGCGGGGCGAGAACTTCCCCCCTAATTGAATTCAGCCCTATGAATAGAGGTTGTGTGATCCCTGTGCGGCAGTCACAGAAAGGGTCAATCTCTGCAGCTTGTCACATCACATTACATTGTTGCAATTTTTTGCAGAAGTGGAGCTGGGAGCTGTAACCCACAGACCAGCTGCAATAATTAAGCTAGGTACACACTAGATCAGTGGTTCTCACTGTGTGCCGTGGCACCCTGGGGTTCCTCAGGACACTTCAAGGTGTGCCTTGGATTGGTGACCCAGGACCAATTCAAATTATTTATAGTCAATGTTATAGGCAAAACCAGTGCTGGTGGCTGCCAATCATAACATATGTGCACAAACAGAAGCTAATCCTGTCCCCGACCATATAACTGAAGGATGACATATACAGTAGATAGACTGTTTTTTTAAAGCCCCCCTCTGCCAAGTTAAGGGAGGTTGAGTGGGCCCCAGAGATATCAGTGTACTGAGCCCTGAGATTTCTGTTGCTGGCCATAACCCAGACCCCTAAACTACTCCTAATGTCTTAACCCTAAAGGGCAGACTGATGAAGAGGTGATGACCTCAAAATGTTGACGCAGGAATAAACTGTTTTGTCACTTTTGAGCTGCAGTGCCGTGCTGTATGAAGGTGGTCACACATCATCCAAACCTGTTGCATATTATAAATATATATATATATATATATATATATATATATATATATATACATACTGCTCAAAAAAATAATGGGAACACTAAAATAACACATCCTAGATCTGAATGAATGAAATATTCTTATTAAATACTTTGTTCTTTACATAGTTGAATGTGCTGACAACAAAATCACACAAAAATTATCAATGGAAATCAAATTTATTAACCCATGGAGGTCTGGATTTGGAGTCACACTCAAAATTAAAGTGGAAAAACACACTACAGGCTGATCCAACTTTGATGTAATGTCCTTAAAACAAGTCAAAATGAGGCTCAGTAGTGTGTGTGGTCTCCACGTGCCTGTATGACCTCCCTACAACACCTGGGCATGCTCCTGATGAGGTGGCGGATGGTCTCCTGAGGGATCTCCTCCCAGACCTGGACTAAAGCATCTGCCAACTCCTGGACAGTCTGTGGTGCAACGTGGTGTTGGTGGATGGAGCGAGACATGATGTCCCAGATGTGCTCAATTGGATTCAGGTCTGGGGAACGGGCGGGCCAGTCCATAGCATTAATGCCACGTCTTGCAGGAACTGCTGACACACTCCAGCCACATCAGGTCTAGCATTGTCTTGCATTAGGAGGAACCCAGGGCCAACCGCACTAGCATATGGTCTCACATGGGGTCTGAGGATCTCATCTCGGTACCTAATGGCAGTCAGGCTACCTCTGGCGAGCACATGGAGGGCTGTGCGGCCCCCCAAAGAAATGCCACCCCACACCATTACTGACCCACTGCCAAACCGGTCATGCTGGAGGATGTTGCAGGCAGCAGAACGTTCTCCTTGGCGTCTCCAGACTCTGTCATGTCTGTCACATGTGCTCAGTGATAACCTGCTTTCATCTGTGAAGAGCACAGGGCGCCAGTGGCGAATTTGCCAATCTTGGTGTTCTCTGGCAAATGCCAAACGTCCTGCACGGTATTGGGCTGTAAGCACAACCCCCACCTGTAGACGTCGGGCCCTCATACCACCCTCATGGAGTCTGTTTTTGATCGTTTGAGTAGACACATGCACATTTGTGGCTTGCTGGAGGTCATTTTGCAGGGCTCTGGCAGTGCTCCTCCTATTCCTCCTTGCACAAAGGCGGAGGTAGCGGTCCTGCTGCTGGGTTGTTGCCCTCCTACGGCCTCCTCCACGTCTCCTGATGTACTGGCCTGTCTCCTGGTAGAGCCTCCATGCTCTGGACACTACGCTGACATACACAGCAAACCTTCTTGCCACAGCTTGCATTGATGTGCCATCCTGGATGAGCTGCACTACCTGAGCCACATGTGTGTGTTGTAGACTCCGTCTCATGCTACCGCTAGTGTGAAAGCACCGCCAGCTTTCAAAAGTGACCAAAACATCAGCCAGAAAGCATAGGAGCTGAGAAGTGGTCTGTGGTCACCACCTGCAGAACAACTCCTTTATTGGGGGTGTCTTGCTAATTGCCTATAATTCCCACCTGTTGTCTATTCCATTTGCACAACAGCATGTGAAATTGATTGTCAATCAGTGTTGCTTCCTAAGTGGACAGTTTGATTTCACAGAAGTGTGATTGACTTGGAGTTACATTGTGTTGTTTAAGTGTTCCCTTTATTTTTTTGAGCAGTGTATATGTATATATATATATATATATATATACACACACACACACACACGGATGAAACTCAGAAAATTAGAATATTGTGCAAAAGGTTATTTATTTCATTAATTCAACTTAAAAGGTGAATCTAATATATTATATAGACTCATTACATTAAAAGTGAGATATTCCAAGCTTTTATTTGTTATAATTTTGATGATTGTGGCTTACAGTTTAAGAAAACCCCAAATCCAAAATCTCAGAAAATGAGAATATTACATAAAATCAATTAAACAAAAAGGATTTTAAATACAGAAATGTCGGCCCTCTGAAAAGTATAATCATGAATATGTACTCAGTACTTGGTTTGGGCCCCTTTTGCATGAATTACTGCCTCAATGCGGCGTGGCATGTATTCTATCAGCCTGTGGCACTGCTGAGGTGTTATGGAAGACCAGGATGCTTCAATAGCGGCCTTCAGCTCTTCTGCATTGTTTGGTCTCATGCCGCTCATCTATCTCTTGGCAATGCCCCATAGATTCCCTATGAGGTTCAGGTCAGGCGAGTTTGCTGGCCAATCCAGCACAGTAATAAGTGCCATGGCTCCCCAAATCAACACAGACTGTGGAAACTTCACACTGGACTTCAAGCATCTTGGATTGTGGGCCTCTCCATTCTTCCTCCAAACCCTGGGACCTTGGTTTCCAGATGGGATGCAAAATTTGCTCTCATCAGAAAAGAGGACTTTGGACCACTGAGCAACATACCAGTTCTTTTTATCTTTAGCCCAGGTAAGACGCTTCGACGACGTTTGTTGTTCAGGAGCGTGACAAGAGGAATATGACATTGGAGATGCTGACTTGGCACCTGCCCACACTGCCAAAAGTACCAAAACCTGGTTCAATAACCGTGGGATTACTGTGCTGGATTGGCCAGCAAACTAGCCTGACCTGAACCCCATACATAATCTGTGGGGCATTGTCAAGAGAAAGATGAGCGGCATGAGACCAAACAATGCGGAAAAGCTAAAGGCTGCTATTGAAGCATCCTGGTCTTCCATAACACCTCAGCAGTGCCACAGGCTGATAGAATCCATGCCGCGCCGCATTGAGGCAGTAATTCATGCAAAAGGGGCCCAAACCAAGTGCTGAGTACATATTCATGATTATACTTTTCAGAGGGCCGACATTTCTGTATTTAAAATCCTTTTTGTTTTAATTTTATGTAATATTCAAATTTTCTGAGATTTGGGTTTTGGGTTATCTTAAACTGTAAGCCACAATCATCAAAATTATAACAAATAAAGGCTTGAAATATCTCACTTTGCATGTAATGAGTCTATATAATATATTAGTTTCACCTTTTAAGTTGAATAGCTGAAATAAATGAACTTTTGCATGATATTGTAATTTTCTGAGTTTCACCTGTATTTATGTATGTATGTATATATATATATATATATATATATATATATATATATATATATATATATATACATACATACATACCGTATATACTCGAGTATAAGTCGACCCGAATATAAGCCGAGGCACCTAATTTTACCACAAAAACCTGGGAAAACTTATTGACTCGAGTATAAGCCTAGGGTGGGAAATGCAGCTCTACCCGTACACAGACCTCATAGTGCCAGATATGCCCCACAGTGCCAGATATGCCCCACAATGCCAGATATGCCCCACAGTGCCAGATGTGCCAGATATGCCCCACAGTGCCAGATATGCCCCACAGTGCCAGATGTGCCAGATATGCCCCACAGTGCCAGATATGTCCCACAGTGCCAGATGTGCCAGACATGCCCCACAGTGCCAGATATGCCCCACAGTGCCAGATGTGCCCCACAGTGCCAGGTGTGCCAGATATGCCCCACAGTGCCAGGTGTGCCAGATGTGCCCCACAGTGCCAGATATGCCCCACAGTGCCAGGTGTGCCAGATATGCCCCACAGTGCCAGGTGTGCCAGATGTGCCCCACAGTGCCAGGTGTGCCAGATGTGCCCCACAGTGCCAGATATGCCCCACAGTGCCAGGTGTGCCAGATATGCCCCACAGTGCCAGGTGTGCCAGATATGCCCCACAGTGCTAGATACTTACCCTCCGTCGCTCCCGCGCTGTCTTCTGAAGGAGGGACACGGAGAGCGCAGCGCGCGGCTCTCCTGTGTCCCTCCTGCATCTCCGGCGGCAGCGGCGTGTGTTAAAGGAAGTGCCGGTTCGTGCACTTCCTTTACCACTCAGACGCCGCTGCCGCTGGAGATGCAGGAGGGACACAGGAGAGCCGCGCGCTGCGCTCTCTGTGTCCCTCCTTCAGAAGACAGCGCGGGAGCGACGGAGGGTAAGTATCTAGCACTGTGGGGCATATCTGGCACATCTGGCAGTGTGGGGCATATCTGGCACTAAAGCTGACTCGAGTATAAGCCGAGGTGGCTTTTTCAGCACAAAAAAAAGTGCTGAAAAAGTCGTCTTATACTCGAGTATATACGGTGTGTGTGTATATATATATATGTGTATGTGTATGTGTGTGTATATGTATATATATGTATATGTGTATGTATATATATATATATGTATGTATGTATGTGTGTATATATATATATATATATATATATATATATGTATATATATATATATATATATATATAGACCAATATGTGTATATATATATATATATATATATATATATATATATATATATATATATATATACATATGTAGTGTACGAGAGGTGCGGCACTCCAATGATTCAGTCCAAACTATGTTTATACAGCATGGTTTGGACTGAATCATTGGAGTGCCACACCTCTTGTACACTGAATCCATCTATTTGTGAGGGCACACAGTGCTGAGCAGTTTGTAGGTGGCTGTGCCGGACCCCTGTTTGTTTTTACAAGGAAACATTTATTTAAAAAGAAAAATAACTATATATGTTTAATACAGCCTCTACTATAGACCATCTATAGTAATACTGTATTCCATAAAGTATCCATTGTCTAAAAAGACCATTATGTACATAAATGTAAAGGGTCACTACTGGATTCTTCTACCACTCTCCCAGACTCCCACACTTGATCCTATGTTCTGCATAGCATGAGATTGCGGATTGCATTTGGAAACCCCCCCTCTGTAAATCCCGCGTTTGCCCCTAACAATGGTTATAAAAAGTATTCATCCACTTTTGTCATTTTTTGCATTTTATTTTCATACATGAAGGAATCAAATTGGATTTATTCAACAATTCTAAACACTAATAATAATATGAATCCACAACAAATAAACAAAACCATTAAATTGTAAAAAGTGCCAAAGGGGAAAAGCTTTTTATAGCCACTGTATTTGTATACTTCTGTTAATTGTCTAATTGCAATTCTCTTGTAGACTGCGCATTAATTATACAATGTTTTCCTGCAAGGAAAAGTGGATTACAGCCGCCGCAGAGTACAGATAAACCCACTGATTACATTTATCAACATTGGTGCTATGTATTATGACTCCCTCTTGGTTGTGCCACATTTGGTAGAGCCCTCTGGTCAGTTTATTTGTAGCCTTGTATGTGTGGATGTTTTTTAATTATTTTTCTATCGTAAGTTTATTTCTCCGAAGATATAAAATAACACAATAAAAACAATCATCGTCAATAACTAAATTACTAAATAACTAACTAAAACACAATAACAAATCCAATGGATATTAACTCCCCCCCCACCCCCCTTCCCCCATGACTAGTTTACTAGAATCTAGGAGCAGAGAGGCTAATCCAGTGGTTCCATTGGCGTATCAGTAGGTGCATAGGACACACGGGCTCCTTGGACCATGGCGGCCTACTATGCACACACTGCACCCATATAAAAATACTTATACATCCAGAGGCCTGTGTCGGCCAGCGCTGGTGATATAAGTAACTGGGAAAATGGCACAGCAGACATTTTCCCGGTGATTCACGCATGCGCAGTCAATACAGAATGTCCCCAGGAATAAGGCACGGGGAGCCATTTTCCAGGAGACCTGCACATGCGTAGTAGACTCTGGCACAAAGCCGTAGTCTACAGCGCTGCCGTCGCTGACAGAGAAGAGGCAGACCGCACGGAGCCTGAGTACGGACCCCATCCTCTCACTTTGTCCTGGAGTGCTAGCATTTTAATCACGACGCTTCTTATTGAGAAATGCAGCAAAAATTATTACATTCAGTAAATTGTGCTTCTACGTCATTCTTAGTCTCAGATATGTGGTAGTGGACAGGGTTGCACTTCTCTTTGTCCATGATTGGTAGCCGCCAGCACTGGTATTGCCCATTACATTGACCATAAATAATTTGATTTGTTACTCGACCACCAACCTGTGGCACCCCTGCAAGTACCCCAAGGCAACCAGATTGGTGAACCACTGGGCTAATGGCTAATGTATCAGAAACCACTTGCTATGTTTCACAGTGCAGGATGGCTCAATTCATTCATGTCAGTTTAATACCTCAAATAGTCTTCTTATTTTCATCTGTTGAGTTGAACCGTACAAACCGAGAAATTGGCACAGGAATTCCGGGCTTCCAATCCACTGCACATGTCAGCAAGTTGGGTTACACCTGTGCATTTGGGTTCACTCTTTCTTGGGGAAGGAGTAAGTTTTGCTAGTAAGTATCGCCAGGGAGCTGAGCATAGCTCAGGGGCCCAATCAGAGTTTTCTTTAGCTGCAATAAGTGACAATCAGTCAGTCACAGCATAAATAGATTCCTTTGGTCTAAAGGAAGGATGAGCCAAGTCAAGTCATTGTGCCGGTGAAATTAGCACATTTGGCCAAATTCACATCTGCCTCCATTTTGGAACTCCAAAGTAGCAAGCGCAGCAATTTTCAGCTTCACACACTGCAGGGGTGCTTATTGAGGGCTCTAGCCAACTTCCACTTCATAAGAAAGAGAACCGGGTTCCAAGAGGCTGACCTTCTCAGCCCAGAGTCCAGGAGGACTCCTAGAAATGTTTTAGTCTCTCTGACACTACAGCGTATGGGAAAGTATGGATGGTCAGATTCTCCTTTGCTTCCAAGCACCTTGTCCCATCACTGTTTCTAATAACTTTTTTAATCCTCATTATAAAGGTCATCATAGCTGGGATATTGCTACATGACATTTGCAGGAGAGCACTTCTGCAAATCTTCATCAATAATTTAAAAAAATAACACAGGTTCTTTAGTGTAACAGATGTCGCTTTTCAGCTTCGTACCCCTAAAACAGCCCATTCTCTGACACCCAGGGCTACGCACTGAAAGCCAGGACAGTTGGCAACTATACATATTTATCCTTTAAACCACAGGTTCTCAAACTCGGTCCTCAGGACCCCACATGGTTCATGTTTTGCAGGTCACCTGTACATTTTTAAAATGTGACAGTTGGTGACACACAGTGCAGCTGCTGGGTAACATGAAAACCGTGAACCGTGTGGGGTCCTGAGGATCGAGTTTGAGAACCACTGCTTTAAACTGTATATTTTCTATACAACACGTAGCGGCCACTTTGTTAGTTACACCTACCACTTCATTTAACTGATTGCTCAATCAGTGTCATCTGTGCAGACAATGTTATTTAAAGCAGGTCGGCAGGTACCAACAGTGCCGGATTACCAGATAGGCAGAGTAGGCACCTGCCTACGGACCCTGCGCCTTTTAGGGGCCCCACGATATCGCCCCTATGTTTACATTTGGTTGGCGGCGGGGGAGCAGGTGCGATTGCATCCCCACTTCATATAGGAGAGAGGCTGATTGCTGCTGCTGCCTCTCTACCTAGCCCAACACACAGCAGCGCGTGTTGCGTGGGGGGAGAGAGGCTGCTGAAGCAGTCAGCCTCTGCCTGGCCGCTGTTTGCAACGGGGAAGGGGGGGGGGGCAGTGGGACCCGGGCCCAGGTAAAGAGTACCTGCCCCCCTCTTGGCGCCACTGCTGACAGCCATTCACTGTGTGGTTGAGGTCTGGCAGGCAGGAGGAGAATACGGTCTCGCTGCTCTGACTGTGTGACCAGCCCCAGATCCTGGGCTCCAAGAATTGCAGAATTTGGGCAGCTGCCCAGTGTGTCTACACATTAATATGGCCCTGATGGCCGTGCCCCATCTATGTCCTGATGACTGTATTTACTAAGTGGAGGTTCTGGCCTTGGGATTTCAAAGAGCAATAATAGTAACACAACTGGTTTTGCATTTAATATTATTGGCCAGAACCATGACTAGCGTCGGATTTAATAACTGTACCCACCGCCAGAACAGGGTGATTTTGTGTCCTATGCCAGCTCGGACTCTGAACATGTGACATTACACTATGGGGGCTGGGCTGCCGACACCAGGAAGAAGAGCTCTGCCGGCACTGTCCTTTGGATGATCTGGGTGGCTCTGCTGCAGCACTTTTGGCTGCATGGTGTTGTCCCAGCCAGCCGGCAAGCCAAATGCAAGTGCCATGTGGCAACAATGGCGCTACGCCCAGGGACAGAACACTGCGGCAACAGCTCACACATCTCTAGTTACGCCCTGAATTTACCTCCTCATTCTGACGTGGATGGCATTTAAAGGTGCACCCAGCTCTGCACCAGATGTACTGACACCCAGATACATTTACACCCTATCAGGTCAGAAGCACTTTTTTTTTTCTAACATTTGTTGTTTGACAGTCCTCTCACAATGCAATATGTCGTGTCATACTTGCCACATTATCCTTTCCCTCTGGGAGATCCCTGGAGAATCACAGCATCATGCAGCAGGATACGAGGCTTCATGACTCAATTCTCAGTAGGATCCGGAAGGTTGGTCTGTTCTCCTGGGAGTCTGGGATATCTCTCAGACATTCCGGGAGAGTAAGCACGTCTATGAACTTGTGACAGGTAGCATATATGTTTCCTTTGGAAATGGGGTATATGGCATAAGGGAGGTTACAGCCAGAGTCCTCAGAATTGAAAATATAACAAGAAGAAGATGGACACAGCTTACTAAATAAAATATGTCTAGCATATAATATATTATAATAACATTTATTTACATAACGCCAGCATAGGCAAATGTGTGGAAGGGGGTTCCGGGGGGATTTACGTTCACCCAGAAACCCCTTCTTCTTGGCCATCTGATTAAATTATGAGAACAATAGCAGTAGTATATTATATGATTACTAGAGCTGCCGCCACAACATGAAGTTTAAAGGACAAAGCAGAACTGCCGTGCATGCCCAGTGGTAGCAACTTCTTCTACCAAGTGTGCTGATTCTGTGTGTGTGAATTTGAGCCCTCAATCAGTTAAATGGACCAGAGAGTTGCTGCCAGGAAGAAGAGATAGGAGCCTTACAATTAGGTGGAAGAATGGAAGCTTAGAAAGTGCTTTCTTTCTTTTTCTTTCTCTTTCTTTCTTTTTATCTTTCCCTCTCTCTCTCTCTCTCTCTCTTTCCTTTTCATGACCATTTATTTTATTTATGTTAGTTAAATATGGTTGATACAGCCTATTATATGTATACTGTATTACATAGTGTCCAGTGTATAAAAAGACCAATGCGTACAGAGTCCGTATTAGGATCTTCTACTGCTCCTCCAGACTCCCGCACTTGCTCCAATGTTCCGCAGAGCGGGAGATTGTGGATTGCATTTGGAAACTGCCCCCTCTAGAAATCCTGCATTCAACGCTGGCCAGCGTCTTCTTGTTTACAGTTGTGAACAAGCAAAGTGATAAGACAGGCAGAGAGGTAAGAGGGCACTGCTTGCAAACTTACAATCTATAAAACAAAAATGTATAGGGAACAGCTGCGCCCTAGGCGGATGCAGTAGGGTACACTCCGGGTGTCACTAAACACCCAATGCAAACAGAACAACAACAAATCAAATGTATCCCCACTGCGCACTGCCAATGACGGGAACTATAGGGGAATCTGGGGTGAAAAACAAGAGGACCGAAAAGTCCTAACACCCTCAGTGTGTGTCCAATCTTCCTCGATCTCTTGGGATGACCTTCTCAGAATCACAATGTCCCTCAAAAGAAAAAGATGGGAGAACCATCCACTCCTGTAAGAAGTTTTCCCGATTGAAAGATGCCTTTATATGTGGAGAATCCCACACTTTGATGTGAGTACGGTATGCACATATCATCATCTCCTAAGGGAATAAAGCAGTGTTTTTCAACCACTGTGCCGTGGCACACTAGTGTGCCCTGAGCAGTCTCCAGGTGTGCCGCCATAGAAGCACAGCCAGGCCCATCAGTGTTTTGCCACTACTGAGGCCCTGGAACGATCAATACTGGTGGGTTTAGTAGTTGCAGAGCCAGTTCTAATTTTGGGCCCAGGCAGTGGTGGGCTCTTCTGGCTTTCTCAGTTGTGGCTCAGGCATTACCTATGGAGAAGCTGCAACATGACATCCTAGGACACGCAACTGCACCGTGCATCACCATTATATTTGAATGTGCCTTGTCA
The DNA here is from genome assembly GCF_028390025.1 of Pseudophryne corroboree. NCBI lineage: Eukaryota > Metazoa > Chordata > Amphibia > Anura > Myobatrachidae > Pseudophryne > Pseudophryne corroboree. The sequence goes on from NC_086455.1 coordinate 39,964,863, forward strand.
ATATTTAAAACTTGTTCCATGTGCCGCGAGTTGTAAAAGGTTGAAAATCACTGGAATAAAGGGACGGAGTGCATGCAAGGCAGATCACATGAACATATTCTCCCATCTTTTTCTTTTGCGGGACATTGTGATTCTGAGAAGATCCGTTGAGAAGGTCATCCCAAAAGATCGAGGAAGATTGGACACACACTGAGGGTGTTGGGACTTTTCGGTCCTCTTGCTTTTCACGCCAGATTCCCCTATAGTTCCCGTCATTACATTCTATAAACATTCCCCTTGATAAGATATAATTAAGCAAAAAAATGTTTGAAGTTACATTTTAAAAGCTAAAATCTACAGGTTTGTCAAGACAGGTCAGCAAATAAATATTAGAAAAAGAAAAAGAAAGACAAAACAAAAATTATGGATAAAACTTTTTTTTTTTAATCAAATGTACAGCCCTATAGAAACAACAGAAAACAAAGCACAGGGGAGTGCTTACAGAAAGCTTCTATAACAAAACAAGAGTTGAGAATATTTCTATAAATGAAAACAATTATAGTGGGAATCAAATTTATTCCCAGCAAAGAATAGGTTAAAATCACATACAGGAATTAAATACTAAGGGCATGATCTCTCTCCGTGAGTAGGGAACTAATCTGTGGTGCCAAACGCCCACTTATATTAAAGAAATTACATTTCCTCCATGCAGGAAAACATTTTATTTTTGACAAGTGTGAATTGCCTTTATTAAAAATGTATTTGTGGGTCACGTGTAGTGGGAAGAAGAAGCATGTGAAGTACATGTCAGATTTATTTTCCTCCTCCAATGTAATGGTAGTTATTTGCTAATAAACGGTGAATGTGCAGTAACCCAAAGGAACCAGTCCGAACTCCGGTTTCAGGAAAACAAATAGTCGGAACACGGAGGGGCTTATTTACTAACTAGGTGCTTCATCGCACCCTACGGGCGCTCTTCACACCGTCGCAAGGGGCTACGCCCCCTTAACCCTTGCATGCCTTCATGGGGTTCAATATTTGTATTATATGGAGTATTACCTGCATTCCTTTGTTAGTGGTTAAATATTGCACAATGAAAGGGCGTGCGATGGTGAAGGAGGCGCAGCCCCTTGCGACAGCATGAACAGCACCTGCAGGGCACGATGTACAGAATGTAGCGGGTGCGGGGGGGACTGCGGATGGGGGAGGGTGTCTGTAGATGCTGCGGGTGGAGGGGGGGCGGAAGCGGGGGGGGGCGGATGGGGAAGAGTCGGGAGGTGGTGGGGGAGGGGCAGAGGAGTGGGGGCTGCAGATGGGGGAGGGGTCCGGAGGCACTGCAGGTGGGGGAGGGGCAGGGGTGCCACGGGTGGGAGAGGGGCAGGTGTGGGGATGTTGCGGATGGGTGAAGGGTTCCGGAGGTGGTGTGGGATGGGAAGGGGCGGGGGTGCCGGGGGTGGGGTAGGGGTTCGCAGGCGCCGTGGGTAGGGGAGGGGCAGGTACGGGTGATGCGGCGGATGGGGAAGGAGGTCCGGAGGTGCTGCAGGTGGTGGAGGGGCAGGTGCAGGGGTGCCATGGGTGGGGGAGTGGGGGACCGCGGATGGAGGAGGGTGTCTGCAGATGCTGCAGGTGGTGGAGGTGCAGGGGTGCCATGGGTGGGTGAGGGGGGGACCGCGGATGGAGGAGGGTGTCTGCAGATGCTGCCGGTGGAGGGGGGCAGGTGTGGGGGGAGACGTATATGGGGGGTGGATGGTGGAGGGGGTCTGGAGGTGCTGTGGATGGTGAAGGGGCGGAGGAGTGGGAGCCACGGGTGGTGTAGGGGGTCTGGAGGCACAGCGCGTGGGGGAGGGGTGGAGTGCCGCATGTGGTGGAGTGGAAGGTGCGGAGGTGTGGTGCATTGGGGAGGGGTCTGGAGGCGCTGCGGGTACTGTACCTGCCAAAAAGGTAGTTGGAGGGTATGCAGTAACAGGGCCAGGACAGGGGTGACAGGGTCAGAACAGGGGTGACGGGGCCAGGACAGGGGTGACGGGGTCAGAACAGGGGTGACGGGGCCAGGACAGGGGCGACGGGGCCAGGATAAGGGTGACAGGGCCAGGGTAGGGGAGGCAGGACCAGGACAGGGGTGACAAGGCCAGTATAGGGTTGACAGGGCAAGCACAGGGGTGACAGGGCCAGGATAGGGGTAACAGCCAGCATAAGGGTGACAGGGCCAGGATAACGGTGAAAGGGCCAGGATAAGGGTGATAGGGCAAGGCCAGGGGTGACAGGGACATGACAGAACACAGGGCACGGGAGAGATTGGTATTAGGGACAGGACAGTGGTGACAGACAGATGTGTGTTACCGGAGTCACTGCTGCTGGCTGCTGCTGTTCCACTCCAACCTGTTGGGATCTGCTGCTGGTGGAGACTTGGCATGGCTGACTCTCTTAGGCTGGAGTCCTGCTTCCTCTGCCCGTCCGCATCCCTCCCCCCTCCTCAGTCACACACCGCAGACCTCGCGCAGCTGCCGGGCACTGTGGTAAGGGGAGACTGGAAGTGACTGGTTAGCCCCCAGGAGACGCTGCGGCTGGAGGGAGGAGGGGGTCATAGCATGCACGCGGCGCGGATCTTGCGGCTGCTGGGCACTGTGATAAGGGGAGACTGGCAGTGACTGGTTAGCTCCCAGGAGACGCTGCAGCTGGAGGGAGGAGGGGGTCGGAGCCTGCAAGCAGCTCGGACTTCTGCAGCGCTGCCCGCCAGCTAAAGTTTGTGAAGGAGCTGGGCGCACCTCAGTGCGGGCGGCAACGCTGCAGCTAGCAGTGGGGTTGCCGGGGCTGGAGATAACAGAGGCAGTACGGAACCTGCACAGCGGCAGGTGCCCCACAAAACTGCAGCTAAGAAGCGTGGAGTGTGGCATCTAAATCTAACTCTCTCTGCACATGTTATATCTGCCCCCTCCCCCCCTCTGCAGTGCACATGGGCCCTCATTCCGAGTTGATCGCTCGCAAGGCGATTTTAGCAGAGTTACACACGCTAAGCCGCCGCCTACTGGGAGTGAATCTTAGCTTCTTAAAATTGCGACCGATGTATTCGCAATATTGCGATTACAAACTACTTAGCAGTTTCAGAGTAGCTTCAGACTTACTCGGCATCTGCGATCAGTTCAGTGCTTGTCGTTCCTGGTTTGACGTCATAAACACACCCAGCGTTCGCCCAGACACTCCTCCGTTTCTCCGGCCACTCCTGCGTTTTTTCCGGAAACGGTAGCGTTTTTAACCACACGCCCCGAAAACGCCGTGTTTCCGCCCAGTAACACCCATTTCCTGTCAATCACACTACGTTCGCCAGAGCGAAGAAAAAGCCGTGAGTAAAAATACTATCTTCATTGTAAAATTACTTGGCGCAGTCGCAGTGCGAATATTGCGCATGCGTACTAAGCGGAATTTCACTGCGATGCGAAGAAAATGACCGAGCGAACGACTCGGAATGAGGGCCATGGTTTTGCCCAACTGCTAACAAATTTGTTGCTGCGATCAGATCTGAATTAGGCCCTATGTGCTTGCTGTACATCTCATTCCAAAACCATGGATATTAGTATAGGGTGGCCTCCCATTTGTTGCTATAGCAGCCTCTAAATAGCCTACACTCATCTGGGAAGACTTTCCAATACATTTTGGAACATGGCTGCATAGATTGACATCCATCCAGCCACAAGAACAGAGGTTATGTCAGGCACAGAGTTTGCGATAATGCCTGGCCCGTAGTCAGCGTTGAAATTAATCTCAAAGGTGTTAGATGGGTGTAATGTCAGGGCTCTGTGTAGGCCAGTCAAGTTCTTTTACACCAAACATTTCTTGACGGATGACACTTTTTGTACATGGGCATTGTCATGCAGAAACAGGAAAGGGCCATCCCAGCTGCTTCTACAAAGTTGAGCGCACACCATTCTCTAGAACGCCATTGAATTCTGTAGTATAAAGATTTCCCTTCACTAGAAATAGTGGGCATAGGCCAAACTTTGAAAAACAGCCTCAGACCACTATTACTTCTCCGCCAACTGTACAGTTAGCTGTACGCATTTTGCCAAGATGCGTTCTCCTGGCATCTGCAAAATCCAGATTTATTTGTCAGTCAACCAACCAACCAACCAGATAGAGGAGTGTGACTCCTCACACTAGACAACATGTTTCCTTTGCTCCAAAATTGAACCTTAGGAATGTTAGGGACCCACCTGATGAGGTCACCTGGCTGTGATAGGTGGGCCCATATTATTGGCCAAAGTTATGCTAAGAACCTCAATTTTACTCCATGCTAAATTGCAGAGTTTATTATAATGAATCTGATTACCAGTGTTCTGTGTGGCACTACAAGTCTCAGCATGGTAGCACCCCTTATCATGGTAAGAATTTGGGTGTGCAGTCTAGCCCCCACCCCCTATATACTCTAAGGCTTGTGTGTGGCTGCTCGGCCATGGAAACCCAATCCCGACCAACAGTTCTTGTGCCAACGTTGCTCCCAACAGCACTTTGTAGCTCAGATGTGTTTCAGCCGGTTCTTATGCGCATCAGCAATAAGTAGTCCCGCTCTGAGGGGCAGATGTATTAACCTGGAGATGGCATAAGTAAGTGATAAACCAGTGATATGTGGGAGGTGATAAAGGCAGCAGCCAATCAGATCCTAACTGTTAATTTACATATTGGAGCTGATTGGCTGGTGCCTTTATCACCTTGCACATATCACCGGTTTATTACTTCCTTATGCCTTCTCCAGGTTAATACATCTGCCCCATAGTGTGTCTTGCCTACCTGTTCTAGCTGTGTGTAGTATGGTAGGCCGGTGGTCTGGCTCCCTGCGACCAGCATACCGGTGCCGGGAGCCCGACCACCGGCTTACCGACAGTGTGGGAGCGCAAATGAGCCCCTTGCGGGCTCGCTGCGCTCACCACGCTGCGGGCACGGTGCCACGCTATTTTATTCTCCCTCCAGGGGGGTCGTGGACCCCCACGAGCGAGAATAAGTGAAGGCATGCCGGCTGTCTGGATTCCGGCGCCGGTATACTGTGCGCCGGGATCCCGACAGCCGGCATACTGAAGACCACCCGTTCTAGCTGTCTCTGCCTCACATGAATATCACTTGTTATGAAGGTGGCATCCTAGGACAAGGCTATCTCAGTACAACCCATTCTATGGCCTGTGCGTTTGACTATAGAGATTGCATGGCTGTATGCTTGATTTTATGCACTTGTTAGCAATGGGTACAGCCAGGCACACATTGGAATGGTGTCCATATACTTTTGGCCGTTCAGTGCAGCTTCTAATATGGGAAAATATTTTTATGACCGATACTAACTCCTTATGTGTTTCTTACAGCTGTTGACTTGTTATACTGGCGTGATGTGAAGCAGAGCGCGATTGTATTTGGAAGTGTCCTTCTGATGCTCTTCTCCCTGACTCAGTTCAGCGTGGTCAGTGTTATTGCCTACCTAGCTCTTGCTGCTCTCTCAGCCACAATCAGCTTCAGAATCTACAAGTCCGTTTTACAGGCTGTACAGAAGACCGATGAGGGACATCCATTCAAGTAAGCAGTTCTCACTGTACTCTGTCAAGTCTGATGTGTGTCTGGTCACATGATGTGGACAGTACTGGTGGAAATATTCAGTTCAATGGGGCAGATGTATTAACCTGGAGAAGGCATAAGGAAGTGATAAACCAGTGATATGTGCAAGGTGATAAACGCACCAGCCAATCAGCTCCGAACTGTTCATTTACATATTGGAGACGATTGGCTAGTGCGTTATCACCTTGCACATATCACTGGTTTATCACTTCCTTATGCCTTCTCCAGGTTAATGCAAAAAGCCATTTAATTTTAAGTTGAATAAATCTATTATGTCCACATAATTGTACAGAGCAATTACAGATGCCTAATTTGGAATATATATGCTTTGTACCAACTAACATCCCTAACAGGTAATAATTGTTTCACCCCAGCTCCTAAAGAGAATTCCTGAATTTTCTAATGATGTAGGAACGTATCAGCAGAGTTGCATCACACTGTATGACTGTTTTATCACAGTCCCTTGGGGGTCATTCCGAGTTGTTCGCTCATTGCCGATTTTCACAATGGAGCGATTAAGGCGAAAATGCGCATGTGCATGGTACGCAGCGTGCATGTGCTAAGTATTTTAGCACAAAACTTAGTAGATTTACTTATGTCCGACCGAAGAATTTCCATCGTTGAAGTGATCGGAGTGTGATTGACAGGATGTGGGTGTTTCTGGGTGGAAACTAGCCGTTTTCTGGGAGTGTGCGGAAAAACGCAGGCGTGCCAGGATAAAACACGGGAGTGTCTGGAGAAACAGGGGTGTGGCTGGCCGAACGCAGGGCGTGTTTGTGATGTCAAACCAGGAACGAAACGGGCTGAGCTGATCGCAGTGTAGGAGTAAGTCTGGAGCTACTCAGAAACTGCTAAGAAGTGTCTATTCGCAATTCTGATAATCTTTCATTCGCAATTCTGCTAAGCTAAGATACACTCCCAGAGGGCGGCGGACTAGCGTGTGCAATGCTGCTAAAATCTGCTAGCGAGCGAACAATTCGGAATGACCCCCCTTGTTCTTAAGAGTTTGCTAGTAGACATCCATTTAAGTCAACCAATTTATGTTCCTTCTAACAGTATACAATTGTCTGGCTGACCAGATGTTCCAAATTGAATTTATTCCCAAAATTGATAAATTATTATCAGCTGTATAATATTTGATAGGTCTTATCATTCCCACCTCACTAATAACTCACACACTATGGGGTATATTCAATTAGCAGTGATAACGGACTTTTCACGTGAAAAGTCCGGTTTTCGGGTGAAAAATCGGACTTTTCACGTGAAACGCAATTACAGCCTATTCAATTATCCTCGAAAATTTATCACTGATCATTTTTTCACTAATTTCACTTCACCTTCTCTGAAGCAGGTGAAAAGTTGGGAAAAGTCACTATTTTAAGGTAAAAATTTTTGGATATGGTACAGAACTCCTGGGACACCCCCCTTAATGACTAATTAGGCACGTTGAAGTTTTTAATTATTTTTAATTGGCCAATAATGACATGTCATTTTTGGGGTGAAAAAGTAAAATGTGATGGAAATTGAGGTTCAAGGTATGGGACAGGTATATTGGGGTGCTTTATGAGTGGGACAGGGTTTTTTTAGGCTTACAGATGGGAGTAATCGGTTTGTTTCCACTTTTTTTTTAAAGTACCCTAAAATGACCCAAATATATACTTATACCCATTTTCATGTACCCCAAATTTAATGAGAGCATTTATTTTGCTCAAAAAAACTTGCTTTCTATAATTTTTTTTTTCATTTTTTAAATGCATATATCAGCCATTTCACACAATTTAAGTCCCCAAAAACTCTCTAATGTGATTTCTAAACACACTTCTCTTCTGTTTTCCTATGTTAGTTTAGCTTTTTTTGGGGTACAGGCCGATTTCCCCATTTTCACCTGCACTTTTCACTGCAAGAATTTTCACGTGAAACCCGGTCGGAATTGAATAGGTCGAAAAACGGAACGTTTTTGCAGCAATTTTCGGCCGATTGGCGCGAAAAATTTTCGGGCGAAAAATTGAAAAATGGAGCGGTTTCACGGCAATTTTCGGCCGATTGGCGCGAAAAATTTGCGGGCGAAAAATTCCAGCGAATTTGCGGATAATTGAATACCCTAGTATGAATGAAGAAATCTATGCTCCAGATTGTAAATAGCAGAATACGTCAAGGTAATGTTAGGACACCCCCTCTACTGTAGTATTGCAAGGTCAAGGCTTTTCCAAGTCTAGGCTTAGTATGTTTATGTGCGTTTCGTGCAAGGAGAACTGGTTAAGGAGAGTGGATTTCAGTGACCCATAACTATTAATACATGTTTAAAAAAGATGATCTTTCGGAAATGCTTATAAACTAAACTGCACTTGTTACTTTACAGGAGCTACTTGGATTTGGAAGTCTCCCTTTCTCAAGAACAAATCCAGAAGTACACAGATTGCCTTCAGGTGTACACAAACAGCATAGTGCGGGAGCTGAGGAGGCTGTTCCTAGTACAGGATCTGGTGGATTCATTGAAGGTACGGCTGATTTTATGTAGATCTGGTGCATACAGATATCAAGTAAGAATCTCTGACCCCCCACAATCCACTCGGTACAGTGCGCTAATATTTTTCCATAAGTTTCCTGATGCGATGACCTGGGTTCAATTAACAAATTAAATAATGTTAATAAAACAACTCTCACTAATTACTGGTTCCCAGATTTTCCGGAGCTGGTCATTTATTACTGGATAAAGTGGCACTAATGACGCATCATGTTTCTTCGCAAACTGTTAGATACTTGTGGAAGCCTCCTCCACACTCTCCATTACAAGCAATGCCAATGCAGTTAGGGATAATCCCAATGACAATGGGATAGCATACCTCCCAACATGACCCTCTCCAGGAGGGGCAGAACGATCTGCTTCTGGACTTCTTTCTTAATTTATGATTGCCGGCACCTGTGTTGATGGACAAGAAAGGTGAGGGCAATCATAAATTAAGAGGGAAGTCCAGAAACAGAGCATTCTGTCCCTCCTGGAGAAGGTCATGTTGGGAGGTAAGGGATAGAGTATAGAGTAAAGGGCTCCATACACTAGAACAGTGGTTCTCAAACTCGGTCCTCAGTCAGGACCCCACACGGTTCACGTTTTCCATGTCACCCAGCAGCTGCTCTGTGTATCACCAACTGTCACATTTTAAAAATCTACAGGTGACCTGCAAAACATGAACCGTGTGGGGACCGTTGGAGAACCTGTGCACTAGAGCGATAATGCCCGATTTCATCCAATTTCGGGCCGATATATCTATTTTGGGGGTGTACCCAATCCGATCCGTGTTCCCGTGAGGGTCGGATCGGCTCCCCTAGATCGTTAGTGTTGCACTCGTGATATGTCGGTTCCCGCAGGCATGGCAGGGATCGCATACGATATATCGCATGCAAAATGTACCAAGTCGTACGGAACCACTCCCGGGAATATCTCGGGAGAGTTCAAGGGAAATCGCCTCCGACTTCAGCCTCAGACATATCGTTGTAGTGTATGGAGCCCTTAAGCCTTTATGCTGCAAATCACTAGCATTTACACCCTGCCAATATTGCAGATTCTATGCCATGCTCTCCTCATCCACTGGTGCACGCCATGCGCAATACTGGCTCAGCCGACTCGGCACTGCAGTCCCTATCAGTGTCTGTATTTTATTATAACAGTTATTTGCATTTTAAATACTCTTCTATAATAAATATTACCCTATTAAGCTAGGGCGCAAGAGCACATTTTAGGCATTACATGTAATATGCAGAAAAAGGGAATCTCATTGTGTAGGTGATCCCGACTGGAAAAATATTTATGGTGCTGGATTCAGATGCAATTGCAATTCTGACAGAGCAGCGATCCTTTTCAGGGTCAGAACTGCGAAGAAAAGCAAACGTAGCAGCCGCACACAAGTGAAAACAGATACCCACTAAAGTCATAGCAACATTGTCAGCAACGTCATACTCCGAAGAACATCAACTCCGAGTGCCACCATGGCCACGCAGAATAGCTGCGGGAGCTGCAACGCCGGTGGCATGCTTTATGCATATGGGATCGCAGTCACACGTCAAGATATGCCCCAAAAATGGTCATGACATGCCTGTGTTTTTGCAGACGCTCCCCGTTACCTCCCCAAACAGCCTCTTCCTGTCAATCAATCTGTGACTAATTCCACACTGCAAGCAGCATCGTAAAGGTACCTTGGCACTGCGTCCGCGACGCCGATACCGATAATCGCCAATTGCAACACCATCAAAATTGGGGACAATGTTTTTAAAATTTAGAAGTGTCCCTGAGACTATCTGTGATAGGGGGCAACCATGCACTTGAAAGAGGAGACTCTCCTCTTTCTAACAAGGTATTTTATCATCTTAGAATATTAGGGGGATTAGGTTACTAAGGGGGACATTTACTAAGCAGTGATAAGAGCGGAGAAGTGAGCCAGTGGAGAAGTTGCCCATGGCAACCAATCAGCACTGATGTAACATCTATAATTTGCATACTATAAAATTATACAGAGCAGCTGATTGGTTGATGGGGCAATTTCTCCACTGGCTCACTTCTCCGCTCTTATCTCTGCTTAGTACATGTCCCCCTTAGTTTCTCTCCCGCCATGTCTGTAATACGATTTTTTGAGTAGTCCCCCCAGAGGATGGGTGACTCTTCTGCATCCCGCCCACTTCCTACTGACGTAGACCGGATGGGGAGTGTGATGCCAGGAATTGGGGATCAGTATGACTCTATCTAATGAGAGTCACAACATTTTGGCCAAATGCCCACATCATAGATTAGTAAATCGCAGCATTAGGCTTAATCAGACCGAGCTCCCGGCCCCGCCCCTTCAGTGGCCATCTGCAACTCCTCTCCGTGTATGTTGCACTCTCATGGAGAGACTGTCATGATGCGTGGCCACTCAGTATTCAGACCCTGTTTATGCCTCCTTTACTGGCCCAAGCCATTGGTTAGATGCAGGCCTGGGTAGTTTGTACTTATCTTTCACCATCTAACTCTTCATCAAACCTCTATGACCAGTGCACAGGCAATATCAGACATATCCTGTGCTAGATACACATGGTTTTGTCAGTGAACGTTAGAGGGTACTGGGGCGGATACGTAGGCGGGTGCTATAGCTCAGCCACTGAGTATTTGTACGCAGCAGCCATGCTGAAATATGTAAAAGCCACAGTATAAGTATAAAGACTCCCCCTGCCGGGGTTCGGATGAACTGTGTGCACATCAGATATCCGAGTAACCCTACTCGGGATGTCCAGTAAAATCACGTTGCTGGGGGACACCGGCTGCGGAACACCCGGAAAGGGGGCAGACACCCATCTATTTTCTGGATCGCTGCCTGTCACCACCCTCAAACTCCAGCAGCTTTTGGAGTACTGCGAGCGACATCACAGTTCCTGATGGCAAGATCAGAAAAAATCATCTAACTACAAAAAAATGGATTCTGCATCCACCCCATTGGTCGATATGGATACATCGGGCTGCGGGCAGAAATGGAGGAATCCCTCCTTCTTACATGAAGGTGATACTTAATATGTGTGGCTAATCCCCGAAAACGGGTGTTTTGGGGCACATAGTCGCAAATATTACTTGATAAATGGGCCCCTAAAAGAAGAGTGACAGTACCTAATAGTGGAGCAGATGTATTAACCTGGAGAAGGCATAAGGAAGTGATAAACCAGTGATATGTGCAAGGTGATAAAGGCACCAGCCAATCAGATCCTAACTGTTCATTTACATATTGGAACTGATTGGCTGGTGCCTTTATCACCTTGCACATATCACTGTTTTATCAGTTCCTTATGCCTTGTCCAGGTTAATACATCTGCCCCAGTGTGCTAAAATCTACTTAGAGGAAATGTTGCAGGGCATTGTGTGTACCAGGTCTTCAATGTAATAAGGTCTAGATTTGACTCCGCTGAAACCACCAAAGTGATTTGTATGTTTCTTGTCTCCTTGTAGTTTGCGGTACTAATGTGGCTGCTGACGTACGTCGGAGCTCTGTTTAATGGTCTAACGCTTCTCATCATGGGTAAGAAATGACGCAGTAGCATACTACATACACTTGTTACATTACATAAAATAAAATATTGCTTTCTATAGGCAATGGGTCCATGTATCTACAGTACATAATATATTTTTGTTTGTTTACCAAAGGGTTCATTCTTTGTATGATTTTGGAATATGCTGTTTAGATGACAAATGGCTATAAAAGCTGGAAACTTAGCCTTTCTCCCCTTCAGGCTTGCCTCATTTTCCCATTTACTTGTTATTACGTGTTCCGGTGGGTTGGGTTCGGGTGACCGGCAGTTGGGATCCCGCCTATTAGATGGCTGGCGGTGGGGGATCGAGCACAACGAAGCCCCTTGCGTACTGCTGCGCTCGCCACAGGTTCTATTCCCACTGTATGGGTGTCGTAGACATGCCGACCAGCAGGCTATTCAGGCTTCGGGATTCCGGCGTCGGTACTGCGATCGACGGTCTCCTGACCACCGGTCACATAACCGCATCCCATTCCAGTTACATTGGGCCACTTTGGGTAACCCGTGGTTAACCAACATCACCTCTTGGTGCCTTTCACTGGCATAGAGAGTATTTGATCAAATATTATCTACTAAATTAAATTTTTACTCAAATATATCTAGTTGTAATTAATAATTATGGTAACAAAGAGATACCTGTATATTTACTATGGTGGGAGTTTTTTTAGAAGGGGAGATGTTACCCATAGCAACCAATCAGATTCTAGCTATTATCTTCTAGAAGCAGCTAGATAAATGTTAAGTGGAATCTGATTGGTTGCTATGGGCAACATCTCCAATACTAAAGAAAACTCCCACCTTAGTAAATATACCCCATAGAGCAGGCATTCCCAACCACGGTCCTCAAGGCACACCAACAGTGCAGGTTTTAGTGATATCCAGGCTGCAACACAGATGGCAAAAAAACAAAATAACTGAGGTACTAATTAAGTCACCTGTGCTGAAGCCTGGATATCACTAAAACCTGCACTGTTGGTGTGCCTTGAGGACCGTGGTTGGGAATGCCTGCCATAGAGTCTCTCAGGGTTGTTCCCAGTATTTTGCCAAAAAGTGATGGGCGTTCCTAGGGGCTGACTAGGAGGTGGCTAGAAGTACGTGCAATTGTCTATCTCATGGGCGCATAATGCGAGTGTCGCAGGTGCGTCATTGCAAGCGGCTGCATTCACATAAGCACAGCTGCAGTCGTAGGTCAGGGTCAGATGGAGAAACTACCTTCCAGATGGCAGCTACAAGTGTTGATGGTTCCCCAATGGTGGCGTGTAAAGAAACACTTACTGCAGAGATGCTCAAAGAGGTTGTCTCGGTCATTGCACATTCAGACACACACTTGTGCACCAGGGGAAGGGCCGATTCTACCATTTGCATATACTGACAGCCGCAACTCTGGCAACAGCAAGTACGAACAGAGCCGTGTCCGACTCAGAATCAGGGCCCTTTATGTTAGTGGCCACAGAACAGCAGTAGCTTATACAAGCCGTCACTTTGGAAATATAGCCCAATGTGTTCATTCACAGTTACAGTCATTGGGGTGTGATGATTATAATGTACAAACTGAAAGCCCAAACCTGGTTTCATTGTCCATGTACCCACCTCGCACTTCCTCCAAAGTGGATTGCCGGGGTCTGTGGATAGGATGGACTCATATAGCCGGGGGCGGGGCATTGCCTGCTGTGGGATCCATGGACTTTGTGTTACACTCCTGGTTCTATAGCTGATCTTTCAACAACTGTATTTCCATAGCAACACCCACGTGCAAGAGCGTAGCTACCACAGGTGCAGGGAGTGCAGCTGCTATGGGGCCCAGAGCTGAGAAGGGCCCAGTGTCGGACGGGGGCATGAAGGGCCCACCAGGGGAATGCAGTGATAGGGGCCCATACTTAGGGGTGTGGTCAGCCTTCAAAGGGGGTGTGGCCAACCCCCACAGAGGCTTGAAATACACAATAGTCTTGTGTAGTGTAATGCAACATATCTACCATGTATAATACAAGTGCACAGTCTCGAATCTGATCCCTAGCGGAAGGAGTGGTGCCCCAGGCAGTGGGGCCCACCGGTGGTTTCCCCTGTACCCCTATGGGCCAGTCCGACCCTGGAGGGGCCCACCTTCCCTGTCACAGTTACGTGTGTTATTTACAACTAGTTACCATCCCGTCAAAATGACGGAACAACATAACAGCAATGTCAGCGCCGGCGGCTGTGCGCACATGAATGGAGCATCACTTGAATTGCTCCAACGGGCAACCTCTAGTGTCCACCGGTGCACAGAACACTTGAATTCCCCTCAGAGAGGTTTGGATCAACATTAGCCTTTTATTATATAGGATTTTCATGAATTGGTGGTACATAGGGGCCCTTACAAATTTTTGTCTTGGGGCCTACAATATGTCTAGTTGTGGCCTGGGACCTGCTCATTGTAATGTGGTATAAAATAAACTGAAGGGCACTATAATGTGACATAATACTGTATGATCTGGGCACTGTAATGTGGCACAATATAAAGTGGAGTCACTATACTGTGGCATAATATGAAGTGGGGCACTGTAATGTGGCACAATATGAAGTGGAGTCACTATACTGTGGCATAATATGAAGTGGGGCACTGTAATGTGGCACAATATGAAGTGGAGTCACTATACTGTGGCATAATATGAAGTGGGGCACTGTAATGTAGCACAATATGAAGTGGAGTCACTGTACTGTGGCATAATATGAAGTGGGGCACTGTAATGTAGCACAATATGAAGTGGAGGCACTATACTGTGGCATAATATGAAGTGGGCACTGTAATGTGGCACAATATGAAGTGGAGGCACTATACTGTGGCATATTATGAAGTGGGGCACTGTAATACGTCATAATGTGAATTGGGGGTACTGTGTTGCATAATGTGTACTGGCCGCCCTACAGTGTGACATAACGTGAACTAGGGCACTTCTTTGTTTCATAAAATTAATTAGGGCACTACTATGGGGGATTACATAAACTAAGGCCCTACTATGGTTCAGAAAATTAACTAGGGCACTATTCTGGGGCATAAATTCACAAATGCTGCGGAAATGTGTCTCTCTGCAAGTATTGGGACAGAGACCCCTTCAAAATGTTGCTATGGGGACCACAAAGTTCTGGCTACGCCCACATGTATGCTAAAGATCACTTACATACATAATACTAACCCTGTGTATAGTATTCACCCCCTGATAAACATGTGCCCGTGTTCCCTTTGCTGCATGCTTAGCTAGACCAGTATTTTTATTAATAAATGTACATGTAATTGTATTTTTTAATAGACTTTTTTTGTGTTTGATTTCTAGCTGTGGTGTCGATGTTCTCTCTCCCAGCCGTATATGACAAGTATCAGGTAAGGGATATTGGGAGCACAAAATGTCTAATTGTATTCAACTTATAATATCTAAATAAATAATTACTGAACAATTTTACATTTCCAGGCACAAATTGACCAGTATTTGGGACTTGTGCGGACAAACATGAACACAGTCGTGGCAAAGTGAGTTGATACGCTGTAATATTTAATTACATTGCATATATAACTGTGACCGAATACTCAGGGGGGGGGGGGGGGGGGGTGTTCCATGATCTCTAGGTTCTCCATAGTAGGGATGGTTAATGACCAGATTTGTCTGGATAAAAAAGAAGACTCTATGTTGGGGGCACTCTTAATTACAATCTGAATCCAGGATATTAATTGTCAATGTCTTATCAATTTAAAATGTAACTTTTATTAAGTAAATATTAAGAATGTCGGACTAATTTATAACAGGGGACATACAACGTATACACAGATAATAGAAATTTTCTGGCAGTCAATTGATGCCTATATATTATGAATAATTTCTCAAATATAATACATATAGGTAGGCGGAAACTCCGGACCCAAATTGAATTTAAGATAGATTAGCTAAGTCTTGTATGTGTGCTCATTGCACAAAACCCGTCTGTATCTTACACTCAGTAAGATGTGTGTTGAGATACACCTACAACCTTGAACAACTTCACAATATAATCAGCTAGAAAAAATAATACCTCAGCAATATGGTGTTCATTTGGTATATACCACATGTAGGTGCAGTCGGTAGCTGAAATCATATTGCATTACAACCCGTATTTTCAGCAATGTGTAACTTTGTGCAGAAATATATTGAAGGTAGAAATAACGTCCCCTTTAGCATTGCATGCTTTCTTCACTAAGACGCTCGCCGTGTTAACGATGTGAGCAAGCCTACGGATGAAACGCGTTATCTATTGCAATAACGCTGTCGGCTTAGGACGTCCCGGACCGCCCACCTGTCAATATTACCTACACTTCTTTCGCTTATTTTGTAAAAATAAAGCAGCCAGTATTTACCTTGCTCAGAAACAAAATAACCCACCCAAATCTAACTCTTTCTGCAAATGTTATATCTGCCCCCCCTGCAGTGCACATGGTTTTGCCCAACTGCTAACAAATTAGCTGCTGCGATCAACTCTGAATTACCCCCTATATTGTGAAGTTGTTCAAGGTTGTAGGTGTGTCTCAACACACATCTTACTGAGTGTAAGATGCAGACGGGTTTTGTGCAATTAGCACACATACAAGACTTAGCTAATCTATCCTAAATTCAACTTGGGTCCAGAGTTTCCGCCTACCTATATGTATTATATTTGAGAAATTATTCATAATATATAGGCATCAATTGACTGCCAGAAAATTTCTATTATCTGTGTATACGTTGTATGTGTTGTATGTCCCCTGCTATAAATTAGTCCGACATTCTTAATATTTATTTAATAAAAGTTACATTTTAAATTGATGAGACATTGACAATTAATATACTGGATTCAGATTGTAATTAAGAGTGCCCCCTACATAGAGTCTTCTTTTTTCTCCAGACAAATCTATGCTATTTCTGACTCTGGGGAGTACCACCAACCCCATTAATACAGTTGATGTGTTATCAACACTAATTGATAGAATTTGGTCCCCTATTATCTTTATATCCGATCTGCCATTGTAAGCCCGTTAATTACATATTCCCACTTGCTTGTAGGGGGTATACAAGGGCAAGGAGAGGTCTAGTGCTATATATTCCACCCTGTTTTTTCTACATGATTAATGACTACCAATATTTTGCCACCAATAGTTGGTGGTTTTGCCTTCAATGGCAGATATCCAATGGTTCTTCACCATCGTTGGCAGAGTGCGCAGTTATGTTTTTTTCCTCTTAAAGCACAAAGACTAGCTCTGCCCCTGACGTGACCAACATAGCCCCCCCCCCCTTCCCCTTCCCTGATTGGCCAGTCAGTGGCGGAGTCACACCTCACAGATGGGTTCTTGACTATGGTTTCCTGCCATCGATGGAGACCATCACTGGTAGACCTGTCAATGGTCATCCCTATGACATAGATTTAGGATGTGTGGGTTGGATGCAGTAAAAAGGTCCTACTTCTCTTGTGTGTTGTGGGATCACTTACTATATGTATGAATGTGTCCGAAATGCTAGCGCTAGACTTCTAGAGGTACTGTCTCCCTTTAAACTTATGTCCTACATGACTTCAGGGCCGTCTTAGCAGCATTGTGGGCCATGGCAAAACATTGCACTGGGGCCTCTACACATACATTCACGGGAATCAATTGTAAAAAAAAATCATAATTTGCTCTTCCTGCGGTCCTATGCCGTCTCTCTACATGCTCCATGGCTCCAGACATCCATCAATCATCATGCTGACAGCCTTTCACTGTCTGTCTGGGAGGCAGATAGAGAATGCTGCCTCGTTGCTCTGACTGTGTGACCACCACCCACCCCTGTTTGAAGGTCCCTAGAATTGTGGGGCCCTGGACAGCTGCCCAGTGTGCCTATATTTTAAGATGGCCCTGCATGACTACCCAAGGACATACGGTTAAAATGAAAACATAATTATACATTTTAAGCATGTTGATCCAAATGGCTAACAAAACCTGAGTCCTATTTATTCTGGATAATAGACCACGTTCCTCAAGCTGTGTGCAATACATGAGCACAGTGCTACTGATTGTAATAGTGATTTTAAATGTGTGATTATAGTTTAATTTCCTAAAGAAATTTTCTTTTTAAACTTTTTTAGGATCCAAGCCAAAATCCCTGGTGCAAAACTGAAGGAATAAATAAAACGTTGAGTCCTGTCAGTTCTTGGTAAATTGTGGAGTCTAACGTGGAAACAGCTGTGTTACTACACTTTACTTACAGATCTATTGCACCATTCTCTTCAACACGCCGTGTTCCTCAAAACATCTGAAAAAAAACAAAAACAAGTAGCAGCTCTCCTGAAGCCGCTCGTAATGCTATTAGAATACTCGCAATCAGCCGTGTCAAGCACTCAAGTATAGTGAAGAGATACAAAAAGTGTACTAGATGTGTTTCTTTTTTGTGTTGCTTAAAAAGTGCATGATGTTGGAAGCCTAAGTAAAATATTTTTTATTTCATTTTACTTTCTTAATTTATTATGTTTTTTTAGTGTTTTTTCTGCTATTCTTGACAGCGCTTCTATAACTTAATGTGACGTACGGCTAGGGCTTTATGCTTAGGGCAGTGATGCAGTAGTACAGACTTGCTTCATTGTCTCTGGGCCCGCTGGTTGGAGTTATTTCAATGATATAAATATATATATATACGTAGAACTGTAGACTGTTTTGTGTTTTCCAGCACAGGTGAAATCGATGTGCAGTACTTCTCTCCATTTTTGTATGACTTAAAATTGCAGTACTCCTGTTGTAAGGGTTCGGGAAAACAGATTTACATGTACGGTAGACAGGTCTAGCTCTCACGGTTTATTACGGTTTGTAATCCATTCTATGTAGTTCCTAGCGAACTTATGGACTGAATATTTGCACTTATTATGTACTTGACACTGAATGCGTAAATAAAATGTCACTAAATGTATAAGGTCCTGTTTTGTGTTTGCTTGTAAAACTGACAAAACACATCATGACAGCGTCCTATAGATGGAACAACTACATGATATTCTTGACCGTGAAAACTATTTATGGCACATACTCACTTGTATCTATCTACTGGTTTCCTGACCTTAATATTTCAGTGCAAATGGGAATAAAACTGGATTCTTGCCAAGGTTTTGTGTATTCTATTTGCTTGGAGTTCATTTGTATGTATACATCAGACCATATGAGTGGATTTTGTGCACAGTAAACAGGTTATTTACCAATAACTAAAGAGTCTTATAACATGCTTATGTTAATTTATTCATGGGCTATCATGAAGGATTCATCTCTGACAGGGCCGCTGAGACCACCAGTGAAATCGGGTGCTGGGGGCAAGGCTACGTGTTTATGATCAGCGTCCTCCCGTACTCCACCTGCCCCTTCAGAAGTCTGGGTACCCTTTCTGTAACCCCCCCCCCCCCCCCATCCCTCTCTTGGCTCTCCTGGGTTTTGGCAGGTGCAAACTGGACTACTTTTCCAGAATATCCAGGAGATTCATGGAGGTAAAGCAGTCCCTGACCAATTTGGTACATTAGGCAGTATTTTAACAGGTAACATGCAGCCAATAGCATGGCGGTGGGCCACTGTGCCTGCTGGGTACCTCCCTGAAGCAATGGTGCCCTAGGTATGGCTGGCTGAGCCCGTGGGAGTAAGCAAGCCTTCCAGATCTCACTCACTTCCCTAATGTAGCTGGTCAGACACATTTGCAGTGAATCGTGTCCTGGTGTCCCCCACTTTGTTTTGATGGCACCAGTCACTGGGGGGGGGGGGGTGTTCCATGATGCATATTGCCACTTGGACCTCCCCTTTTGGTATGTCTTGGGCAGGTACCTTTCTTGGGGTTTTAGGTTGCCTTCTGGATCTAAGCACACCTAAATTTTTATTTTATTTACGTTTAACGTGATAGTCTTTTTCATTTTTACAATGTTATGGCCTGAGACGTGTCTTGCTTAGAGCTAATTAAAAAAACAAGACCTGAACCACCACCCCCCCTCGTATGAACATCCTGTGCCTGAGACATACATGTTCCCCGGTGTCACCACATTATTCTCCTGGAACATGTGTATTCTTTAAGTTAAAGAAAAACATCATAGAATATCGTAATTTCAAAAAGTGTAGTAATCCCATTTAATAATGATGATAATAATAATAATAATAATAATATTATTATTATTATTATTATTTATATAGCACTTTTCTCCTTCAAGGAATGAAAATGATTTACAATTGTTTTTACAGCTCAAAAAAATACAAAACAAGCTTAAAAGTATATATTAGTGAAATGCTCGAGTAAACAGGTAAGTCTTTAGTCTGTTTTTGAAGGATTCTAGAGAGGCAGCTTCTCGCACTGCGTGGGGAAGAGAATTCCCTAGAGTCGGAGCCACAAAGTTGAAAGCTTAGCCCCCAGATGAATTCAGGGAGATTCTAGGTACTGTCAGTAGTCCTTCTACAGACCGTAGTAATCGAGTGGCCCAGTAAGGATTCAGAAGCTGCTTCAAGTACCTTGGGTACTTGGTCATGTAGGGCTTTGACAGTGAGCAAGCAAATCTTGAAAATGATTCGCCATTTTACAGGTAGCCAGTGAAGGGAGTAGAGAATTGGTGTTATGTGGCTAGAACGGGGCTGGTTTGTTAATAGTCTGGCAGCTTCATTTTGTACCATCTGCAAGCGGAGCAATTCTTTTGCTGGGAGACCAAGGTAGAGGGCATTGCAGTAGCCTAGGCGTGATGATACAAATGCATGTACTGTATGACTATAGGCAGATCTTCTGGGGGAATTAAGTGCTTGATTCTAGCTATATTCCTCAGATGAAAGAAAGAGGATTTGATTGCGGCTAACACCTGATGTTTAAGTGTCAGGACAATATCCAGGACAAAACCAAGATTCCGCAGATGTTCAGTGGTTTGTAATTCTGAACCCCCAAGCATGAGTCCTGTCAGTTGGCTGTGCTGTGATCTATCATCAGGACTTATGTTTTATCAGGGTTTAGTCGCAGCCAACTGGCACTCATCCACTCCTGGAGCTCAGCTAGGCAGCCATTTAGGGTTGTTACTGGGATATCAGTACCTGGAGCAAAGGACAGGTACAGTTGTGTATCATCTGCATAGCAGTGGTAGACCAGGCCATGACGTCTGATTATTTCACCCAGTGGTACCATACATACTGCAAAAAGCATCTTCATCTTCAAACTTCATTCTGTGTTACCTTCTCCACTAGTGTTAACTCTATGGGGGTAATTCTGAGTTGAATGCAGCAGCAAGTTTGTTAGCAATTGGGGAAAACCATGTGCACTGCAGGGGGGGGGCAGATATAACATTTGCAGAGAGAGTTAGATTTGGGTGGGTTATTTTGTTTCTGTGCAGGGTAAATACTGGCTGCTTTATTTTTACACTGCAATTTAGATTTCAGTTTGAATACACCCCACCCAAATCTAACTCTCTCTGCACATGTTATATCTGTCCCCCTTGCAGTGCACATGGTTTTGCCCAACTACTAACAAATTTGCTGCTGCGATCAACTCAGAATTAGGCCCTATGTAGGCAGAATTCAAACACTACCTGGCAGAACAGGGTGATGTCACAGGAATGGGACTGAGACATACTTGCCTACCTGACCCTCTCCATGAGGGAGAAAATGCTCTGTTCCTGGACTTTCCTGGTAATGTATGATTGCCATCCCCTGTGGTGAGCTAGTTCATTGATAAGAAAGGTGTTTCACCACAGGTGATGGCAATCATTCATTACCAGGAAAGTCCAGGAACAGAGCATTTTCTCCCTCATGGAGAGGGTCAGGTAGGCAAGTATGGACTGAGATAAGGTTTAGTGCCATGGTTATGCATAATGACAGACTTAATTTTCTGTCACAATGATTACACACACAACTATAATATAATATATAATAATATAATGTAGCCTGAACAGGGTGGTCTTCAGGTTGCCGACTGTCGGGATCCCGGCGCACAGTATACCGGCGCCGGAATCCCGACAGCCGGCATACCGACAGATATTCTCCCTCGTGGGGGTCCACGACCCCCCCTGGAGGGATAATAAAGCGCCACCGTGCCCGCAAGGGGCTCACTTGCGCTCGCCACGCTGACGGTATGCCGGCGGTCAGGCTCCCGGCGCCGGTATACTGGTCGCCGGGAGCCCGGCCGCCGACATACCATACTACACCCGCCTGAACGTGTTGACCAACACCATCATTTGAAAAGATACAAAACTGGGTTTTATAGAAGTTCCTGAAAAGGAAAATATTCATGGGCTACAATAAATAAGATTATTTTTTTTCAATTACTTTTCTTATAAATAATATTAAAAGCTGAAATGATCATTATAACATAACATAACATAAGATTGAATTAAACACTTTTGATTTTCCAAATAATGGTAAAATATCCAAATGTATCACTATATCCATTATATATAAACACCCTGCCTACCATACTGTATGTTCCAAATACAGCTGTAGCTACAGACATTTCTCAGGTTTTAGGAGTGTTTTGCCCATGACTTAGTAAATCTTGCACTGGATGTACAGAATACAGTTAGATGATATTTAATTTTTTATGCTATATATAAATGTTTAGAGAAATATAGAATATGTTGATAAATATTAGCATGAGACAAAAAAAAATACACTTATTGATACCCAATATATAATCTACTGAATATTTTTGCAAAAAATCTGATCACTACAATTAATTCTGGATTTATCCTTAAGTGTCAATACAGTCATCAAAAACACAGCTGCAGAGGCTCCTCCATATATTCATGGTTTGAGTGTTGTTCTAAGACAGTGGTTCCCAAACTCCATCCTCCACCCTAACAGTGCAGATTTTAAGGATATCCATACTTAAACACAGGTGGCTTAATTAGTACCTATGTCAGATCGATTATACCACTTGTGCACCAGCATGGATATACTGTAAGTAATACCTAGACTGCTAAGGTGCCTTGAAGATTGAGTTTGGGAAACATGGGGCAGATGTTTTAAGCCTGGAGAAGTGATAAAGCAGTGGAAGTGGAAGGAGATAACGCACCAGCCAAAATGGGTTTGAAAAATGACAGTTAGGAGCTGATTGGCTGGTGCGGTATCACCATCCACTTATCACTGCTTTATCACTTCTCCAGGCTTATGCACAAGAAACATGATCAAAACCGGTCTTGATAAGATTTTCACCAATGGAATAGGAAAAACAGAGTAGCGTCCAACGCTGAGTACAGTCTGATGGACAACAGTCACTGAATGGTACGGATGATGAGCTACAATAGTAAGGTAATAGTCACTGTTGCAGATTAGTTCATACAGGTTAAAGAGTATGACTCAGAGAGCAGTGCAGACAGTGTTGAAATGCAATTGGACATACAAGCAGGAGATCAGTCCAGGCAACAGACAAGGCAGAGTAGGAGTCACACGCAAGAGGTCAGCCCAGGCAGCAGATAAGGCAGAGTAGGGGTCATACGCAAGAGGTCGGCCCAGGCACCAGATAAGGCAGAGTAGGGGTCACACGCAAGAGGTCGGCCCAGGCACCAGATAAGGCAGAGTAGGGGTCATACGCAAGAGGTCGGCCCAGGCACCAGATCAGGTAGAGTAGGAGTCACACGCAAGAGGTCAGCCCAGGCACCAGATAAGGCAGACTAGGGGTCACACACAAGAGGTTGGCCCAGGCACCAGATAAGGCAGAGAAGGAGTCACGCGCAAGAGGTCGGCCCAGGCACCAGATAAGGCAGAGTAGGGGTCACACGCAAGAGGTCGGCCCAGGCACCAGATAAGGCAGAGTAGGAGTCACACGCAAGAGGTCGGCCCAGGCACCAGATAAGGCAGAGTAGGAGTCACACGCAAGAGGTCGGCCCAGGCACCAGATAAGGCGGAGTAGGGGTCACACACAAGAGGTCGGCCCAAGCAGCAGATAAGACAGTGTAGGGGTCACACGCAGAGTCGGCCCTAACCAATATGATGCCCTAGGCAAGATTTTGGCTGGTGCCCCCTAGCACTGCCGCTAGTTCCGCCTCTATCCCTGCACCATCACCCCTCACCCATAGTAGTTCTCATTATGGTGCTCATATTTTAAATAGAAACAATGCGCACATTCGGTGTGTAGCCCAAAAAGGGGCGTGTTCTTGCTGGGAAGGGTCATGGCAACAAAATAGTACCCCCATTTCAAATTATGCCACACAGTAGTGCAACTTTATTCACATTATATCATGCGATAGTGTCCCTTAGTCACATTACATCACACAGTAGTACCACTTTACCTTATATACGTTACTCCTCACAGTAGTGCCCCTATTCACATTACATCACACTGAATTGCCCCTTTTTCACATCACACCACACCATATTGCTTTTTATTCACATTATATCAGACAGTAATGCCCTTTCTATATGTTATGTCACACAGTAGAGCACCTTATACACATAATGCCACACATTAGTATTACCTTTATACACATAATACCACACAGAAATGTCCCTCACACATGACACACATTAATGTCCCTATAACATAATGTGCCTTACACATTATGCCAACCTTTATTAATGCCCTTATACCCATAATGTCCCTTACACATATGCTGCACATTATTAATGCCCTTATACACATAATGTCACACATAATGCCCCTTACACATATGCCGAACACTACTGCACAACCAACCTGACCGCACACAGCACTCACACGGCAGCTAACACTGTGACCTCTGCCTCTGCTTGGATATAGATGTGTCCTCTTACTACATCTTGCCTCAATACGCCATGCAGCAGGAGATGCCTGGCGTTAGTCAACTGGCAGCTCCCGACCAGCTCTGCTAACGTTGGGCACCATTTTTTGCTGAAAATGCATATTATTTGCATTGCTCTGTGACTAGGACACACACGCTGCTTCTGCTGATTAAAATTATATTCAGCATGCCTATATTCTGTGTGCGACTGTGGCTGTATCTGCATACAGAATGCTACATTACAGTGAGTTACAAGGATACACTGTAATGTAGCATTTCATATACAGCCGCAGTCACACACAGAATATAGGCATGCTGCATATCATTTTAATCAGCAGAAGCTGCTTGTGCCCCAAGGCATTCCAAATGCCCTAGGCATTTGCCTAGTTTGCTTATGCCTAGAGGTCGGCCAGGCAGCAGATAAGGTAGAGTAGGGGTCACACGCAAGAGGTCAGCCCAGGCAGCAGATAAGGCAGAGTAGGAATCACAAGCAAAAGGTGGGCCCAGGCAGCAAATAAGGCAGATTAGGAGTTGCAACTAAAGGGTACACACTAGTAGATATATCTGCAGATCAATTGATCTGCAGATATATCTATGGACGGATCGGGCAGTGTGTTCAGCATATACACTGCCCGATCCGTCGGGGACTAACGTCATGAACTGGGCGGGCGTGTACACACGCCCGCCCAGTTCAGCTGTCAATCACCGCCGTCCGCCGCAGCATGTCTACGGGCGGTCGGCCGACCGCCCCGTACACACACAGCGACGCGCCAATATTTCGGTAGATATATTGGCCGTCGGCTGTGCGGCCGACGCGATACGTCTGTGAATGACGGAGTTCACAGACGTATCGGCCGTACACACTGGCCGACGGTCCCGCGATATATTGGCCGTTCTCTTGAACGGCCAATATATCGACCAGTGTGTACGGGCCTTAAGAGGTTGAGCCAGGCAGCAGAAAAGACAGAGTAGGGGTCACAAGAAAGAGCTTGGCCCAGGCAGCAGATAAGGCAGAGTAGGAGTCGCACATAAGAGGTCGGCCCAGGCATCAGGTATGGCAAAGTAGGAGTCACACATAAGCGGTCAGCCCAGGCAGCAGATAACTGGTAAGACTGGACTGGTAAGACCACCTGTATTGACAGCCTAGAGACAGAGGCATCAACTATAGGTGGAGACTCCCACTTTTTTCTATCATCTTCCGGGAAGAGAAAAGCAACCAGAACCCTTTTAGGGATCTGGAATTTTTTCTCCGGGTTTTCCCATGCTTTTTCAAATATAGCATTTAATTCCTTAGATGCCGGGAAGGTGAGAGGGGCTTTCTTTACTGTCTGTGAAAAAGGCCTCCTCAACCTGCTCGGGAGGTGTTTCAGAAATATGTAACACATCCCGCATGGCCTCAATCATCAACTGCACCCCCTTAGCAAGCGATGCCGTCCCCCTCGACACATCCCCATCACAGTCTGCTGTGTCAGAATCTGTATCCGTGTCATCCTGCATAATTTGGGCAAGAGCACGTTTGTGAGAATGTACCACAGGGGGCCCCGAGGGAGCAGTATCGGACCATACTGCCATAGAGGACTGCAATACCTGATTAGCATGCTCAGTCCTTGCAACCCGTTTTCAGAAATCTGAGAAATAGCCCCCCTAAGAGAGGCTAACCACTCCGATTCTCTAGCTGGGATCTGCGCTACAACAGTGCAATCCTGATTACATGGGATGGGATTTTCCTGAGAAGATAAATCCTCTGCAGCATATGAGACAGTCTCTAGACGTGTTTGCATGTACACCCCATATACACACAGGGTACAGGGAGACAAAGTTTCCCCCCCCCAAGAATGGCAGAGAGACACAGAGATTGGAGCCAACCCACACACAGCGCTATATAGGTATAGGGAGACCCTTAATAGGTGACACAGTCTTACGCAGCCTCCCCTCCCTTCTACAACCCCCTGGTACCGTACGGATAGCTGGAGGTGCTCTGGAGGGACTGCTCTTCCACTGGCAGCGTGTCTGCACGCAGGAAAATGGCACTGAACGCTGCTGGGTCCGCTCTGAGGAGAAGCTCCGCCCCCTTAATGGCGCTGTCTTCCCGCTCTTCCAAGATTATACTGGCCTGAGGATTTTTTGCTGGCTGAGATCCGCAGACCCCGACAGGCTTTCTGGTCAGTGTAGGGCTCTCACAGCGCTGCACTCCTACCCTATAGCCGCCACCTTCACACCGGCCCCCCGCTTGCTAGGGGGGGTCGGTGACTCACTCGCCACAAACTTCAGCTCCTCAAGGGGGTGGCGGCATGCCGCTGGGGTGAGCGTTCCCCTGCGGCGGGGAGCGATCTGTCCCCTCAGGAGCTCAGTGTCCAGTCAGCGGAGATAGTGGCTCGGACACTGCTCCCCCCCCCCCTCAGTCCCTCAATGCAGAAAGGCTGTTGCCAGCAGCCTCTCTGTAAAATAAAAACTCTGAAATAAACTTCTACTAAGAAAGCTCTGTAGAGCTCCCCTAGCTGTGACCGGCTCCTCCGGGCACATTTTCTAAACTGAGTCTGGTAGGAGGGGCATAGAGGGAGGAGCCAGCCCACACTGTTTAACTCTTAAAGTGCCAATGGCTCCTGGTGGACCCGTCTATTCCCCATGGTACTAATGTGGACCCCAGCATCCTCTAGGACGTAAGAGAAGTACCCACACTCCTTAGTATTATTATTCGTAAATTCTTTGGGGCCTGATTCTGGTGGATGCTAACTGAACGCAATGTTGATGTTTGTGCAGTTGAGCGATGTTGTGTACTGTGCATGCATCTAATTTGCACTGTGAATGCACGCAAGGGTCTTGCAACATCGGCTGCAGTGTGCATTTGAGGTGGTAATGGGGGGGGGGGGGGGGGGGGGCTAGTCAACCGCAGACTCGGAATGACCCCCATTCTCCACATACTTGTGTGAGTTTCTTCTGGGTACTCTGGTTTCCTACCACAACCCAAATATATACTGGTAGGTTAATTGTCTCCCCACAAAAATTAACCCAACTGTGTGATGTTTGCATCTACATGTGTAACCGGATGGGCCAAGCGGTCTTATCTGCCGTCTACTACTATGTTTAAAACTA
This sequence comes from Pseudophryne corroboree, assembly GCF_028390025.1. NCBI lineage: Eukaryota > Metazoa > Chordata > Amphibia > Anura > Myobatrachidae > Pseudophryne > Pseudophryne corroboree. The sequence continues at coordinate 39,992,265 of NC_086455.1, forward strand.
AACGTTGTATACAACACATCCCTATTATTGCTGTAGAACATGCGAGTGTTATCATTTTCACTTTACAATAATCTGTATATTTGAGAGATACAACGAAGATTGGTTTTGCGCATGAAATGGTCTACCCTCCAAACACTTGGTATACACTACTCTCAACCGGCGGACTGTTCCATTACGTTCCAGCGGGGGTGTTTGTTGAGTGAGGCTTCTGGTTACCGTGGAAACCTGCCGAGTGTAAGCAAGCAGCCCTGCCGGTGTAAACGACTGGAGACGGTACGATGACCTCGGCTGGGCTGGTGCCGGACTGCAAGGCGGTGTCCTTGGTCCTGGACCATGTCCTGGAAGTGGGTGAGTGCGGGCACGCAGGCTGGGTGTCCCTGCAGAGATTGACCACCCGCAGAGAGGCAGCAGGGATTTAGCAGGGTGCAATCACCCTGGGTCACTACAATGTGTTTGTGTGTTATATTTGATTCCCTGTACACTTGTTTGTTATATTTATTACATTTATTGAGTTAAATTTGTTTATTTGTGTTATATTTGTATATTATATATTTGTGTTGTACTTGTGTGCTATATTTCATGACAAAATCATTTTATATTTGTGTTAAAACAGCAGTGTTGTATAGGTAGCATATATATATATATATATATATATATATATATATATAATCAGTGTTGATATGTATAAAGGGGATGCGTTTATGTGACCTGCAGTCAGGAGATTGGAAAGTTATACGGGGGTATCTTATTAGCATCTGTAATTTACAGCTGTTAATAGATTCACCGCGGGTTAACGGGCACCCAAAGCATAGTCTGCGATAAGCAGCCGTCGGAGCCGCAATAAAACATGGGATCGGTAACTTATCCCAGAGCACATATGTTATTGCACAATCACGGGTCCTTTTTCAGCCGATAAAAACAGCCTATAATTGTATAGCCTGATAATGACCATCAGGCTGTTTTTATCGCCCCAAAAATGATTTTGGCTAATTGGATAGAGTTGTGTGCGCAGGGGCATTGCAATGTCTGTTACATTTATTCTCCAAATAATTTGGCACTTTGCACCGCTTTGGAGAAAAGCGTGTAAGATTGCTTGGAGCCACAGAGCACACACTATTTGGGATCCTCTGCCTATAAATATGTCTTTGCTTAAACACTGCACTTATGTCTGCAGCTGATGCTGATGGCGGCCATACACCGTTCCTGTGCCGCCAGTGCCCGTAATCCAGCTCTGTAATAAAAAAAAGCACAGGATTACCATGGCGAATTACAATGAAGTCCATAATGAAACTTTCCTTGGTCTAAAGCAGGGGTGGGGAACCTTTTTTCTACCAAGGGCCATTCGGATATTTATAAAATCCTTCGGGGGCCATACAAATATTATCAATTTAAAAATTACCCTGCCCCCCTGGTAGTTCTGCTCTGCGCCAAAAAATGGGTGTTGCCAATTAAAATGGGATGTGATACCCGTATGCCCCCAATAGTGCAGTGCCAGATACACAAATGCCGCCACAGTGCCAGATACACAAATGCACCCACAGTGCCAGATACACACATTCCCCCACAGTGCCAGATACACACATTCCCCCACAGTGCCAGATCCACAAATGCCGCCACAGTGCCAGATCCACAAATGCACCCACAGTGCCAGATCCACAAATGCACCCACAGTGCCCCCCCCCCCCCCCCCACTGTGCTGCTCATCGCTGCTGCTCCGTCCGGTGGCGTATCTCAGCTGTCATGTCGGGCGGCGGCGGCGTGTAGGTTCTCAAACCAGCCGCCGGTTCGTGATTGGCTGCCGGTCCGCGAGCTCTGATTGGTTCACAAACCAGCACCTGGTTTGAGATCCTACCCGCCACTGCCACCGGACATAGCCGCGCTCACCTCCCTGCCCTGACAGCTGAGACACGCCACCGCTGACACAAGCGGGAGGGCCGGAACGAACGGCTTTGCGGGCCTTATACGGCCCACGGGCCGGAGGTTCCCCACCCCTGGTCTAAAGTGAACCTGTTTAGCAAATTGTATGACTTATTTTTATTTGCAGATATATTTATTTATTTAAATTTTTTTTAATACAGCGCAGAAAATTCAATTGCGCTTTACAACTGGATGTGCAGCTATATGTGTAAATGTGCCCTTACTTGTGGCAGGGTCACAGCACCAGAACATTTACATTTTATATGCATACTTTTTTTCTTTCCACGGGTATCCAATTACTTACAAATGGTTTTCGGCTGGAAAAAAAACAACAGCCTGATATAGTAATTGGTCATTATCGCTGTATACAATGAGAGGCCCGCAATCGTGCGATAATACATGGGATCCGGATAAGCTCCTGATCCCATGGGTTATTGCGGTTCCGATGATCACTTATCGCGGATTATGCTTTGGGTGCCTGAGGCCATAAGTACCGACATCGAGGGGATGAGCGCGCCGCATCAGGGCTAATTGAATAGCCCCCAGCGAACCTATTAACAGCGGTTAAATTACTGCTGCTAATAGGATACTCCCATGTTTTTGGGCACTTCACAGAATGATATGGTTCACTCGGCTTTCAGATAACCTAGATTCCAGGAGAGCCTACATACTGTGGTAACATGGGCCCTATATGTTGTCCATCCAACTCTATTGTCCTTGTAGGGCATCACCCACCACCCCCCGCATCTGCCTATAGACAGGCAGCTGCCAGAGGTGCTGCTGGCACTGCTTGCCTCATATTGACTACTACTGTATATACACATTTTTTTTATACGAGTTGTATGTACATTAGACTATAAGTATTAGAACATACAAATTATATATTATTATATATTTAGTATTAGATATACAAAAAAGGCAAATAACTCTAATTTAGTAGACTATCAAAATTTAGTAGAAATAATAATAACAATGTATTTGTGCTGCCCCTGTTACCTGCACACTCCGGCTCACTGCTGCAGTTCTGCCAGTCTATACTTGGTTCTATCTATGAAGCCTTTCCACAAATCTTCCAAATGACCAGAACTGTTTTTAATGCTTTGAAACAGTAATTTGTTTGCAGTCATATGATTTAGCTTTTTTTTTTTTCTGTTTAGAATTGGTAACTTAATTTATACTTCCTCTTCGGATCCAGTTCAGTTTTGTTTTTCTCTCTGTACCATAAAGTACGCGTGTTGTTATACCTGGGATGTCCGTTAAACTATTAAAGGATAAGGGGTTACCACATTCCTATTCATACAAAACAGTGGAAAATGTAACACAGTAAAACATGTTAGAGATCTGATGATCAGCTCCTCCTCCTTTAATATAGAGAAACAGCTGAGGGAAGAAGAGCCGGCGTTCGATGAAGAAACCCTGCAGCACTTGGTGACAGTGGCTGACGCGGTGAAAGAGTTGGTAAGGATGTATAGAAAGTCAGCAGGCAGGCATGTGAGGGGGTCTATGCTCCCTTCGTGATGAGGACCTGGAAGTGACATAACGAGAGGGCAGGAGAGAACTTCCGCCCTTACAGCACCTAAATGTTTTCTCCGTTCGTTTGAGGGTTTTTTTTCTTTTTTTCTATGCACCAGTGGACCCTCGCGGGCTCGCTTCGATCGCCACAGGCTACTATTTCAAATAGTTTGTGACATAGACTCAGGGGTTTATGGGAAAGGTCCTCTCCACGAAGGGAAACTGGACGCTACCGGGGGTCTGTTCATGAAGCAGTGAAAAAAGTGTGGAGAAGTTGCCCATGGCAACCAATCAGCTGCTACGTATAATTTTATAGAATTTACTTTAGAAATGTTACCTCAACACTGATTGGTTGCCATGATCAACTTCTCCACTGGCTCACTTCTCCACACGTTTCACTGCTTCATGAATAGACCCCCTAGGACTATTTATTCTACCAGTATGTTTTCGGGACTGTGGAAGGAGACTGGAGAGAGACAAATTAACAACAGAGCTGCCTGTGGTCTTCCTGGGGCCGGGGCCCTCACACATTGCTACAACTACAATACCAGCATGTGGGCACAGTGTCATAGGTGAACAGGGGTTTCTGTTTGGCATAATATAAACTGGGCCAACTACAGTGCGTTTAATACATTTGTGGTGCTGGGAGTGTTTACGCAGTACACTTTTTTAAATAAAATCACCAGTATATCTTCTTGACAATTGTATTGGTAGGGGCCCCTCAAATTAGTTGCCCTGGGGCCCCCAAAAACCTTAATCCAACCCTGATTGTGAAGGAGACCTGGAGGACAGTCACACAAACAGCGAGAATGTACAAACTCCACACAGAATTAATCAGAATCAAATCCATATCCCCAGAGCATTGTGAGTTTGCAGTTCAAACCATTGTGCCATTGTCTTGCTATAATTACCATTTTGGCTTGCTATTTAAGCTGTGGGCAAAAGAGAACCCTGTGCATCTAGCCATTCATTATTACTGTAGCTGTAGAGTTGCTGTTTAGCTTAACACAGTAGAGGGGTTGTCTTATTTCTGGTTATTAGACCCAACCAACAGCAGTCACTTAAAGCTGGACTGCGTACACTGATTTTCTTTCTAGTCATCCTAAATTGTCCTGAAATCATGTGTCTGCTACCAGTGAAACTCTGCCATAGACTGGTAGTTGCACCGCAAGCTTGTGGTACTCCAACAGAAGTCAGGTACTCCTTCTTACAATGCGATGAGCTCAGGTAAAGGTGCATTTTGCTGTATGGGGAGTCAGGTGTGATTACAATGTGTTTCTGTTCCTTACTACTAGGAAAAGACAGGCTGATGAAAGGATATGAATATACTGTACCTCTTGCAGTCTTCCCTAGTGCAGTGGTTACCAAATTCACTCCTCAAGGACCCCAAACAGTTCATGTTTTGCAGGTGACCTAGCAGGTGCACAGGTGTATTCATTACTCAGGTGGAGCTAATTATTTCACTTGCGATTCTGTGAGGAGACCTGGAAAACATGAACTGTTGGGCCTAATTCAGACCTGATCGCGGCAGCAAATTTTTTCTCTAATGGGCAAAACCATGTGCAGGGCAGGTGGGGCAGATGTAACATGTGCAGAGAGAGTTAGATTTGGATGGGGTGTGTACAAACTGAAATCTAAATTGCAGTGTAAAAATAAAGCATCCAGTATTTACCCTGCACAGAAACAATATAACCCACCCAAATCTAACTCTCTCTGCACGTTATATCTGCCCCGCCTGCAGTGCACATTGGGTGTCATTCCAAGTTGTTAGCTCGTTGCCGATTTTCGCTATGCTGCGATTTGTTGCTAACTGCGCATGGTACGCAGAGCGCATGCGCTTAGTTATTTAACACAAAACTTAGCTGTTTTGCTGTGGCTTCTGCAGCGCTTTTCAGTCTCACTGCTGTTCGGTGAATGATTGACAGGAAAGGGGCATTTCTGGGCGGCAACTCAGCGTTTTCCCGGCGTTTGCAAAAAAACGCAGGCGTGTCAGGGAAAAATGCAGGAGTGGCTGAGGAACGGGGGAGTGGCTGGTTGAACGCAGGGCGTGTTTGTGACGTCAAACCAGGAACTAAACGGACTGAGCTGATCGCAACCTGTGAGTAAGTCTGGAGCTACTCAGAAACTGCATAGAATTATTTAGTAGCAATTCTGCTAATCTTTCATTCGCAATTCTGCTAAGCTAAGGGCCCTCATTCCGAGTTGTTCGCTCGCAAGCTGCTTTTAGCAGCATTGCACACGCTAAGCCGCCGCCTACTGGGAGTGAATCTTAGCTTATCAAAATTGCGAACGAAAGATTTGCAATATAGCGAAAAGACATCTCTGTGCAGTTTCTGAGTAGCTCCAGACTTACTCGGCATCTGCGATCAGTTCAGTGCTTGTCGTTCCTGGTTTGACGTCAGAAACACACCCAGCGTTCGTCGAGACACTCCTCCATTTCTCCAGCCACTCCCGCGTTTTTCCCAGAAATGGTAGCGTTTTTTCCCACACGCCCATAAAACGGCCTGTTTCCGCCCAGAAACACCCACTTCCTGTTAATCACATTACGATCACCAGAACGAAGAAAAAACCGTGAGTAAAATACCTAACTGCATAGCAAATTTACTTGGCGCAGTCGCAGTGCGGACATTGCGCATGCGCACTAAGCGGAAAATCGCTGCGATGCGAAAAAATTTACTGAGCGAACAACTCGGAATGAGGGCCCAGATACACTCCCAGAGGGTGGCGGCCTAGCATGTGCAATGCTGCTAAAAGCAACTAGCGAGCGAACAACTCGGTATGAGGGCCATGGTTTTGCCCATTAGAGGAAGATTTTGCTGCTGCGATCTGGTCTGAATTAGGCCCCGAGTTTGGGAACCACTGCCCTAGAGCTACAATGCACATTTCTTCTGTAGTCATGTGGGGCCATATTTATTCTGTCCATTAACTAGGAAGACATAAGAAGAAATACACGTGAGCTTCTGGAAGTAGAGACAATAGAAAATAGCAAGTTACGATACACAATGATGCATCTACCTGGAATCATCACAAAGGAGATAGAAGGTAACGTTTAACAGGTATCAAAAATATGTGAAGTTATTTTATGAAATACACTTGAAATATACTGCGATATGTAATGTACGTGTGTGGCCGTGAAGTCGTACTTCAGATAAATGTGCAGTACTTATGCCAGCTATTATGATACCCAGTAATTGGGGGTGTATTCCTGTAGTTGTGCTCTTTGGACCTTGGTGGTCATTCCGAGTTGTTCGCTTGCTAGCAGTTTTTAACAGCCGTGCAAACGCTAAGCCGCCTCCCACTAGGAGTGTATTTTAGCTTAGCAGAAGTGGATCGCAGAGCTGCTACAAAATAATTTTGTGCCGTTTCAGAGAAGCTTCAGACCTACTCAGCGCTTGCAATCACTTCAGACTATTCAGTTCCTGTTTTGACGTCACGAACACGCCCTGCGTTCGGCCAGCCACGCCGGCATTTTTTCTGACACGCCTGCGTTTTTTTGAACACTCCCTGAAAACGGTTAGTTTACACCCAGAAACGCCCTCTTCCTGTCAATCACTCTGCGGCCAGCAGTGCGACTGAAAGGCTTTGCTAGACCTTGTGTGAAACTACAACGTTCGTTGTAATAGTATGATGCGCGTGCGCATTGTGCCGCATGCGCAGAAGTGCCGTTTTTTGCCTGATCGCTGCACAGCGAACGAAAGCAGCTAGCGATCAACTCGGAATGACCCCCCTTATTCAGTAAGGATTGCAATTTCTGTTAAAAAGCAGTTTCTGCTCTCAAATCTTCGCACACTAGATCCTCATTCCATACCTCCCAACATGACCCTCTCCAGGAGGGACAGAATGCTCTGCTTCTGGACTTCCCTTTTAATGTATGATTGACATCACCTGTGCTGAAACACCTTTCTTATCCATTAACCTGTTCAAAACAGGTACTGGCAATCATACATTAAGAGAAAAGTCCAGAAGCAGAGCATTGTGTCCCTCCTGGAGGGGGTCATGTTGGGAGGTATGTCATTCATTCCACTCCGGGGTAACCCTACTTTTGTCCCGTCCCTCTCTAAATCCTACTTTACACCAATGGTCTCAGAAAGGTCTCAATCTAGCCACAAAATTATTTGATCCAGGAGGATGTATATTGGGGGTAATTCCAAGTTGATCGCAGCAGGATTTTTGTTAGCAATTGGGCAAAACCATGTGCACTGCAGGGAGGCAGATATAACATGTGCAGAGAGAGTTAGATTTGGGTGTGGTGTGTTCAATCTGCAATCTAATTTGCAGTGTAAAAATAAAGCAGCCAGTATTTACCCTGCACAGAAACATACCTCCCAAAATGACCCTTTCCAGGAGCGACACAATGCTCTGCTTCTGGACTTTTCTCTTATTGTATGATTGCTGGCACCTCTGCTGAACAGGTTAATGGATAAGAAAGGTGTTTCACCACAGGTGAGAGCAATCATAAATTAAGAGTGAAGTCCAGGAGCAGAGCATTCTGTCCCTCCTGGAGAGGGTAATGTTGGGAGGTATGCAGAAACAATATAACCCACCCAAATCTAACTCTCTCTGCACATGTTATATCTGCCTCCCCTGCAGTGCACATGGTTTTGCCCAATTTCTATCAAAAATCCTGCTGCGATCAATTTGGAATTACCCCCATTATCCTTCTCCTCCCTCAAAGATACTTATGATCTTCCTAACTCTCACCTATATCTATACTTACAAGCAAGACATTTTGCCCAATCTATAAGACCAGTCAACTCACCACTTACTCTAATCCACCCTCTGGACGCTTTACTCAATTCGCTCTCCACGCATATTTTTAAAATTAAATCTCTCTATCCCATTCTCTTCAAATCTCAAGCCGATGACAACCTTGATATACTAACTCGTGCCTGGAGTGTTGATATTCCTGACCTCTTTAATGCACAGACCCCTAGGATAATGAGTACACTCCATTCACATACCCTCCAACATGACCCGCCCCACTAGGTACAAAATGCTCTGTTTCTTGACTTCCCTCTTAATTTTTTATTGCCATCACCTGTGAAGAAACAGCTTTCTTATCATTTAACTAGTTCAACACAGGTGATGGAAATCATACATTAAGAGGGAAGTCCAGAAACAGAGCATTTTGTACCTAGTGGGGCGGGTCGTGTTGGAGGATCTGCATTCAGTTTACCTACAGGAGGTACACTTTAAATCAATACACAGAATTTATATCGCACCTGCTCAGAGAAAACATTTAACACGCTTAGAATCCGGTTCCTGCCCTAAATGTTCTATGGCTAATGCCAAATATTTTCATTCTTTTTGGTCTTATTCAAAAATTTTGAAATTCTGGCGTAAGGTCTTAGCTTTCCTCAACACATCTATTCAATTGAAGTTAGATTTAAATCCTCTGGCTTGCTTATGTCTAAATTTCAGAGATTGGAAGCTCCCCGCAAAAGATCGTAGCCTCTCACCTTTCCTTATTATTACCTTAACTATGGCAAAGAAACTCATCCTAATACACTGGATCAAAAAATCCTCCCCGACCATCCAAGAGCTGAAATGCAAACTCCTACAACTGCTTTATTTTGACAAGAGAGCCCTTCCGCTCAACCCAGGCAGACAATTTGATAAATTCGTTCAAAAATGGGGAAAGTATATCTCTTCTCTTGATGCAGAGACCAGAAAAGCTATATGGCACAATCTTACCATTACTTCAGAAAATCTGTAACTGTAATTGCAATTACTTTAATTGTCTTCTTGCCCTCCTCTAATTGTGATTGCAGTATGACCTACTTATACCCTCTTTTCTGTCATGCTCGGGAGTTACACATTAAACCCCCCCATACCGCCCCCCCACCTCCTACGTCCTCTTCTTCCTCCTTGTTCCTCTTTTAACATTCCTTCCCCTTTTCTGTCTTCGTCTTCCCCCATTTCTTGACTCTTATTGAACGTAATAATTGGTTATTTCATAGTATTATAGTTCATCTAGTACTGTTTCTTATGGCGTTATACTATCACTTGTATACTTGTTGGATATATGTATATTTTTTGTAACTGCTTATATGTTCACTTTGCAACATCAGTATATATTTCTCCACATGGGGCACACTACTTGCTGTCCTTGCATTTATCTTCTTATGTATAATGCCTATTTGTGTAAAACCGAATAAAACGTTATACCAAAAAGCAGTTTCTGCGATCAAAAAGTTGCCGCTCAGAAATAAAGAAAAAACACCCATTGCAAAAATTGCAAACGCACCGCAATATGTGGGCTGATCGCAAAACTATATAACTATATGCAATTGCCGGAACATTGAAGATTTTTCCTATCTGCGTCCACAATTCTTGCAACACAAGAGGCTGGAAGTGGTCATCGCTGATGTCAGAGGCCCTCCTTAAAAACGCCTGGGCAAGCCTGCATTTTTTCAGACCCACACAGAAAATGGCAGGTTTCTGCCCAGAAATGCCGGCTTCATGACAGTCAAACAGCGGCTACATTGCGATTACGATGTGTACGCATTTTCTGTCGCTATTATTACTTGTGCAGTTGTTCGATAATCGGGCAGATTGCGATTCGCAAATTTTGCAATTCTTACTGAATAAGGTCCTTTATTGGGTTACTATGTTGCACTGCACTACTAGACCATCTTCTAGTGGAGTGTAACTTAGTAGTCATGATCTCTGCAGCTACAAACACAGACACGCACATTGGGGCTAATTCCGACCCGATAGCTCGCTGCAGTTTGTCGCAGCGATCGGGTCGGAACCGCGCATGCGCCGGAGCCACAGTCCGCCGGTGCATGGCAGTCGTCGCTGCCTTGTGATTGCCTCTGAGACAGAGGCAGTCGCTGGGCGGGAGGGGGCTGGACGGCGGCGTTAAGCTGCCGTTTAGGAGGCGCGGTCCGGCCAACACAAGCGTGGCTGGACCGTTGGGGGGGCGGGCTGCGTGACGTCTCACGCAGCCGCTACGGCTAGTGGCAGCGACAAACAACTCCCGGCCAGCCACAGGAGCTGCGCTGGCCGGGAGTAACTCCTGAAATACAAAAGCATCGCCGCTGTGCAATGATTTTGTACTTGTGCGGGGAGGGGGACCCGGCACTGACATGCGGGGCGGACTAGCCCTGTGCTGGGCGTCCCCCGCATGTCAGGGAACATGATCATAGCTGTGTTAAATTTAGCACAGCTACGATCGACTCTGAATGACCCCCATAGGGGGTAATTCCAAGTTGATCGCAGCAGGAAATTTTTTAGCAGTTGGGCAAAACCATGTGTACTGCAGGGGAGGCAGAAATAACATGTGCAGAGAGAGTTAGATTTGGGTGGGTTATTTTGTTTCTGTGCAGGGTACATACTGGCTGCTTTATTTTTACACTGCAATTTAGATTGCAGATTGAACACACCCCACCCAAATCTAACTCTCTCTGCACATGTTATATCTGCCTCCCTGCAGTGCACATGGTTTTGCCCAACTGCTTAAAAATTTCCTGCTGCGATCAACTTGGAATTACCCCCCATGTGCACTGCAGGGGGGGCAGATGTAACATGTGCAGAGAGAGTTAGATTTGGGTGGGTTATCTTGTTTCTGTGCAGGGTAAATACTGGCTGCTTTATTTTTACACTGCAATTGAGATTTCAGTTTGAACACACCCCACCCAAATCTAACTCTCTCTGCACACATTATATCTGCTCCCCTTGCACTGCACATGAGGGGTCATTCCGAGTTGATCGTAGCCTTGCAAAATTTTGCAGGGCTACGATCAATCATGACAATAGACATGCGGGGTGACGCCCAGCACAGGGCTATCTTGCCCCGCATGTCAGTGCTGCCCCCCCCCCCCCCCCCCCCACCAGCCAGCAGAAGTGCAAAAGCACCACAGAACGGCGATGCTTTTGCACTTTAGGAGTAGCTCCCGGCCAGCGCAGCTTTAGCGTGCTGGCCGGATGCTACTTGTCGCTTCCCGGCCCGCAGCAAAAAAGCGTCTCAGTCCCCTCCCATTTGTCCGCAAAAGCGATCTCTGGCCCATATCCTGCAATCTGACTGACGCTGATGGGTCAGACTTGGAGGAGGATGAGGTAGACTTGGAGTGGGGAGATGTGGCTCTGTCACAAGGAATAGAGGCTCTTATAGAGGCTATCAGAGATGTTCTGCATATTCCTGGTAAGGTATCAGAGGAGAGTGAGGAATCTTATTTTAATGTAAAGAAGAAGTCCTTAGTTACTTTTCCGGTGTCAAAGGAATTGAATACCCTGTTTGAAGAACCATGGGTTAATCCTGATAAGGAGTTTCAGATCCCTAAAAGGTTGCTCTCATCTTTTCCTTTAGGTAAAAATGTGAAAATCCACCGATAGTGGACGCGTCAGTCTCTAGGCTGTCACGTAAAATTGTATTGCCTGTTCCTGGTGCAGCCTCCCTAAAAGACACGGCTGATCATAAAATTGAGACTACACTGAAATCATTGTACACAGCTGCTGGGGCGGCCCAAAGACCCACTATTGCATGTGCGTGGCTCACAAAAGCCATTACTAAATGGTCAGGTAACCTAATTGAGGGGATGTTATCTTACTCCTGCAGCATATACAGGACTCTGCAAACTTTATGGTGGAAGCCATAAAGGAAATAGGCGCGCTTAACGCACGTACCGCCGCTATGGCAGTGTCGGCACACAGGGGCTTGTGGACTGCTGACGCAGACTCCAGGAAAGGCGTGGAAGGCCTTCCATTCACAGGAGAGGCCTTGTTTGGAGATGAACTAGACAAATGGATCTCCACAGCTACTGCGGGTAAGTCTATGTATCTTCCTTCCGCAGCCCCTCCAACTAAGCAGACTTATTCAGCTTCTAAGTTACAGTCCTTTCGGACGGCCAAGTTCAAGGGCAAATCCAGAGGTGCTTTTATGTCCTCCAGCGGCGCAAAAGGTAAACCATGCAAACCAGCAACTGTAGGTGCTCAGGAATAGAGCTCAGGCTCTGCTTCCTCAAAGACTTCAGCATGACGGTGGACTGCAATGCCTGGAAGGCTGTCAGGTGGGAGCCTGACTACAATTCTTCAGTCAGATCTGGTCAAATTCGTGCCAGGATCCCAGGGTCATAGATCTTATTTCCCAGGGCTACAGACTGGAGTTCCAAGAGATCCCACCTTACAGATTCTTCAAATCAGGCTTGCCAGTTTCACAAGAGGAAAGTATGACTTTACAGCATGCCATCCAAAAACTGATACAGACTCGGGTCATTGTTCCAGTTCCACCTCATCTACTAAACAAGGGGTACTATTCCAGCTTGTTCGTAGTACCGAAGCCGGACGGTTCGGTAAGACCGATTCTGAACCTCAAGTCTTTGAACTTACGAGTGTTCAAATTCAAGGTGGAGTCTCTGAGAGTGGTGATCTCAGGTCTGGAGGAGGGGGAATTCCTAGTGTCTCTGGATATCAAGGATGCGTACCTTCATATTCCAATCTTGCCGCCTCATCAGGCTTATCTACGGTTTGCACTGCAGGACTGTCACTACCAGTTCCAGACCCTGCCATTTGGTCTCTCCACGGCACCATGGGTGTTCACCAAAGTGATGGCAGAGATGATGTTTATACTCCGCAAACAGGGAGTGAACATAATTCCGTACCTGGACGATCTCCTGATAAAAGCGCCATCCAGGGAGAGGTTACTGGACAGCATTGCTCTCTCAACCAAACTCCTCCAGGATCACGGGTGGATTCGGAACCTTCCGAAACCTCACCTAGAGCCAACACGGAGGATCCCATTCCTGGGAATGATACTGGACACGGAGTCACAAAGGTGTTTCTTCCGTTGGAAAAGGCATTGGTAATCCAGTCGATGGTTCGGGATGTCCTGAAGCCAACCCGGTGTCAGTGCATCTATGCATTCGGCTTCTGGGGAAAATGGTGGCCTCTTACGAGGCTCTTCAATACGGAAGGTTTCACGCAAGACCCTTCTAGCTCGATCTGTTGGACAAATGGTTCAGATTGCATCTTCACATGCACCAGAGGCACAGACGCAAGCCTCAGAGGTTGGAGAGCAGTCACTCAGGGGGTGCAGTTTCAGGGAAGATGGTCAAGTCAGGAAGTCATCCTTCCGATCAACATTCTGGAACTCAGGGCCATATACAACGCCCTTCTGCAGGCCTCACATCTTCTTCAAGATCAGGCAATTCAGGTCCAGCCGGACAATGTGACGGCAGTAACGTACATAAACCGATAGGGCGGGAATTCTCCTGTGGGCAGAAAGAAACGCTGTGTTCATTCCGGGAATAGACAACTGGGAATCAGACTTCTTCAGCAGACACAACCTGCACCCGGGGGAGTGGGGCCTTCACCCAAAAGTGTTCAGGTGCTTGACAAGTCGATGGGGATATCCACAGATCAACATGAAGGGGGTAACGTCTAAGCATTACCATCGTATTTGGAAGAAATACGTGTCTTGGTGTGTGAGCAGAAATTATCCTGCAATGGATTTTCATCTGGGACGGTTCCTGCTTTTTCTGCAGGCAGGCGTGGATGTAGGCCTGCGTCTGGGCTCCATAAAGCCCAGATTTCGGCCTTTTCCATTTTCTTTCAGAAACAATTGGCTTCTCTCCCTGAGGTTCAGACATTCTTGAAAGGTGTTCTGCACATCCAACCTCCCTTTGTGCCTCCCACGGCACCTTGGGATCTCAATGTAGACTGCAGTTCCTCCAATCGGACTGGTTTGAACCATTACAGGAGGTGGACGTAAAATATCTTACGTGGAAGACCGTCACACTGTTGGCCTTGGCTTCAGCAAGACTTGAGTCGGAGCTGGGGGCTTTGTCGCACAAAAGTCCCTATTTAATTTTCCATGAGGACAGAGCTGAACTCAGAACTCGTCAGCAATTTCTTCCTAAAGTGGTGCCCGCGTTTCACCATCACCTCTGCTACTTTAAGGTCTTTGGATGTTGTGAGGGCTTTGAAGGTGTATGTCAAAAGAACAGCTCGTCACAGAAAGACGGACTCGCTATTTGTTCTTTATGATCCCAATAAGATTGGGGGTCCTGCTTCAAAGCAGACAATTGCATGCTGGATCCGACTTACTATCCATCATGCTTATTCCACGACAAGTTTGCCATGTCCAAAATCTGTACAGGCCCACTCTACTAGGTCGTGGGTTCTTCCTGGGCGGCTGTACGGGTTGTCTCGGCTTTACAGCTCTGCCGAGCAGCTACTCGGTCAGGTTCGAACACATTTGCTAAGTTCTACAAGTTCGATACTTTGGCCTCTGAGGACCTTCAGTTTGGTCAATCAGTTCTGCTGGAACTTCAGCACTCTCCCACCCGGTTTGGGAGCTTTGGTACCCCAGTATCCTCTAGGACTTAAGAGAAAATAGGATTTGAATTACATACCGGTAAATCCTTTTCTCGTAGTCCGTAGAGGATACTGGGCGCCCGCCCAGTGCTTCGTTCTTCCTGCACTGTTACTTGGTAAAGTAATATTGGTTCAGCCGTTGTTTTTCCTGTTTCAAGTTTGGTTAGCTTGGCTTTCCTCTTGTTGTGTGTGCTGGTAAGGAATCTCACCACTATCCTTATCTATCCTTCTCTCAAAGTATGTCCGTCTTCTCGGGCACAGTTTCCTAGACTGAGTCTGGTAGGAGGGGCATAGAGGGAGGAGCCAGCCCACACTATCAAATTCTTAAAGTGCCCATGGCTCCTAGTGGACCCGTCTGTACCCCATGGTACTAAATCCTCTACGGACTACGAGAAAAAGATTTACCGGTAGGTAATTAAAATCCTATTTTCAAACGTTTAAGCCATAAATGTGACTCAACGGGATAGTTTAAATTTTTAGGAGAAACCCCTCCAAATCTGTGTATCCTGGCCTCACTTGTGGCTTATATTTAGTATCAGAGTCTGGGGACGTTGAGATTGTCTTAGTTTATACTTGCCTACTCTCACTTACTGTCCGGGAGGCTCCCAAAGTTCATGGAGCTCTCCTGAATGTCTAGAAGAGCGTTGAAGTCTCCTGGAGGCAGGACACGGCCATCTCGGTGCCTCCCACTTCACGCCCACTGGGTGGCTTGATCACAAGATTTGTGCTGAATAGTATTATCGTGGCAAAAACCTCCAGCTAAACAGTACTGGTAACAGTGGTATTGTATAGCAGGGGGCAGGGCCACGATATCATAATAGCCATCACGCCCCTCACCTTGGCTGTGCCCACCCTCCCCCTGCACAGCCGCATTACTGACTGCCTCCTCTGGGTGTGGCATTACATCAGTCAACCCACTTCACCAGTGAATTGGTGGGAATTCCTGAGTGTTGCCCACTCTTAGAAGGCAATTGAATCAGTTTTCTCCTGTTTTCACTGTATGACACATGCAGTAGGAACACAATAAGGCTTGGAGAGTAGCTGATCTTATAGAAGTTTTAATGACCAGTTGGAGCCAATGAACCTGTATCTACGGGGTTTTTGTGTGTGCTCAATCAATATTCATTACAATGTAGAGTGTCAATTGAAGTGATTCAGTGATGTCAGTGGTTACTGGTGAAATCCTAGACCTCACTCATGTACTGTATATCGCACTTGCCCACTTCTGGAATGTCTGCACATTACCTTCTATCAGAGCATTACGCCATAGTGGTGGACCATGTTGATAAATCACTTCACAATGCCCCCTGACCTTGTCAGTAGGACCTCACCTCTGGGATCTCCCCATATGGTGTATATTGGTCCAGCTCGGATAACGTCTGCCACTACTCTGTACATTATGCACAATATGGACCCTATTCAGCATGGAATGCTGCTACGACAGCGTTCACATGCTGAATCCCGCTGCAGTGTGCACATGCGCAGAACAGTGAGATGCAACGGCAGGCAGAGGCGTTCGTGGGGCAGGAGGGGGCGTTGTGGTGGCGGTTTAGGGGTGCGGTTCGGACAACGCTGGCGTGGGGCGCGGCAGCTGCGTGACGTCACATGCAGCCTCTGCAAGCCAAAAGTTGGCGAGTAGCTATCTGCCTTCGCAGCTAGGCTGTGTAGGCAGACGGCAACACTAAACAAGCGAAAGCATCACCATTATGTGATGCTTTTGCATGTTTGTAAAGGGGGGGTCAGGACCCGGCATGCGGTGCAGACTTGCACCCCCCATATGTCAGAGTAAAGTGTTGTAGATGTGCAATTTTTTTGCACATCTACAACCCATGCTGAATTAATCCCAATGTTCCTTGCACCTTGCTAAGCACAAGGCTGTCATCTTTACAGATGTTTATATGTCTGTCAGGTCTAGCGACATTGAGCAATGGAGGTGTGTAAACTCCCTGTACAGGGTAAGAGGGGGTTAAACGTTGGTAAACTCAATCGAGTGATTATGTCATTGTCTTCCTGTTGCTAGCTGCCATTACAAGCGCACGTGAGGCTGTGGCGTCAGAGATGCTGCAGTTACAGAATGAACTGAGAGATATAACGCTGGGCTTGGAAAAAACCCAGAAGAAACAAACAGAGCTCGAGGAAATGAATTTAGTTCTGAGGTAAACTTACTTTACTTTTTATTTGGCATATCTCAGGGTATAATCATCATTCAGTTAAATGCTCTTCTTCCAGTATTCTGCTTGATTTACCCTAATTTCTGCTTCATATAACATCAGGGACATCAGAACCTTTATTTACAGTGACAAAAATAATCGATTTCTTTATAAATGATATTGCTATATGGCAATGTAATAATAATGGCCCTCATTCCGAGTTGTTCGCTCGCAAGCTGCTTTTAGCAGGTTTGCACATGCTAAGCCGCCGCCTACTGGGAGTGAATCTTAGCTTATCAAAATTGCGAACGAAAGATTAGCAAAATTGCGAATAGACAGTTCTTAGCAGTTTCTGAGTAGCTCCAGACTTACTCGGCATCTGCGATCAGTTCAGTGCTTGTCGTTCCTGGTTTGACGTCACAAACACACCCAGCGTTCGCCCAGACACTCCTCCGTTTCTTCAGCCACTCTCGCGTTTTTCCCAGAAACGGTAGCGTCTTTTCGCACACACCCATAAAACGGCCTGTTTCCGCCCAGAAACACCCACTTCCTGTCAATCACATTACGATCACCAGAACGAAGAAAAACCTCGTAATGCCGTGAGTAAAACACCTAACTGCATAGCAAATTTACTTGGCGCAGTCGCACTGCGGACATTGCGCATGCGCATTAGCGACTAATCGCTCCGTTGCAAAAGAAAAATAACGAGCGAACAACTCGGAATGACCACCAATGTCAACATCTATATTGTCGATACCACAGTGTTTCAAGTTATAATGCTGACATTGTTGAACTGTTGATATTGGACATCTGCAGAATAGCGACATGCTCACGATGTCAACATTCTGTAGGGACCATTGGGTTAGGGTTAGGCTGCAGCAGCGGAGGGTTAGGGTAAGGCACTAAGTGGAGGATTAGAGTGAGGTTACAGGAGGGTTAGGATTAGGCACTAGGTAGGGAGTGAGTTAGATTAGGCACTAGGGGGAGAGTTAGAGTTAGGTTACGGGAGTGTTAGGATTAGACAGTAGGGGGAGGGTTAGAGATAGGTTACGGGAGGATTAGACAGTAGGGGGAGGGTTAGAGATAGGTTACGGGAGGATTAGACAGTAGGGGGAGGGCTAGAGATAGGTTACGGGAGGATTAGACAGTAGGAGGAGGGTTAGAGATAGGTTACGGGAGTGTTAGGATTAGACAGTAGGGGGAGGGTTAGAGATATTTTACGGGAGGATTAGACAGTAGGGGGAGGGTTAGAGATAGGTTACGGGAGTGTTAGGATTAGACAGTAGGGGGAGGGTTAGAGATAGGTTACGGGAGTGTTAGACAGTAGGGGGAGGGTTAGAGATAGGTTACGGGAGGATTAGACAGTAGGGGGTGGGTTAGGACTAGGCACTAGGGGGAGGGTTAGAGTTAGGTTACGGGAGGGTTAGGACTAGGCACTAGGGGGAGGGTTAGAGTTAGGTTACGGGAGGGTTAGGACCAGACACTAGGGGGAGGGTTAGAGTTAGTTTACGGGAGGGTTAGGACCAGACACTAGGGGGAGGGTTAGAGTTAAGTTACGGGAGGGTTAGGCACTAGAGGGAGGGTTAGTTAGGTTACAGGAGGGTTAGGATTAGGCATTAGGGGAGGTTTAGAGTTATAGATGGAGCCACGCTAATCGTGGCTTTGTCTGCGCCTGGGCGTTCGGCCGGGGTCGCGTGCCCGTGACAGAGACGCGCCCCATTCACAAGAATGGGAGATCGTCTTCATCGTGCGCCCGCACGGACGGAGACCATCTGAATGGGAGCGTCTCTGTGCACTTGCGGCGTGACTAGGCGGACAGATCGCCTAGTCACGCCGGGAGTGCATGCCTGTGATGGAGCCACCTCAGATGAGCGCGGCGCCATCTGTAGGTTACAGGAGGGTTAGGATTAGGCACTAGGGGGAGGGTTAGAGTTTGCTTACGGGAGGGTTAGGCACTAGGGGGAGGGTTAGAGTTTGCTTACGGGAGGGTTAGGCACTAGGGGGAGGGTTAGAGTTTGCTTACGGGAGGGTTAGGCACTAGGGGAAGGATTAGAGTTAGGCTACGGGAGGATTAGGGAATGGGGGGAGGGTTATGGTTAGGCACTAGGAGGAACCTTAGGCCGGCAACACATCAGAACGACCGGCAATCAGGCCAATGCTCGGAGCAATTTCCCTTTGCCCCAGACCATGCCCGATTGTTGGTACACATCAGTGAGATTTAATGAATGACGGAACGATCACTGTTTCGTCCTTCTGTAATATGCATGGGGCCGTATGTGATATCGTCCCATTGGTCATGCAAATGTCGCATGTGATCCGCCACCCTTAGAGTTAGGATACGGGAGGGTTAGGCACTAGGATGATGGTTAGAGTTAGACTACGGGAGGTTTAGGCACTAGGTGAAGGTTTATAGTTATTTTATAGGTGGGTTATGGTTAAGCACTAGGAGGAGGGTAAGAGTTAGGCTACAGGGGGATAAGGCACTAGGAGGAGGGTTAGAGTTAGGCTACAGTAGGGTTAGGCACTAGAAGGAGGGTTAGAGTTAATCTATGGGAGTGTTCGGCACTAGGAGGAGGGTTAGAGTTAGGCAACAGGAGGGCTAGGCACTAGGAGGAGGGTTAGAGTTAGGCTACGGGAGGGTTAGGCTACGGGAGGGTTAGGCACTAGGAGGAGGTTTAGAGTTATTCTATAGGTGGGTTATGGTTAGGCACTGGGAGGAGGGTAAGAGTTAGGCTACAGGGGGATTAAGCACTAGGAGGAGGGTTAGAGTTAGGCTACGGGAGGGTTAGGCACTAGGATGAGGGTTAGAGTTAGACTACGGGAGGTTTAGGCACTACGAGGAGGTTTATAGTTATTCTATAGGTGGGTTATGGTTAGGCACTGGGAGGAGGGTAAGAGTTAGGCTACAGGGGGATTGAGCACTAGGAGGAGGGTTAGAGTCAGGCTACGGGAGGGTTAGGCACTAGGATGAGGGTTAGAGTTAGACTACGGGAGGTTTAGGCAATACGAGGAGGTTTATAGTTATTCTATAGGTGGGTTATGGTTAGGCACTGGGAGGAGGGTAAGAGTTAGGCTACAGGGGGATTAAGCACTAGGAGGAGGGTTAGAGTTAGGCTACGGGTGGGTTTTGGGTGAGGCACTAGAAGGAGGGTTTAGATGCCCATATACTAGACGAGCTGTAAATGCATTCTCGTTATCGATTTCCCTTGAACTTCCCCGGCAGCTCCTCGGCAGTCCTGGGCAAACAATATAGTACAGTACACATAAGATATATCTTAAGATCTGGGAGTGGCTACATCCAGGAGCATGCTGTTGTTTATGATAGCTTCAGATTTTCCCTGCAGCAGGGAAGATCAGAAGCTTTGACCATTGTGATCATTTTCGTTCACAGACACTGAACGATCTGCACTATTATGAACGATTTGTAGTTCTGATCCGTCTGAAATGGCCAAATCGCTCATAATATCGTATAGTGTATGGGCACCTTTAGAATTAGGTTATGGGAGGGTTAGGCACTGGGGAGAGGGTTAGAGTTAGGCTATAAAGGGTTAGGGTTAGTGTGACCGGACGGTCCCGTCCGAAAGCCCTCACCGCTTTCGCGTCTCGTCCCCAGTACACAGAATGGAGGTTTAGGTCACGCGGGACCTGACCACATAGGGGATTCTCGCTTACCGTCAGTAACCGCCTGTTACTGACTCCACCCACTGCGCAGTGGGCGGGTTTATGCTGCCACCACCAAACTCCTAACCTGCCATGGCGTTTGGAACCACGGTTCTGCTCTGTATGCATTTACACACCGCCTTACCACACCTGTGTGGTGTTGACGAATCCCCCAAACGTTGCTTGCCCAAGCACAGCACGGTAGTAGGCCGAAGGCGGAGCTTGGAGATGCTGGTTACACCCTGGACAGCCGAAGAATGGGGCTATGTTTGGCATAGCCCTGTAGGTCACAAGATGAAGCCGTCTTCTTGAGGCAGATGATGTTTAATGCCAACAAATAGTTCTGAAAATAACTCAGAAATACAGCAGATGTTACAGCAGAATGAAACTGGTATAATACACTCTGGAGCTCACAGGCCTCCTCTTTTTATACAGTAAAACCACAAACCACAGTCCTCTCCATCCAATCAGGATATCTTGCAAAATATAAATAAATTACATTTTAAAAGGATATAAGTGTATGAAGCAATTTCCTCCTTCCTGTCACACACAACGTTTGGTATAATTTGAACTCCAATTCCTACGACCTGGAAGTTTACACCTCGCCATTGAGACATTTAACACATAGCTTCAAAATCCAAATGTTTCTGTCTCATTCACATCTCCATGCAAACCCAGTGTTTGGGATTACAACAGGAAAGGCTGCAACACAAACAGTCTTCCTTCCACCTTTGTTTGTATTTTAAAGATGTTTGGCCACCAAGAGGCTGGCTAATTGACACTTACTTGTACATAGCAAGTCTGGATCTAGGACAATTACCATACGACTTCCTGTGCAAAAGTGTCTCAAGAACTATTTTCAAGGCCTTTTTAGAAACAAAATACCTTGTACTTTTCTCATAAGTGCCCTGTCCATGCAGTTCATCATTCTCCAACTGCGCACTGCGCAGCGATATAACATATGACACATTATTAAACATATTTTAAATACCCGGTGCCTAGCACCAACAATACGTTTAAAGATGGCGCCTAGCGCCAGTGCACAGTTTAAAAGTAGCGCCAAGTGCCCATTGTCCTCCTAATGGCGCCGGGCACTAGGGGTTAACCCCTTCAGTGCCATGGCCGCCATTGTCCATGTGGCCACCAGGGCTGTCCGGCCACAGTTAAACACTAGGGGGAGGGTTAGGGGCTAGCGCTAACGATACCTAAGATGCCCATACACTAGACGACCTGTAAACGATGCATTCTCGTTAACAATTTCCCTTGAACTCCCCCCGGCAGTTCTGAGCAAACGATATAGTACAATACACATAAGATATATCCTAAGATCTGGGAATGGCTATATCCAGGAGCATGCTGCAGCAGGGAAGATCAGAAGCTCCAACCAACAACCAGTGGGACCGCACATCGTGATCGTTATCGTTCACAGACACTGAACAATGGGGGTCATTCCGAGTTGTTCGCTCGTTATTTTTTTCTCGCAACGGAGCGATTAGTCGCTATTGCGCATGCGCAATGTCCGCAGTGCGACTGCGCCAAGTAAATTTGCTATGCAGTTAGGTATTTTACTCACGGCATTACGAGGTTTTTTGTTCGTTCTGGTGATCGTAATGTGATTGACAGGAAGTGGGTGTTTCTGGGCGGAAACTGGCCGTTTTATGGGTGTGTGCGAAAAAACGCTACCGTTTCTGGGAAAAACGCGGGAGTGGCTGGAGAAACTGAGGAGTGTCTGGGCGAACGCTGGGTGTGTTTGTGACGTCAAACCAGGAACGACAAGCACTGAACTGATCGCAGATGCCCAGTAAGTCTGGAGCTACTCAGAAACTGCTAAGTAGTGTCTAATCGCAATTCTGCTAATCTTTAGTTCGCAATTTTAAGATGCTAAGATTCACTCCCAGTAGGCGGCGGCTTAGCGTGTGCAAAGCTGCTAAAAGCAGCTTGCGAGCGAACAACTCGGAATGACCCCCTATATGCACTATTATGAACGATTTGTAGTTCCGATCTGTCGTAAATGGCCAAATCGCTCATAATATCATCTAGTGTATGGGCACCTTTAACGCCAGAAGCACCACAGGATCCATCAGATGTTATCAGGACGTCACCGCTGGACCTTCCATACCAGATCACTAGGCCTATCCTGAAGCAGTGACCAGGTCTGCCAATATGTTTTACTTTACTATGCTTGTCAAATTAAAATGTGTATTGTATTTTTACTTTATTGTTTTTATCTGGTATTAGGATTACGTACAGTAGATGTGAACAGAGGAATGACTACACAACTTGAGGCTTTTTTACATAAATGGTTATGGACATGGATGAAGAAAGTAGCACTCTGTCCATCCTCTGACCGCATTATAAATGGAGCACAATCTATTACTGATATATACCAATACCTAGCACATATCAGCCACTGAAGAGAGCCACACTTTATTTATATATCATTTGCATATCATTTGTATAATAGTGTTGTATAAAAACTTTATTCAGGCCCTGCCACAGTCACACACATCAGAGCCAGTTATACACAGAATCCAGTTAATCTGTTTATTGAACCCAAGGCCCATGTAGCAATGTTGACCTCTATGTTACCATGCTGCACATTAAAAAAATAAGAACGTGCACCTTTGATAAAACTAAATAACTAGGTAAAATTTTATTTTGTTATAGATTTACTGTGATCAACCTTGAGTAATGTCATTGGGGTTGTTAACAAATAGGTCGAGGTGTACATTGGCTTTCATTATTTCTGTTATTATAGTCATCAGGAAAGGACATTGTGGGATGAACATCAGGTTGCAGTTGATCTGCTAAACCAGCAGATGGCAGGAAAGGCCCAACAAAGCATCCTGGTAAACCAGACTCACAAGAGCCGCAAAGATGCTGAGGATGCAGTGATTGAATACCAAACCAGAACTGAAGACCTGGAAGAGGATATGGCCGTTGAAAAACAACAATTTAACAAGGAGATAGAACACCTAACTGCTGAGGTGCACACACGTCACTTTTTATTTCAAATGTAAAGCGTCCCTGCGCCTATCAGAGGCAGCTATTGGTTACTCTGGATCACTGTTCATGATAGTGCTTCATAAGCATTCACTAGAAACTGGTGATATCACTAATACACTGTGGGGGTCATTCCGAGTTGTTCGCTCGCAAGCTGCTTTTAGCAGCTTTGCACACGCTAAGCCGCCGCCTACTGGGAGTGAATCTTAGCTTATCAAAATTGCGAACGAAAGATTCGCAATATTGCGAAAAGACTTCTCTGTGCAGTTTCTGAGTAGCTCGAGACTTACTCTGCCAGTGCGATCAGTTCAGTGCTTGTCGTTCCTGGTTTGACGTCACAAACACACCCAGCGTTCGCCCAGACACTCCTCCGTTTCTCCAGCCACTCCCGCGTTTTTCCCAGAAACGGTTGCGTTTTTTCACACACTCCCATAAAACGGCCAGTTTCCGCCCAGAAACACCCACTTCCTGTCAATCACATTACGATCACCAGAACGAAGAAAAAACCTTGTAATGCCGTGAGTAAAAAACCTAACTGCATAGTAAATTTACTTGGCGCAGTCGCACTGCGGACATTGCGCATGCGCATTAGCGACTAATCGCTCCGTTGCGACAAACAAATAACGAGCGAACAACTCGGAATGACCCCCTGTATGCACTTCTCCCAGAGAGAAAACTATCAAGGTAGGCATGTATGGTTCTGGGCCCTGGGAAAGTGCATATGCTGCCCTCTCCCTCAATACGTACACCTTGGTGCAACTCTTGCGTCTTCTAAAAAAAAAGGAAAGTGAAATATCAGGACTTGCGCAATCTTCTGTCGGGGTACAAGTGAGTATATTAAAATGTAATGTCAATATGATAAAAGGTATAAAACTCTCACGTCCTCCACACAAAAACAAGTCTTTTTGTTCTTTCTATTCCAGACTAACCCGAGTGTCTCCTTATCCTTTATTTTCAACATGTTAGAAATGAATCCCACTCTTCCCCAATCTCTATCATTGGCCATTTAGTCTTCCATGCCGGGTATATATATATATATATATATATATATATATATATATAGAGAGAGAGAGAGAGGGAGACAAGGGGTGGATGATAGTGTAACACAGAGATAGGAGAGAGTGGGATTCATTTCTAACACACGTTGAAAGTAAAGGATAAGAAGACACTCTGGTCAGTCTGGAATAGAAAGAACAAAAAGACTCTTGGTTTTGTCTGGAGGACGTGAGAGTTTTATATCTTATGTCATATTGACATTATATTTTAATAACCCCACTTTATTATCATTGAACCCCGACAGAAGATTGCGCAAGACCTAATATTTCTTTTTTTCCACATAAACTTTCAGTGCCATACAGGTGGGCACATGGTCCATAGCTGCACTTCGGTTGGAGCGCTGAACTCATTCCATTGTAATACTCTTACTTCTTCTAGATAATCAAGTCTGACCGTCTTCTTTGTGCACCACCGGATCCATGTCTGGGACTTATTTGACACCTAAGACCTAACAACCCATCCATTTGGTAGTTGTAACAGTCAGTATAGATAAATAACACTGCTGCATCATCCCCAGGGCCAATTACTTTGCACGACTGTATGTTTCTGTTTGCTGTTCAATAAAGTACATCAGCCATGAAATATCCATGAATGTATAGGGCCCATTCTAAGCATTGTATTTATATAGATTGCAGAAACGCAGAGAAAGACTGAAGACCAAGAAGGCCGAAATCTAGATAAGAAAGCACGCCTTAGTCAGAGGAGATCGGTGCTGTTTGATGTGGAGGAGAAGAATAATATGATTAGCGAGGTAAGAATTACAGTTAATGGATAATGTCTGGTCTGTAATAGTTTATCTTACATTTATGTCAGAATTAAAACGTGCGTGTTTTTGCACAATAAATAATCACTTTTATTCCTATTGCAATGAAAAAAGATGGCCGGTATCATGGCATTGCGGAATTTTGCTTTCTTTTAATTAGATTTTTTCCTTGGCACTTTGTTTTTACTGTCCACTTAGTTTTTCCAGTTCAATAATTATGTTTACATTCAGTCACAAAAAATGGCAGACATTTTAGGGCTCTATATATAACACAGGGGGCATCACAGAGACATATACAATACAGACAGCATTCCTGAGACTTCTATACAATACAGAGCTCACCACAGAGACCTCCTTACAATACAGAGAGCATAAACGTTTCTTCCATACAGTATAGAGAACATACAAGTGTCCACCATACATGACAGAGAAAACCACAATGGTCACCATACAATGCAGAAAGCATCCCTATGACAGGCATACAAAAGATAGTATCCTAGGGACCACCATGCAATACAGAGAGCATCCTAGTGACTGCCATAAAATACATAGAGCATCCTAGTGACCACCATGCAATACAGAGAGCATCCTAGTGACTGCCATAAAATACATAGAGCATCCTAGTGACCACCATACAGTACAGAGAGCATCCGAAAGATAGACTTACAATACAGAACGAATCCTAGTTAGCTATCCACCCAGTTATTTACTTGCCTGAAGTTCCTGACTCCTTCTTCCCTCTCATACATTAGATCAGTCTGCATGCTCACCTTTCTACCATGGTGTGTCTTCACCGAGGACACTGTGTCATAAACTGAGTAATAGAGTGGGAACCTAGAGCCCGGAGATAGAGTTGCCTTCCTCCTCCATTTTCTATCCTTATCCTATTCCCTCATTTTCATCTTTATAAATATACCTCTTGCTCCTTATCCCTCTTTCGGCCTTCTTTATCCACTTACTTTTCACTAGCCAACGGAAGATAACTTCACTGATAGTAGTATCAGTTCTACCTGCACCCTGAAGTGATGACACAGAGCAGACATTTGGAACCCAGTGATGTCACTACTTGGGAAAGATTTAAAATTCTCCAACTAAGGGGGTCATTCCGACCCAATCGCTTGCTGCAGTTTGTCGCAGCGATCGGGTTGGAACTGCGCATGCGCCGGCGCATGGCAGTCGTCGCTGCCTAGCGATCGGCTCTGAGACAGAGGCGGACGCTGGGCGGGAGTGGGCTGAACGGCGGCGTTAAGCCACCGTTTAGTAGGCGCGGTTTGGCCAACGCAGGCGTGGCTGGACTGTTGGGGGGGGGGGGGAGGCGTGCCGCGGCGGCTGCGTGACATCTCACGCAGCCGCTGCGGCCAGCGGCAGCGACACACAACTCCCAGCCAGCCGCAGGAGCTGCGCTGGCCGGGAGTTACTCCACAAATACAAGAGCATCGCCGCTGTGCGATGCCTTTGCACTTCTGCGGGGGGGAGGTGCCGGCACTGACATGCGGGGCGGACTAGCCCTGTGCTGGGCGTCCCCCCGCATGTCAGGAAAGATGATTGTAGCTGTGCTAAATTTAGCACAGCTACGATCAACTCGGAATGACGCCCTAAAGACGTAGGTACCCAACTAGGATCACAGCATGAAGTGGGTAATGAATTAAACAAGAACTCATAGAAGGGTACCACCTCTTCTTTCCTGTGTTTTTAGATATTATATGACTTACCTACAAAACTGGGCATGTACAGTTTTCAACTATAATATATCTTCTTTATACTTACTTGTAATATCTTTTATTTCATTTTAAGAATATATCTTCAGAGAAAGACAAGATTTTGATTTTGCAAGCTTCACACAGAAGACTGACACATAAATTAGACATTCAGAATAAGCAATTGGTGGATTCATCCAAC
This sequence comes from Pseudophryne corroboree, assembly GCF_028390025.1. Taxonomy (NCBI): domain Eukaryota; kingdom Metazoa; phylum Chordata; class Amphibia; order Anura; family Myobatrachidae; genus Pseudophryne; species Pseudophryne corroboree. The sequence goes on from NC_086455.1 coordinate 40,019,541, forward strand.
AAAATGTAAGTTTTCTCTCTGCAGACTACAAAGTGTTTTAAACAGTATTGACTGTGAATCTGGGAAGCTTGGCTTGAATTTCACTGTAACAATGGGGGTCATTCCGAGTTGATCGCACGTAGCAACTTTTTTGCTGCTCGCGTGATCAACTAGACGTCGCCTATGGGGGAGTGTATATCTGCATAGCAGGGCTGCGAACGCTGCTATGCTAAAAAAGTTTTGTGTAAAAGAAGACCAGGGTAAGAGTTACTTACCCTGTGCGATCGATCCAGCAAAGAAGGTCCCAGAATTGGCGTCAGACATCCGCCCTCCAAACGCCTCAACACGCTTGCGTTCGGATCTCCACGTAGATGCCCCGATCTGCCTCCCGTCAATCTTCTTGCGATCCGCGCTGCGACCTCTTCCTTCGTTCCCGGCGTCGTTGCCCAGCGACTGCCATCGCTGAGCAACGACGCACCTGCGCATTGTGTCCGCCGCGCATGCGCAGAACCGACTCGTTCGCACCACTGCGATGAACTGCAGCGTGCGAACGGGTCAGAATGACCCCCAATATTAGCATTGTAGGCCCTGGGCAAAGCAATGCATTGGGGACCCTACACACCCATTGACGGGAATAAATAAAAAAGCTTACCCCTCCTACTGTCCTGCACCGTCTCTCCACATGCATCCATACAGTGATTGGCTATCAGCAATCTGGGCGGGATGTACTAAAGTGAAAATGCGGTAAAACCCCTGGGGGATTTACCACATTTTCATATGTACTACTGCCTGGCCGCCGGGTTTTCGGTGCGGAGGGTAACACCCAGCTTTTGCTGGTCAGTTGCCACCCGCAAACGGCCACTTCCTGTCAATCACTTTGCGAACGCCTGTGCGATCGGATTTTTCGCACCATCCTGTCGCTGACCAGCAATGTCCTTTGTTGCTGTCCGACGCGTATTCGCATTGCGGTGCATACGCATGTACAGTTATGACTTGATCGCCCAGTGTGTGAAAACACACATCAGTGATCAGATCTGAATTACACCCTAAGTTGGGAGCTCTGCCAGCAGACCTATTAGCACTATTATAGAAGGACTGTATATACATATGTGCAGTCCTAATACTGATTAAGACCCTTTGGGACCCGAGGCAAGCCTCTCACTTGGGCCCTTCTCTCCTCACTGTCAAAACTAAAACATATTAAAGCATACTTGCCTACCCTCCCGGAATGGCCGGGAGGCTCCCGAAAATCGGGTGACCCTCTCCACCCCCCGGAAGAGCAGGCAAGTCTCCCGATTTCGGGGGTCACCCCCTGCCCGGCCGCCCACTTAGCGAGTAAAGTGGGCGGTCCGGGTAGGCGATGACGCGATTCTTGTTGCATTGCGTCATCATAGCCATGCCCCCTGCTGTATAATGCCGGTAATAGCGGCATTACACAGCGGGGGCGTGGCTTACATGACGTGATCTGCAGCCACGCCCCCATTCCGGCTCCGCCACGCCCCCGGCCCGCCTCTGGCCCGCCTGCCTTTGCACGTCACCTCACTGCCCGCCCCCCTGCTGAGCCGACCTGGCTGCTCTCTCCCGGAGAGAGCAGCCCAAAAGTCAACAAGTATGTATTAAATGGGTTACAATAATTTGAGCCCTTTAGTTTCTGCTGGGTCCTAGGCAGGAACCTAGGCTGGCCAATGAATGATATGGCTCTGCTTTCATTGACAATATTGTATACATACATTCAACAAACATATATATGGTTACATTCCTTTTTAAACTAATCACTTAGATGTGTAAATCTATATACTTGAATTTAAACATAAATCTTGTTTCTTTTTCAGAGATGTCCTAGAACTGTCTATGGCTAATCAGAAAGAGAACTTTAACAAACAAAGTAATTCTTTAAAGGAGAAAATACTAATGGTAAGAAACATTGGGGGTCATTCTGACCCGATCGCACGCTGCAGTTTATCGCAGCGGTGCGATCGGGTCAGAACTGCAGAGGCGGTCGTTGGGCGGCGGGGGGGGGGGGCAGAACGGCGGCGTTTGCCCGCCGTTTCGGGGGGCAGGCCGCGGAGCGATGAGTAGCTCCCGGCCAGCACGCTAAAGATGCGCTGGTCGGGAGGTACTCTTGAAGTGCAAAGGCATCGCCGCTGTGCGATGCCTTTGCACTTCTGCGGGGGGGGGGGGGGGGGGGGCGGCACTGGCATGCGGGGAATGACCCCCCTTGTTCATTGGAATTACTACCTCATTACAATATTTTAAAATGTTAGGTCATTTATAGCTTTAAGAATGACTAAAATTCCATTGGCAAGTATTTATCGTAGCATTTAAAAATATGTTTATTTAAACATATTTTGCTACATTTTGATGCTTTATTTTGCTATTAAAATAGAGGTTTATTTTACATATGTTGTTTATGCTGCCTGGTCAGAAACCCTTAAATACAGCAACCAAATAAAACAATTTTAGTATTGGAGCTGATTAAGGGGTCTATTTACTGGGTGTAGTATGTGATGCCAGCGGCCGGGCTCCCCGGTGGCCAGCATAAAAATCTGTCGGTATGCCGGCGGTCGAGCCAGTATTTACCCTGCACAGAAACCAAATAACACATTCAAATCTAACTCTCTCTGCACATGGGCCCTCATTCCGAGTTGTTCGCTCGTTGCATGCGCTTAGTTATTTTACTCAACAGTTAGGTATTTTACTCACGGCATTACAAGGATTTTTCTTCGTTCTGGTGATCGGAGTGCGATTGACAGGAAGTGGGTGTTTCTGGGCGGAAACTGGCCGTTTTATGGGTGTGTGTGAAAAAACGCTGCCGTTTCTGGGAAAAACGCGGGAGTGGCTGGAGAAACGGGGGAGTGTCTGGGCGAACGCTGGGTGTGTTTATGACGTCAAACCAGGAACGAAACTGACTGAACTGATCGCAGTGGCAGAGTAAGTGTCGAGCTACTCAGAAACTGCTAAGAAATTTCTATTCGCAATTTTGCGAATCTTTCGTTCGCAATTCTGCTAAGCTAAGATACACTCCCAGAGGGCGGCGGCTTAGCGTGTGCAATGCTGCTAAAAGCAGCTAGCGAGCGAACAACTCGGAATGAGGGCCATGGTTTTGCCCAACTGCTAACAAATTTGCTGCTGCGATTAACTCTGAATTACCCCCCAAGACTTAGACTGTTCCCACAACGCCAACAAAAAGAAGCAGAATTTCCGGCAGCAAAACATTGTGGTATCATTAAAAAAACCATACATACTGTACAGTATCATTTCTGAGCTGTGTCTGGAAGACCATGTACATTATATAGGACTCCTGGCTTTGGAATATCCCTTCAGTGACAATATCAAAGACCCTTTATCTAAACAATACCGATCAGAGCTGACCTTCCATTGAACCTCTAGAAATGAGCGCAGTGACCGGATAGGAAGTGGCCGGGTTTACTTCATGTCTAGCTCTTTTAAATTAAAACAGATAAAGCAACTGGCTTTAATGAAATGTCACCAATCAATGTTTCCAAATGGCAGTCACATTTTTAATTTACAGACAGAATATTATAGCGGCTGTTGTAGAGAGCTTTTATCTTTTTTTCAACAGTTACCTCCATAAGGGGGAGAGTTATCAAATCTTGGATAGAGATAAAGTACTAACTAATAAGCTTCGAACTGTCACTGTACAGTGTTTGCAACATTCCAATTATGAGCCGCTTGGTTGGTAGCTTTATCTCTCTTCATTTTCTCTCTCTCCAAACTTTGATAAGTCTCCTCCTAAGTCAGTAGTGCTCAAACTCGGTCCACAGAACCCCAAACAGCTCACGTTCTCCAGGGCACCTGGCAAGTGCACAGGTGTACTCATTACTCACTGACATACAGTATATTCCAGGTCACATAGCTGGTGCACAGGTGTACTCATTACTCACTGACATACAGTATATCCCAGGTCACATAGCTGGTGCACAGGTGTACTCATTACTCACTGACATACAGTATATCCCAGGTCACATAGGTGGTGCACAGGTGTATTCATTACTCACTGACATACAGTATATCCCAGGTCACATAGCTGGTGCACATGTGGATTCGTTACTCACTGACATATATCTCAGCTCACCTAACAGGTACACAGGTGTATTCATTACTCTTTACCAGGCCACCTAGCAGATGCATAGGTATACCCATTACTCACTGACATACAGTATATCCCAGGTCACATAGCTGGTGCACAGGTGTACTCATTACTCACTGACACACAGTATATCCCAGGTCACATAGCTGGTGCACAGGTGTACTCATTACTCACTGACATACAGTATATTCCAGGTCACATAGCTGGTGCACAGGTGTAGTCATTACTTACTGACATACAGTATATCCCAGGTCACATAGCTGGTGCACAGGTGTACTCATTACTCACTGACATACAGTATATCCCAGGTCACATAGCTGGTGCACAGGTGTACTCATTACTCACTGACATACAGTATATCCCAGGTCACATAGCTGGTGCACAGGTGTACTCATTACTCACTGACATACAGTATATCCCAGGTCACATAGGTGGTGCACAGGTGTATTCATTACTCACTGACATACAGTATATCCCAGGTCACATAGCAGGTACACAGGTGTATTCATTACTCTTTACCAGGCCCCTAGCAGATGCACAGGTATACCCATTACTCACTGACATATTTCCCAGGTCACCTAGCGGATGTACAGGTGTACTCATTACTCTCTGACATATATAACAGGTCACCTAGCAGACGCACAGGTGTACTCATTACTCACTGACATACAGTATATCCCAGGTCACATTGCTGGTGCACAGGTGTATTCATTACTCACTGACATACAGTATATCCCAGGTCACATTGCTGGTGACAGGTATATTCATTACTCACTGACATACAGTATATCCCAGGTCACATAGCTGGTGCACAGGTATATTCATTACTCACTGACATACAGTATATCCCAGGTCACATAGCTGGTGCACAGGTGTACTCATTACTCACTGACATACAGTATATCCCAGGTCACATAGCTGGTGCACAGGTATACTCATTACTCACTGACATATATCTCAGGTCACATAGCAGGTACACAGGTGTATTCATTACTCTTTCCCAGGCCACCTAGCAGATGCACAGGTATACCTATTACTCACTGACATATTTCCCAGGTCACCTAGCGGATTTACAGGTGTACCCATTACTCTCTGACATATATAACAGGTCACCTAGCAGGCGCACAGGTGTACTCATTACTCACATTTCTCTAACGTCCTAGTGGATGCTGGGGACTCCGTCAGGACCATGGGGAATAGCGGGCTCCGCAGGAGACAGGGCACATCTAAAAAGCTTTTTAGGTCACATGGTGTGTACTGGCTCCTCCCCCTATGACCCTCCTCCAAGCCTCAGTTAGGTTTTTGTGCCCGTCCGAGAAGGGTGCAAACTGGATGGCTCTCTTAAGGAGCTATTTAGTAAAGTTTTTTTTTAGGTTTCTAATCAGTGATTCCTGCTGGCGACAGGATCACTGCAACGAGGGACTTAGGGGAGAGACTGGCAACTCACCTGCGTGCAGGAGGATTGAAGTCTTAGGCTACTGGACACTGAGCTCCAGAGGGAGTCGGAACACAGGTCAGCCTGGGGTTCGTCCCGGAGCCGCGCCGCCGATCCCCCTTACAGACGCTGAAGAAAGACGGCGGAACGGAGGTCCGGAAACAGGCGGCAGAAGACTTCACAGTCTTCAGAGAGGTAGCGCACAGCACTGCAGCTGTGCGCCATTGTTGTCACACGGCTCACTGACACGGTCACGGAGGGTGCAGGGCGCTGCTGGGGGCGCCCTGGGCAGCAATATAAATACCTATTTGGCAAATAAATACATCACATATAGCCATTAAGGCTATATGTATGTATTTTAACCCAGGCCAGTTATTAAAAAACCGGGAGGAAAAGCCCGCCGAAAAGGGGGCGGAGCTTATTCTCCTCAGCACTCAGCGCCATTTTCCTGATCAGCTCCGCTGGTGAGGAAGGCTCCCACTCTCCCCTGCACTGCACTACAGAAACAGGGTTAAAAGAGAAGGGGGGCATAAATTGGCGATATAATGATATATTAAGAGCGCATATATAGAAACAACACCTTCTAGGGTTGTTATATACATTATAGCGCTTTTGGTGTGTGCTGGCAAACTCTCCCTCTGTCTCCCCAAAGGGCTAGTGGGTCCTGTCCTCTATCAGAGCATTCCCTGTGTGTGTGCTGTATGTCGGTACGTGTGTGTCGACATGTATGAGGAAAATGTTGGTGAGGAGGCGGAGCAAATTGCCTGTAATGTTGATGTCACTCTCTAGGGAGTCGACACCGGAATGGATGGTCTACTTATGGAATTACGTGATAATGTCAACACGCTGCAAGACGGTTGACGACATGAGATGGCCGGCGGACAAATTAGTACCGGTCCAGGCGTCTCAGACACCGTCAGGGGCTTGTAAAAACGCCCATTTACCTCAGTCGGTCGACAGACACAGACATGGACACTGACCCCAGTGTCGACGGTGAAGAAACATACGTAATTTTCCTTTAGGGCCACGAGTTACATGTTAAGGGCAATGAAGGAGCTGTTACATATTTCTGATACTACAAGTACCACAAATAAGGGTATTTTGTAGGGTGTGAATAAACTACTTGTAGTTTTGCCTGAATCAGATAAATTAAATGAAGTGTGTGATGATACGTGGGGTTCCTCCGATAGAAAGTTATGGGCGGTATACCCTTTCCCGCCAGAAGTAAGGGCGAGTTGGGAAACACACCTTAGGGTGGATAAGGCGCTCACACGCTTATAAAAACATGGCGTTACCGTCTCTAGATACGGCCGCCCTCAAGAAGCCAGCTGATAGGAAGCTGAAAAATATCATGACAGTATATACACACATACTGGTGTTATACTACGACCAGCAATCGCCTCAGCCTGGATGTGCAGCGCTGAGGGGGCTTGGTCGGATTTCCTGACTGAAAATTTTGATACCCTTGACAGGGACAAGATTTTATTGACTATAGAGCATTTTAAGGATGCATTTCTATATATGCGTGATGCGCAGAGGGATATTTGCATTCTGGCATCAAGAGTAAATGTGATTTACATATCTGCCAGACGAAGACACGACAGTGGTCAGGTGAGGCAGATTCCAGACGGCATGTGGAAGTATTGCCGTATAAAGGGGCGGTCCATCGGACCTGGTGGCCATGGCAACAGCTGAAAAATCCACTTTTTGTTACCCCGAATCACATATCGGCAAAAAAGGACACAGTCTTTTCAGTCTCAGTCCTTTCGTCCCCATAGGGGCAGGCGGGCAAAGGCCAGTCATATCTGCCCAGGGGTAGAGGAAAGGGAAGAAGACTGCAGCAAGCAGCCCATTCCCAGGAACAGAAGCCCCTCACAGCTTCTGCCAAGTCCGCAGCATAACGCTGGGGCCGTACAAGCGGACTCAGGTGCGGTAGGGGGTCATCTCAAGAGTTTCAGTACGCAGGGGGCTCACTCGCAAGGGAACTCCGGGATCCTACATGTAGTATCCCAGGTGTACATTGGAAATTCGAGACATCTCCCCCTCACACAATTCACAGGCTGTATTCCCAGCAGGTGATAATCAAAGTACCCCTCTTACAACATGGAAGGGGGTAGTATCCCACACTATATTGTGGTACTGAAGCCAACCGGCTCGGTGAGATCTGAAATATTTGAACACTTACATACAAGCGTTCAAATCAAGATGGAGTCACTCAGAGCAGTGATAGCGAACCAGGAAGAAGGGGACGATATGGTGTCACTGGATATCAGGGACGCTTACCTACAGGTCCAAATTTGCCCTTCTCACCAAGGGTACTTCAGGTTCCTGGTACAGAACTGTCACTATCAGTTCAGACGCTGCCGTTTGGGTTGTCCACGGCGCCCCGGGTCTTTACCAAGGTAATGGCCGGAATGATGATTTTTCTTAAAAGGAAACATGGATGCTTTCCTGATAAGGGCAAGGTCCAGAGAACAGTTGGAGGTCGGAGTAGCACTATCTTAAGTAGTTCTACGTCAGCACGAGTGGATTCTAAATATTCCAAAATCGCAGCTTTTTCCGATGACACGTCTACTGTTCATAGGGATGATTCTGGACACAGTCCAGAAAAACGTGTTTCTCCCAGTGGAGAAAGCCAGGGAGTTCTCCGAGCTAATCGGGATCCTCCTAAAACCAGGAAAAGTGTCAGTGCATCATTGCACAAGAGTCCTGGTAAAAATGGTGGCTTATTACGAAGCAATTCCATTCGGCAGATTTCCCGCAAGAACTCTTCGGTGGGATCTGCTGGACAAATGGTCCAGATCGCATCCTCAGATGCATCAGCGGATAACCCTATATCCAAGGACAAGGGTGTCTCTCCTGTGGTGATTACAGAGTGCTCATCTTCTAGAGGGCCGCAGATTTGGCATTCAGGATTGGATGCCGGTGACCACGGAGGCCAGCCTGAGAGGCTGGAGAACAGTCACACAGGGAAAAAATTTCCAGGGAAGTGTGATTAAGTCTGGAGAATTCTCTCTGCATAAATAAGCTTAGAGCAAATTTATAAGGCTCTAAACTTAGCAAGACCTCTGCTTCAAGGTCAGCCGGTATTGATCCAGTGGGATAACATCACGGCAGTCGCCCACGTAAACAGAAAGGGCGGCACAAGAAGCAGGAGGGCAGTGACAAAACTGCAAGGATTTTTCGCTAGGCGGAAAATCATGTGATAGCACTGTCAGCAGTGTTCTTTCCGGGAGTGGACGACTGGGAAGCAGACTTCCTCAGCAGGCATGACCTCCACCCGGGAGAGTGGAAACTTCATAGGGAAGTTTTTCAGCATGATTGTGGACCGTTGGCAAAGACCAAAGGTGGACATGATAGCGTCCCGCCCGAAAAACGGGACAGGTATTCCGCCAGGTCATGAGACCTTCAGGCGATAGCTGTGGATGTTCTGGTAACACCGTGGGTGTACCAGTCAGTGTATGGGTTCCCTCCTCTGTTTCTCATAACCAAGGTATTGAGAATTATAAGACATAGAGGAGTATGAACTATACTAGTGGCTCCGGATGGGCCAAGAGGGACTTGGTACCCGGAGCTTCAAGAGATGCTCACAGAGGACTAAGGGCCTGGGGAGCTAAGAAGGGACTTGCTTCAGCAAGTACCATGTCTTTTCCAAGAATTACCGCGGCTGCGTTTGACGGCATGGCGGTTGAATACCGGATTCTGAAGGGAAAAAGGCATTCCATAAGAGGTCATACCTACCTTGGTCAAAGCCAGGAAGGAGGTGACCGCACAACGTCATCACCACATGTGGTGAAAATATGTTGCGTGGGTACGGCCAGGAAGGCTCCACGAAGGAAATTCAACTAGGTCGATTCTGCACTTCCTGAAAACAGGAGTGTTTTGAGTCTCAAATTGGGGTTCATTAAGATTTAAATTTCGGCCCTGTAGATTTTCTTCCAGAAAAAATTGACTTCAGTTCCTGAAGTCCAGATTGTAAAGGGTGTATTCCATATACAGTTCTTTTGTGCCTCTAGGGGCACCGTGAGATCTCAACATAGTGTTGGGATTCCTTAAAATCATATTGGTTTGAACCGCTCAAATCTGTGGATTTGAAATATCTCACATGGAAAGTGACCATGCTGTTGACCAATATCTCACATGGAAAGTGACCATGTTGTTAGTCCTGGCCTCGGCCAGGCGATTGTCAAAAAGAATGGGCGGTTTTGTTTTACAAAAGCCCATATTAGAATTTTCCATTTGAACAGGGCAGAACTGGGACTCGTCTCCAGTTTCTTCCTAAAGGGGTGTCAGCGTTGTCACCTGAAACAACCTATTGTGGTGCCTGCGGCTACTGGGGACTTGGAGGACTCCAAGTTACTAGACGTTGTCAGGGCCCTAAAAATATATATATATATATATATAGTTAGGACGGCTGGAGTCAGAAAGTCTGACTTGCTGTTTATATTGTATGCACCCAACAAGCTGGGTGCTCCTGCTTCTAAGCAGTCTATTGCACGCTAGATTTGTAGTACAATTCAGCTTGCACATTCTGTGGCAGGCCTGCCACAGCCGAAATATGTAGATGCCCATTCCACAAGGAAGGTGGCCTCATCCTGGGCGGCTGCCCGAGGAATCTCGGCATTATAACTTTGCCGAGCAGCTACGTGGTCAGGGGAGAACACGTTTGTAAAATTTTACAAATTTGATACTCTGGCTAAAGAGGACCTGGAGTTCTCTCATTCGGTGCTGCAGAGTCATCCGCACTCTCCCGCCCGTTTGGGAGCTTTGGTATAATCCCCATGGTCCTGACGGAGTCCCCAGCATCCACTAGGACGTTAGAGAAAATAAGAATTTACTTACCGATAATTCTATTTCTCGTAGTCCGTAGTGGATGCTGGGCGCCCATCCCAAGTGCGGATTGTCTGCAATGCTTGTACATAGTTATTGTTACAAAAATCGGGTTATTACTATTGTTGTGAGCCATTTTTTCAGAGGCTACTTCGTTTTGTTATCATACTGTTAACTGGGTTCAGATCACAAGTTGTACGGTGTGATTGGTGTGGCTGGTATGAGTCTTACCCGGGATTCAAGATCCTTCCTTATTGTGTACGCTCGTCCGGGCACAGTACCTAACTGAGGCTTGGAGGAGGGTCATAGGGGGAGGAGCCAGTACACACCATGTGACCTAAAAAGCTTTTTAGATGTGCCCTGTCTCCTGCGGAGCCCGCTATTCCCCATGGTCCTGACGGAGTCCCCAGCATCCACTACGGACTACGAGAAATAGAATTATCGGTAAGTAAATTCTTATTTTTTAAAAGATCCACAGTTGAAGCTTATAATTTTATTTGTGATTCTGTGGGCAGTATTCAATTCTTTTCACCCCCTTCCACATCAGTTCTGTTTCTGCTGACGGTCGTGGTATAATCATTTCAGCTCACTTCCCCTCCCTGGTGTAGCGAGGGCACCCAACCCTTTATGCAGCTAAACCTGATTACTATGGGCACGATATGTGCGATAATGGGGATCACTTTAGAAAGGAGATTGGGTGTGATATATCATTTGAATACTGCCCTGTGAGGTGTCCTGGAAAACATGAACTGTCTGGGGTCCTGAGGACCGAGTTTGAAAACCTATACCCTAAGTTTTCTAATACCAACTTACAGTCCTAAAGCATACCTCCCAACCCTCTCCAGCGGGACACAATGCTCTGCTCCTGGTCTTGTCTCTTAATGTATGATTGCCGGCACCTGTTTTGAACACGCTAATGGATAAGAAAGGTGTTTCACCAGAGGTGATGACAATCATACATTAAGAGGGAAGTCCAGGAGCAGAGCATTCTGTCCCTCCTGGAGAGGGTCATGTTGGGAGGTATGCCTAAAGCCTATAGCCAACTACACACAATTGGTTCAATATCTCTGTCTGCCATCACAAATTGACTGACCTACATACAGTAATGAGCTTATTTGAAAAGAGTCCATATCAGTCATGTTAGTAAATGCAATCAGAAGAAGACAGGATCCTAGAGGTATGCAAGTGGTGCCTCCGCTAAGGGCACAAGGCTGAGGGGGTGGCACTGTCACTGTCCCGTGTTATTTGCAGTGTGCCTGGAATGGTACCCTTCAACCTAGAGATCTGTATGGCACATGTGCCTGGCACTCAGATTCCTATCCTGGCTCCCAAAGTGATGTCATGACATCACATGGACGTGAGGGAGGAGGAGCTTACCCAGGGTGCATTAGTTCTCTGCCACGGCATTGGAAGAAGATTGGTATTGACTTCAGTGTTTATCACACAGGGCAAGGGGCTCAAGGCAAGGCCGCCCAGCATGCAAATGCCTGGTTACGATGCGATCGCAAATTAATTGAGATCACATTGTTAAATTGTGGATGCCCCCTGCCTCCGCAGCCTGGCTGTGAAAACAGATGCAGAGCGGACATTTTTCGTGTTGCAGCTGCTGCGCGTGATGCGTTTCCACGTGTGACACAGCTTCCGTGTTGTAATATCAACTCGTGCCTTACAAGCCTTGTTTTATCATCAGTTAGATGAGGAAATAAATGCTGCTGAAATGTTACATGGGCCTCTAACCAAGAAACACAAGGATCTGAAGCAGGAATACCAAGCGGCATCGGGGGAAGAGGACAGGCAATATGCCATAAAGCGAGATGTAGCAACGCAGTAAGTCACATCTATCACTCTTTGCTGCTGGATAATCAGTCCTGTTATAGTCCTGCATTTGCCATTTACCAGTCTGGGGAAAGGAGGAGGAGATGGAGTGGACAAACAAGTATCGAGATTTGAAGAGATGAGGCCTTAGGGAGGAGTAAGAGCAGATTAATGGAGACAGATGTGATAAAATAGGGGAACAAGAAGGAGTGAGGATAGATAGGTGAAGGATATTGTGCTGAGGAGATCAGTTGATAAGACAGGTGTAAGGATAGATCAGATAATAGAAGGCAGGTGAGGAGAAGGGGATATAAGGAGATGAGAGAGATGAGTAAGGGGTGTGGAGATAGTAGAAGGATATAGGCCCTCATTCCGAGTTGTTCGCTCGCTAGCTGCTTTTAGCAGCATTGCACACGCTAAGCCGCCGCCCTCTGGGAGTGTATCTTAGCTTTGCAGAATTGCTAACGAAAGATTAGCAGAATTGCGAATAGAAATTTTTTAGCAGTTTCTGAGTAGCTCGAGACTAAAGCCCAGTACTCACGGGCCGATCAAGGAGAGATGCGTGCTGAGCGAACCGCTCAGCACACATCTCTCCTGCCGCTCAGCACAGCGCGATCTGTGCTGAGCGTGCGGGGGGAGACGGGGGGGCCGCTCACTTCACCCAGCGGGTGAAGTGAGCGACCCGCTAGATTGGCCTGCATGCAGGCCAATCTAGCAGCGGCGATAGCGATGTGCGGGGCCGCGCATCGCTATCGCCGAGGGGGCTACACACGGAGCGATCCTGCCGATATTCTAAGCAATCTAGTCAGATTGCTTAGAATATCGCTCCGTGAGTACCCCCCTTTACTCCTACACTGCGATCAGTTCAGTCAGTTTCGTTCCTGGTTTGACGTCACAAACACACCCAGCGTTCGCCCAGACACTCCCCCGTTTCTTCAGACACTCCCGCGTTTTTCCCAGAAACGCCTGCGTTTTTCCACACACTCCCATAAACGGCCAGTTTCCGCCCAGAAACACCCACTTCCTGTCAATCACACTACGATCACCAGAACGATGAAAAAACTTCGTTAGGGCCGTGAGTAAAATAACAAACTTTTGTGCTAATTTACTTGGCGCAGGCGCGTTGCGAACATTGTGCATGCGCAGTTTGCGACTAATCGCTCCGTTGCGAAAAAATCTAACAAGCGAACAACTCGCAATGACCCCCAAAGTACTGTAGTAAGGAAGGAATAGCAGTAAATGAGTGAGGGGTAAGAAGATGAGGTAAAGGAGGAGTGGTAAATCTTAGCTGTGTGAGGGGAACTGTGTGACGGGAGAAAAATGAAAGATTATTGAAGGATGGAGGTACAAGGATTTGGAGAAATATCCAAGAACTATGGTTCAGATAAGAGAACATAGGGAGGGGTGATGGCGTGACAGATGGAGCTGTGATGATATGGGAAAATAAGGAAGAAGTAAGGGCAGATGAGTAAAATGTGACTATAAGGAGGGAGGGAGGGAGGAGATGTTAGGTAGGATTGTGGCTAACGATTAGTAAAATATAAGGCAGAGGAATAAAGGATAATTCACAGAGATTAAAGACAGGATAGGAATGAACTGGATTAAGATCTTGAGTGATATCAGGAAGTGATCATTGAAAAATAAAAATAAATCTAAATAGGGATTACAGAATTGGTAGTAAGGGTGAAAATACCAGTTATTGGTAGCTGAAGATGTTTATGGCAGGATCCAGGAAACTGCATATCTTGCCATGATCGGGAGATGCAGAGATTCAATCACCCCAGCATTTTGTGGTCTGTGTGGCCCCATGTTATGTGATCAATACAGGTGAAGGATGACAGAGACCGATACAGACAGCTGTGAGTATTGAGATGGGCATGTGATGGGAACATCGGTTTTTAGGATAAATTGAGCAAAGAACAGAAAGTAATATAGTGGTGGTGAATACAAAGAATAAAGTAGGGATGGCATATGGACACAATTGGCTACAATAACATGCACACTACCACCAGGCTACTCAATATATACATTTTTTTAAAGGCTTGAGAAATCAAGAGCAATCCTGGATGAGAAACAGGAACGTTTAGGAAAGATAAGTATGGAGGTGAAAGAAATGAAGCTTGAGGTTGGAAATCTGCTAGAAAGTAAGCGGTAAGTGGTAGGAAGACATCAGTTATGTGTGTTTGTGACTTGGCCTGCAGTGAATGTCCATGTCTGCATCCTTGTGTGTTTCCAGAATCTCTACAGAGCAGATGTCTTCACATGTGGAAGAGTACAAGGGGGATCTGGCCAATGAGTCTCAAAAAAGGTTTGATATAAATATTTAGCTTTGGTTTTGAGTCACTAAGGGGCAGATTTATTAAGCTCGGTGAAGTGATAAAGTGGAAGGTGATAACACACCAGCCAGTCAGCTCCTAACTGTCATTTTTCAAACCCAGCCTGTAACATGGAAGTTAGGTCTGATTGGCTGGTCCTTTATCACCTTCCACTTTATCACTTCACCGAGCTTAATAAATCTGCCCCTTATGGTGTGTACACACGGTGAGATGTTTTCTTATGATTTTGACTATATAGTCAAAATCGCAAGAAAAGTTAGTGCAGATCGCAAGGTGAAAGTCACCTTGCGATCCCGATTCGATGCCGATGCGCGGTCGGCATTGCAAGAATAGATAGACTGTGCAGGCAAGTCAATTTTGACTATCTCTATAGAAGAGATAGTCAAAATTGACACTTAGCCAAAATCGCACAGTCAGTATCTCAAGCACATAATGAGTGTGCTTGCGATACTGACTATGTGCCGACCTAGCCCCTGTCGCATAGTGAGAATCGGGCATAGCCTGAATCTCACCATGTGTATGGGCCATAAGTTATTACAGTTCTAGTTGTTGCTTTCCACAGTGCAGAAACTTTTTTGTCCTTTAAAATGAAAACCTAACTAGTATAGAGAAGATATTCTATAGAACAGAAGGATTAGCTTTTACCTTATCTTGTCTATAGCTTTTTATTCTTTGTAATACAGATATCACTTCTTAAGCTAATAAGTGAAAAGTGAGTGTGGTTTAATTAATGCCACAATAAAATGACACCACTAAAGCTGGCTATACACTAGGGTGATATCATGTACAAATTCACAATATCGACGTGTCGCTTGCCCTATTGTATGCACATCGTGCATGTTTTGGGTGTGATTATGATCCGGTGCACGGCCCTGTGGGTTGCACGTCGCATCAACTGATCATATGTGTTGCACACATGATCAGTTGATCCCGGTGGTGCTTAATTGCGGAGATACGATAGATCATACAGTGCAAAGTCACCTTAGCATCTATCATACGCCGGGGAACTAGCGTGGGGGGGGGGGCGTCTTGGGACGGCTCGCATCCAATGCAAGACGTCCTAGTTTAGGCCAACATTAGTATACATTGTCCACTTATTGATTTCTTACTGAATAGACATCCCCTATATGATAAAAGTAGGAATGTTTTCTGGCCAAGGAGAACAGAGACCAAGAAGCTATTTTGCGGCATGATAGTAATTTATGACATTACTGAGGCACTGGTTCCAGGTGATATGATGTCAGTGGATCCCCTTCTGCTTCTCTGTTTGCAAAGTTACACAAGTGTGAACTGCGTATGGATATATCTACGTGTGTTTGTATTCTGAGCATGAGCAGAGCCAATCTCTCTGTACTTGTTCTGCGTCAGCCCCATTGTTTCCCTGGTAAGCGATATGTTCCTTCAATCTTTCTCACATTTCTGAGCAGTTGCTACAGTATGTGGGTTTATTTATTCTGTATTTCTCTATCGTCCTAGTGGATGCTGGGGTTCCTGAAAGGACCATGGGGAATAGCGGCTCCGCAGGAGACAGGGCACAAAAAGTAAAGCTTTTCCAGATCAGGTGGTGTGCACTGGCTCCTCCCCCTATGACCCTCCTCCAGACTCCAGTTAGATTTTTGTGCCCGGCCGAGAAGGGTGCAATCTAGGTGGCTCTCCTAAAGAGCTGCTTAGAAAAAGTTTAGCTTAGGTTTTTTATTTTACAGTGAGTCCTGCTGGCAACAGGATCACTGCAACGAGGGACTGAGGGGAGAAGAAGTGAACTCACCTGCGTGCAGGATGGATTGGCTTCTTGGCTACTGGACATCAGCTCCAGAGGGACGATCACAGGTACAGCCTGGATGGTCACCGGAGCCGCGCCGCCGGCCCCCTTGCAGATGCTGAAGTCAGAAGAGGTCCAGAATCGGCGGCTGAAGACTCCTGCAGTCTTCTAAAGGTAGCGCACAGCACTGCAGCTGTGCGCCATTTTCCTCTCAGCACACTTCACACGCAGTCACTGAGGGTGCAGGGCGCTGGGGGGGGGCGCCCTGGGAGGCAAATGTAACCTATATAAAGGCTAAAAATACCTCACATATAGCCCCCAGAGGCTATATGGAGATATTTAACCCCTGCCTGGATTCACTAAATAGCGGGAGACGAGCCCGCCGGAAAAGGGGCGGGGCCTATCTCCTCAGCACACGGCGCCATTTCCTCTCACAGCTCCGCTGGTCAGGACGGCTCCCAGGTCTCTCCCCTGCACTGCACTACAGAAACAGGGTAAAACAGAGAGGGGGGGCAAATTTATGGCGATATTTTGATATATATAAAGCAGCTATAAGGGAGCACTTATTATAAGGCTATCCCTGTTATATATAGCGCTTTTGGTGTGTGCTGGCAAACTCTCCCTCTGTCTCCCCAAAGGGCTAGTGGGTCCTGTCTTCGTTAGGAGCATTCCCTGTGTGTCTGCTGTGTGTCGGTACGTGTGTGTCGACATGTATGAGGACGATATTGGTGTGGAGGCGGAGCAATTGCCAAATATGAGGATGTCACCCCCTAGGGAGTCGACACCAGAATGGATGCCTTTATTTATGGAACTACGGGATAGTGTCAACACGCTAAAGCAGTCGTTTGACGACATGAGACGGCCGGACAATCAATTAGTTCCTGTCCAGGCGACTCAAACACCGTCAGGGGCTGTGAAACGCCCTTTGCCTCAGTCGGTCGACACAGACCCAGACACAGGCACTGACTCCAGTGGTGACGGTGACGAATCAACCGTATTTTCCAGTAGGGCCACACGTTATATGATTTTGGCAATGAAGGAGGCGTTACATTTAGCTGATACTACAGGTACCACTAAACAGGGTATTATGTGGGGTGTGAAAAAACTACCTATAGTTTTTCCTGAATCAGAAGAATTAAATGACGTGTGTAATGAAGCGTGGGTTGCCCCTGATAAAAAGCTGATAATTTCAAAGAAATTATTGGCATTATACCCTTTCCCGCCAGAGGTTAGGGAGCGCTGGGAAACACCTCCTAGGGTGGACAAGGCGCTAACACGCTTATCTAAACAAGTGGCGTTACCCTCTCCTGAGACGGCCGCACTTAAAGATCCATCAGATAGGAGGATGGAAAATATCCAAAAAAGTATATACACACATGCAGGTGTTATACTACGACCAGCTATAGCGACTGCCTGGATGTGCAGTGCTGGGGTAGTTTGGTCAGAGTCCCTGATTGAAAATATTGATACCCTGGACAGGGACAATATTTTACTGTCGTTAGAACAAATAAAGGATGCATTTCTTTATATGCGTGATGCACAGAGGGATATCTGCACACTGGCATCACGGGTAAGTGCTATGTCCATTTCGGCCAGAAGAGCTTTATGGACGCGACAGTGGACAGGCGATGCGGATTCAAAACGACATATGGAAGTTTTGCCGTATAAAGGGGAGGAGTTATTTGGAGTCGGTCTATCAGATTTGGTGGCCACGGCTACAGCCGGGAAATCCACCTTTCTACCTCAAGTCACTCCCCAACAGAAAAAGGCACCGACTTTTCAACCGCAGCCCTTTCGTTCCTTTAAAAATAAGAGAGCAAAGGGCTATTCATATCTGCCACGAGGCAGAGGTCGAGGGAAGAGACAGCAACAGGCAGCTCCTTCCCAGGAACAGAAGCCTTCCCCGGCTTCTACAAAAGCCTCAGCATGACGCTGGGGCTTCTCAAGCGGACTCGGGGACGGTGGGTGGTCGTCTCAAAAATTACAGCGCGCAGTGGGCTCACTCGCAGGTAGATCCCTGGATCCTGCAGATAATATCTCAGGGGTACAGGTTGGAATTAGAGACAGATCCACCTCGCCGTTTCCTGAAGTCTGCTTTACCAACGTCCCCCTCCGAAAGGGAGACGGTTTTGGAAGCCATTCACAAGCTGTACTCTCAGCAGGTGATAGTCAAGGTACCTCTTCTACAACAAGGGAAGGGGTATTATTCCACTCTTTTTGTGGTACCGAAGCCGGATGGCTCGGTAAGGCCTATTCTAAATCTGAAGTCCTTGAACCTGTACATAAAGAAGTTCAAGTTCAAGATGGAGTCACTCAGAGCAGTGATAGCGAACCTGGAAGAGGGGGACTTTATGGTATCCTTGGACATCAAGGATGCGTATCTCCACGTTCCAATTTACCCCTCACACCAGGGGTACCTCAGGTTCGTTGTACAAAACTGTCACTATCAGTTTCAGACGCTGCCGTTCGGATTGTCCACGGCACCTCGGGTCTTTACAAAGGTAATGGCCGAGATGATGATTCTTCTTCGAAGAAAAGGCATATTAATTATCCCATACTTGGACGATCTCCTAATAAGGGCAAGGTCCAGAGAACAGCTAGAGATGGGATTAGCACTGTCGCAAGAAGTGCTAAAACAGCACGGGTGGATTCTGAATATTCCAAAATCCCAGTTAATGCCGACAACTCGTCTGCTGTTCCTAGGGATGATTCTGGACACGGTTCAGAAAAAGGTTTTTCTCCCGGAGGAAAAAGCCAAGGAGTTATCCGAGCTTGTCAGGAACCTCCTAAAACCAGGAAAGGTGTCTGTACATCAATGCACAAGAGTCCTGGGAAAAATGGTGGCTTCTTACGAAGCAATTCCATTCGGCAGATTCCACGCAAGAATTTTCCAAAGGGATCTGTTGGACAAATGGTCAGGGTCGCATCTTCAGATGCACCTGCGGATAACCCTGTCTCCAAGGACAAGGGTGTCTCTTCTGTGGTGGTTGCAGAGTGCTCATCTATTGGAGGGCCGCAGATTCGGCATACAGGATTGGATCCTGGTGACCACGGACGCCAGCCTGAGAGGCTGGGGAGCAGTCACACAAGGAAGAAACTTCCAGGGAGTATGGACGAGCCTGGAAACGTCTCTTCACATAAACATTCTGGAACTAAGAGCAATATACAATGCTCTAAGCCAGGCAGAACCTCTGCTTCAGGGAAAACCGGTGTTGATCCAGTCGGACAACATCACGGCAGTCGCCCATGTGAACAGACAGGGCGGCACAAGAAGCAGGAGTGCAATGGCAGAAGCTGCAAGGATTCTTCGCTGGGCAGAGAATCATGTGATAGCACTGTCAGCAGTGTTCATCCCGGGAGTGGACAACTGGGAAGCAGACTTCCTCAGCAGACACGATCTTCACCCGGGAGAGTGGGGACTTCATCCAGAAGTCTTCCACTTGCTGGTAACCCGTTGGGAAAGACCAATGGTGGACATGATGGCGTCTCGCCTCAACAAAAAACTGGACAGGTATTGCGCCAGGTCAAGAGATCCGCAGGCAATAGCTGTGGACGCGCTGGTAACGCCTTGGGTGTACCAGTCGGTGTATGTGTTTCCTCCTCTGCCTCTCATACCAAAAGTATTGAGAATTATACGGCAAAGAGGCGTAAGGACGATACTAGTGGTTCCGGATTGGCCAAGAAGGACTTGGTACCCGGAACTTCAAGAGATGATCACGGAAGATCCGTGGCCTCTACCTCTAAGGAGGGACTTGCTTCAGCAGGGTCCCTGTCTGTTTCAAGACTTACCGCGGCTGCGTTTGACGGCATGGCGGTTGAACGCCGGATCCTAAAGGAAAAAGGCATGCCGGAAGAAGTCATTCCTACTTTGATTAAAGCAAGGAAGGAAGTAACCGTGCAACATTATCACCGAATTTGGCGAAAATATGTTGCGTGGTGCGAAGATCGGAGTGCTCCGACGGAGGAATTTCAACTGGGTCGATTCCTACATTTCCTGCAATCAGGATTGTCTATGGGTCTCAAATTGGGATCTATTAAGGTTCAAATTTCGGCCCTGTCGATTTTCTTTCAAAAAGAATTGGCTTCAGTCCCTGAAGTCCAGACCTTTGTTAAGGGAGTGCTACATATACAGCCTCCTGTGGTGCCTCCAGTGGCACCGTGGGATCTCAATGTGGTTTTGGACTTTCTAAAATCTCATTGGTTTGAACCACTAAAGAAGGTGGATTTGAAATATCTCACATGGAAAGTGACCATGCTTCTAGCCCTGGCTTCGGCCAGGAGAGTGTCAGAACTGGCAGCTTTATCTTACAAAAGCCCATATCTGATTTTCCATTCGGACAGGGCAGAACTGCGGACTCGTCCGCATTTTCTCCCTAAGGTGGTGTCAGCATTTCATCTGAACCAGCCTATTGTAGTGCCTGCGGCTACAAGTGACTTGGAGGACTCCAAGTTACTGGACGTTGTCAGAGCATTAAAAATATATATTGCAAGGACAGCTGGAGTCAGAAAATCTGACTCGTTGTTTATATTGTATGCACCCAACAAGATGGGTGCTCCTGCGTCTAAGCAGACGATTGCTCGTTGGATCTGTAGCACAATCCAACTTGCACATTCTGTGGCAGGCCTGCCACAGCCTAAATCTGTAAAGGCCCACTCCACAAGGAAGGTGGGCTCATCTTGGGCGGCTGCCCGAGGGGTCTCGGCATTACAACTTTGCCGAGCAGCTACGTGGTCAGGGGAGAACACGTTTGTAAAATTTTACAAATTTGATACTCTGGCTAAGGAGGACCTGGAGTTCTCTCATTCGGTGCTGCAGAGTCATCCGCACTCTCCCGCCCGTTTGGGAGCTTTGGTATAATCCCCATGGTCCTTTCAGGAACCCCAGCATCCACTAGGACGATAGAGAAAATAAGATTTTACTTACCGATAAATCTATTTCTCGGAGTCCGTAGTGGATGCTGGGCGCCCATCCCAAGTGCGGATTATCTGCAATAATTGTACATAGTTATTGTTAACTAATTCGGGTTATTGTTGAAGGAAGCCATCTTTCAGAGGCTCCGCTGTTATCATACTGTTAACTGGGTTTAGATCACAAGTTGTACGGTGTGATTGGTGTGGCTGGTATGAGTCTTACCCGGGATTCAAAATCCTCCCTTATTGTGTACGCTCGTCCGGGCACAGTACCTAACTGGAGTCTGGAGGAGGGTCATAGGGGGAGGAGCCAGTGCACACCACCTGATCTGGAAAAGCTTTACTTTTTGTGCCCTGTCTCCTGCGGAGCCGCTATTCCCCATGGTCCTTTCAGGAACCCCAGCATCCACTACGGACTCCGAGAAATAGATTTATCGGTAAGTAAAATCTTATTTTCAACACAGAATGACAATTCAAATTCAAAAAGATGAAGTGACGAAGGAGATGGAGCTTTGGAAACTGGCTGAGGAGGACTTTATGAAAGAACAGAAGAAAAGAATTGAAAATGGACAAAAGAAGAAAAGTTCTTTATCAGAAAAGGTGAGACTCAGGGGAATGTATCTGTGATGACTGACAACCTAATTGTTTATTGATAGGCTGTGCAGTCCAGCCTTGGGAAATCTTAAGAAGTCAATATTTCTCTCTAAGCTCTACAATTTAGTTACTATGGGGTGTATTCAATGCTTGTCGGATCCTTTCCAACGGAAAGGATCCGACAATGCAGTATTCAATTAGCGGCCAAATTTGGCCATTCCCGACAATGCCAATCCGACTTTTTTTAAAGTCGGATTGACATTGTCGGAAACAGGGCTCAAAACAGCCACCGGTCCACGTGCTTTCCGACAAGTCGGATTTTCTGACTTGGCGGATAAACAGGAGTATGATTGAATAGGTTGAATCTGGATTCGACCATAGACTCCCATTAATCCGACAAGTCGGGAAACCCAACTAAAATTGAATACCCCCCTATGAGTGACTACGGTCAGGCAGTGCTGCTGACTAGGAAGTAAAGAGCGTAGTTTAGCTGCTCAATGCTGTTTTCTTAAAGAGACGGTGAGATAGGACCTGAAGCACTCCATATATGTCTGGTGTTTCTTTAACTGAAAGTCAACCTTCAGGGATTTCTGAAGTCCTTAAGTAGTGTGATAGGGTAGTGGAGGACCTCTGCTGCCCACCCTGAAGCCACCACTTGTTGTCCGCCAGAAGAAATGTATAATGCAAATTGCAGAGGAGTGACTGTATGTGATAGGACATAGTAAAGTAGAATGTGCGAGTGTACATACTGTATCGGTGCAGCTTTTGGTCCACCTCCTTTTCTGCCACTGTGTTGTTGGCAGCTCTGTGGCCATCTCTTGCTTCAGCAGGCTCTGATCCTCCTATGGTAAGGGGGAAGGCTTCCCGATCCACTCTTCACAATTAATCCCCAGACTTCCCCCCCAAAAGAACAGCAGAAGTCTCTTCTTTCTCTGGCTGGGGTGCTCTTACAGGATCCCAGTAGGTGCTGAGGGCTTTCCCCTCCAGTGGAAGCCTGGCAGACTTTGGTCTGCTCTGTGCGCATGGTCAGGGCTGTAACTAGGGTGGTGCAACATGTGCCACCGCAGAGGTTACCGCGAGGCAGTGGGTGCAATTCTGCAGCACCTGTCAATTTTCTGTTTTAATAAGTCTCACTTGCAACTTTCTCCTCTATAATCCCCGGCATCACCTGGCCGCCCCCATCTCCCCCTCATGTCCCTAAGCACATTCAGTCACACACTCCTTTATGTAAGGCACACATTTCAAAATACTCTCAGAATTCCCATACAGGAACAAATAGCTCCATGGTTAAGGTGTTTGGCTGCAATATGGAAGGTTATGGGTACGAATCCTGAGTTTGACAGTATTTTGAAATGTGTGCTTTAAATAAAAGAGGATGTGATGTGGGAAGCCGCTTCATAGCAAGTGCTTTCAGTGGGTGCCAGGGCTTGTCCAAGAAATGGGTAGTGGGGGAAGGGGGGAGGGGGGGATGCAATGCTTTTGGTGGCCCAAGGCACCAAAAAGTCTAGGTTTGACTTTGTCCATGGTGGTACAAATGAATCCCAGGAAAGGCATCCGACTTGATCCCAAGGGGACACACAACAGAGTAAACTGGACTGGTGACTTCTTTAGATGCAGGAACAGGTCCACAGAGAAAAGTATCTTCAGCAATTCAGTCTCTAGGTGTCACTTATGTCTGCAACAGACTGAGTAGATCAGGATCTCTCCAACACCTGTGCAGTTTGTACAGGGGATGCCAAATGCAATAGTGTTTCTAATACACACAGCTGGGTGTCCCCTTCCTTCTCAGTTTGAAACACAAGTCTGCCTCCAGTCACCGAGCCTCCTCCTGGCTGCACAACTTTCATTATACAGATGTGTCCTTCCGCGGGCATGTCAATACAAACAGCTGCATGGCCAGACACACAGCCACAAGCATAGGAGTCCTTGGTCTAGCAGTGTAGGGCTGATGCAAGTTTCGATGGTGCGGCTGATGATGGCGGATAAGGATGCACCAATTGATAAGACAGCGTGTACAAGCACTGACAGTGGGTGTCTCAGGCCTTGCACATTCAGGCACATCGCTGTACTAAAGGAGTGTGTAGCATCATCTGCATAAGTTTACAGACAGTCGCCACAATTAGACACTGTTGCCTGCGCCTCTGCGTCCGACTCAGAATCAGGCAATTCTCTATTTCTCTGACGTCCTAAGTGGATGCTGGGGACTCCGTCAGGACCATGGGGAATAGCGGCTCCGCAGGAGACAGGGCACAAAAGTAAAAGCTTTAGGATCAGGTGGTGTGCACTGGCTCCTCCCCCTATGACCCTCCTCCAAGCCTCAGTTAGGTTTTTGTGCCCGGCCGAGAAGGGTGCAATCTAGGTGGCTCTCCTAAAGAGCTGCTTAGAGTAAAAGTTTTGTTAGGTTTTTTATTTTCAGTGAGTCCTGCTGGCAACAGGCTCACTGCATCGAGGGACTTAGGGGAGAGAAGTGAACTCACCTGCGTGCAGGATGGATTGGCTTCTTAGGCTACTGGACACTAGCTCCAGAGGGACGATCACAGGTACAGCCTGGATGGGTCACCGGAGCCGCGCCGCCGACCCCCTTGCAGATGCTGAAGAGAGAAGAGGTCCAGAAATCGGCGGCTGAAGACTTCTCAGTCTTCATGAGGTAGCGCACAGCACTGCAGCTGTGCGCCATTGCTCTCAGCACACTTCACACCAACGGTCACTGAGGGTGCAGGGCGCTTGGGGGGGCGCCCTGGGTAGCAATGAAAGTACCTATGCTGGCTAAAAATACATCACATATAGCCCCTGGGGCTATATGGATGTATTTAACCCCTGCCAGGTTGTCAGAAAAACGGGAGAAGAAGCCCGCCGAAAAGGGGGCGGGGCCTATTCTCCTCAGCACACAGCGCCATTTTCCTACACAGCTCCGCTGCTAGGAAGGCTCCCAGGCTCTCCCCTGCACTGCACTACAGAAACAGGGTTAAAACAGAGAGGGGGGGGGCACTTATTTGGCGATATTATTATATATTAAGATGCTATAAGGGAAAACACTTATATAAGGTTGTCCCTGTATAATATAGCGTTTTGGTGTGTGCTGGCAAACTCTCCCTCTGTCTCCCCAAAGGGCTAGTGGGGTCCTGTCCTCTATCAGAGCATTCCCTGTGTGTGTGCTGTGTGTCGGTACGTATGTGTCGACATGTATGAGGACGATGTTGGTGAGGAGGCGGAGCAATTGCCTGTAATGGTGATGTCACTCTCTAGGGAGTCGACACCGGAATGGATGGCTTATTTAGGGAATTACGTGATAATGTCAACACGCTGCAAGGTCGGTTGACGACATGAGACGCAATTAGTACCTGTCCAGGCGTCTCAAACACCGTCAGGGGCTTTAAAACGCCCATTTACCTCAGTCGGTCGACACAGACACGGACACTGGCCCTCATTCCGAGTCGTTCGCTCGGTATTTTTCATCGCATCGCAGTGAAATTCCGCTTAGTGCGCATGCGCAATATTCGCACTGCGACTGCGCCAAGTATCTTTGCTATGAAGATAGTATTTTTACTCACGGCTTTTTCATCGCTCCGGCGATCGTAATGTGATTGACAGGAAATGGGTGTTACTGGGCGGAAACAGGCCGTTTTATGGGAGTGTGGCTGAAAACGCTACCGTTTCCGGAAAAAACGCAGGAGTGGCCGGAGAAACGGGGGAGTGGTTGGGCGAACGCTGGGTGTGTTTGTGACGTCAAACCAGGAACGACAAGCACTGAACTGATCGCACAGGCAGAGTAAGTCTGGAGCTACTCTAAAACTGCTAAGTAGTTTGTGAGCGCAATATTGCGAATACATCGGTCGCAATTTTAAGATGCTAAGATACACTCCCAGTAGGCGGCGGCTTAGCGTGTGTAACTCTGCTAAATTCGCCTTGCGACCGATCAACTCTGAATGAGGGCCACTGACTCCAGTGTCGACGGTGAAGAAACAAACGTATTTTCCATTTGGGCCACACGTTACATGTTAAGGGCAATGAAGGCGGTGTTACATATTTCTGATACTACAAGTACCACAAAAGAGGGTATTATGTGGGGTGTGAAAAAACTACCTGTAGTTTTTCCTGAATCAGATAAATTAAATGAAGTGTGTGATGATGCGTGGGTTCCCCCGATAGAAAATTATTGGCGTTATACCCTTTCCCGCCAGAAGTTAGGGCGCGTTGGGAAACACCCCTTAGGGTGGATAAGGCGCTCACACGCTTATCAAAACAAGTGGCGTTACCGTCTCCAGATACGGCCGCCCTCAAGGAGCCAGCTGATAGGAGGCTGGAAAATATCCTAAAAAGTATATACACACATACTGGTGTTATACTGCGACCAGCGATCGCCTCAGCCTGGATGTGCAGCGCTGGGGTGGCTTGGTCGGATTCCCTGACTGAAAATATTGATACCCTTGACAGGGACAGTATTTTATTGACTATAGAGCATTTAAAGGATGCTTTTCTATATATGCGAGATGCACAGAGGGATAATTGCACTCTGGCATCAAGAGTAAGTGCGATGTCCATATCTGCCAGAAGATGTTTATGGACACGACAGTGGTCAGGTGATGCAGATTCCAAACGGCACATGGAAGTATTGCCGTATAAAGGGGAGGAGTTATTTGGGGTCGGTCCATCGGACCTGGTGGCCACGGCAACAGCTGGAAAATCCACCTTTTTTTACCCCAAGTCACATCTCAGCAGAAAAAGACACCGTCTTTTCAGCCTCAGTCCTTTCGTCCCCATAAGGGCAAGCAGGCAAAAGGCCAGTCATATCTGCCCAGGGATAGAGGAAAGGGAAGAAGACTGCAGCAGGCAGCCCATTCCCAGGAACAGAAGCCCTCCACCGCTTTTGCCAAGTCCTCAGCATGACGCTGGGGCCGTACAAGCGGACTCAGGTGCGGTGGGGGGTCGTCTCAAGAGTTTCAGCGGGCAGTGGTCTCACTCGCAAGTGGACCCCTGGATCCTACAAGTAGTATCCCAGGGGTACAGATTGGAGATTCGAGACGTCTCCCCCTCGCAGGTTCCTGAAGTCTGCTTTACCAACGTCTCCCTCCGACAGGGAGGCAGCATTGGAAACAATTCACAAGCTGTATTCCCAGCAGGTGATAATCAAAGTACCCCTCCTACAACAAGGAAAGGGGTATTATTCCACACTATATTGTGGTACTGAAGCCAGACGGCTCGGTGAGACCTAGTCTAAATCTGAAATATTTGAACACTTACATACAAAGGTTCAAATCAAGATGGAGTCACTCAGAGCAGTGATAGCGAACCAGGAAGAAGGGGACTATATGGTGTCCCTGGACATCAAGGATGCTTACCTCCATGTCCCAATTTACCCTTCTCACCAAGGGTACCTCAGGTTCGTGGTACAAAACTGTCACTATCAGTTTCAGACGCTGCCGTTTGGATTGTCCACGGCACCCCGGGTCTTTACCAAGGTAATGGCCGAAATGATGATTCTTCTTCAAAGAAAAGGCGTCTTAATTACCCCTTACTTGGACGATCTCCTGATAAGGGCAAGGTCCAGAGAACAGTTGGAGGTCGGAGTAGCACTATCTCAAGTAGTTCTACGACAGCACGGGTGGATTCTAAATATTCCAAAATCGCAGCTGTCTCCGACGACACGTCTGCTGTTCCTAGGGATGATTCTGGACACAGTCCAGAAAAAGGTGTTTCTCCCGGATGAGAAAGCCAGGGAGTTATCCGAGCTCCTAAAACCAGGAAAAGTGTCAGTACATCATTGCACAAGGGTCCTGGGAAAAATGGTGGCTTCTTACGAAGCGATTCCATTCGGCAGATTTCACGCAAGAACTTTTCAGTGGGATCTGCTGGAAAAATGGTCCGGATCGCATCTTCAGATGCATCAGCGGATAACCCTGTCTCCAAGGACAAGGGTGTCTCTTCTGTGGTGGCTGCAGAGTGCTCATCTACTAAAGGGCCACAGATTCGGCATTCAGGACTGGGTCCTGGTGACCACGGATGCCAGCCTGAAAGGCTGGGGAGCAGTCACACAAGGAAAAAATTTCCAGGGAGTGTGATCAAGTCTGGAGACTTCTCTCCACATAAATATACTGGAGCTAAGAGCAATTTACAATGCTCTAAGCTTAGCAAGACCTCTGCTTCAAGGTCAGCCGGTATTGATCCAGTGGGACAACATCACGGCAGTCGCCCACGTAAACAGACAGGGCGGCACAAGAAGCAGGAGGGCAATGGCAGAAACTGCAAGGATTCTTCGCTGGGCGGAAAATCATGTGATAGCACTGTCAGCAGTGTTCATTCCGGGAGTGGACAACTGGGAAGCAGACTTCCTCAGCACGACCTCCACCCGGGAGAGTGGGGACTTCATCGGGAAGTCTTCCACATGATTGTGAACCGTTGGGAAAGACCAAAGGTCGACATGATGGCGTCCCGCCTGAACAAAAAACTGGACAGGTATTGCGCCAGGTCAAGAGACCCTCAGGCAATAGCTGTGGACGTTCTGGTAACACCGTGGGTGTACCAGTCGGTGTATGTGTTCCCTCCTCTGCTTCTCATACCTAAGGTACTGAGAATTATAAGACGTAGAGGAGTAAGAACTATACTCGTGGCTCCGGATTGGCCAAGAAGGACTTGGTACCCGGAACTTCAAGAGATGCTCACAGAGGACTCATGGCCTCTGCCGCTAAGAAGGGACTTGCTTCAGCAAGTACCATGTCTGTTCCAAGACTTACCGCGGCTGCGTTTGACGGCATGGCGGTTGAACGCCGGATCCTAAGGGAAAAAGGCATTCCGGAAGAGGTCATTCCTACCCTGGTCAAAGCCAGGAAGGAGGTGACCGCACAACATTATCACCACATGTGGCGAAAATATGTTGCGTGGTGTGAGGCCAGGAAGGCCCCACGAAGAAATTTCAACTCGGTCGATTCCTGCATTTCCTGCAAACAGGAGTGTCTATGGGCCTCAAATTGGGGTCCATTAAGGTTCAAATTTCGGCCCTGTCGATTTTCTTACAGAAAGAATTGGCTTCAGTTCCTGAAGTCCAGAAGTTTGTCAAGGGAGTACTGCATATACAACCCCCTTTTGTGCCTCCAGTGGCACTGTGGGATCTCAACGTAGTTCTGGGATTCCTCAAATCACATTGGTTTAAACCGCTCAAATCTGTGGATTTGAAATATCTCACATGGAAAGTGACCATGATGTTGGCCCTGGCCTCGGCCAGGCGAGTGTCAGAATTGGCGGCTTTGTCTCACAAAAGACCATATCTGATTGTCCATTCGGACAGGGCAGAGCTGCGGACTCGTCCCCAGTTTCTCCCTAAGGTGGTGTCAGCGTTTCACCTGAACCAGCTTATTGTGGTACCTGCGGCTACTAGGGACTTGGAGGACTCCAAGTTGCTAGATGTTGTCAGGGCCCTGAAAATATAGGTTTCCAGGACGGCTGGAGTCAGGAAAACTGACTTGCTGTTATCCTGTATGCACCCAACAAACTGGGTGCTCTTGCTTCTAAGCAGACGATTGCTAGTTGGATGTGTAGTACAATTCAGCTTGCACATTCTGTGGCAGGCCTGCCACAGCCAAAATATGTAAATGCCCATTCCACAAGGAAGGTGGGCTCATCTTGGGCGGCTGCCCGAGGGGTCTCGGCTTTACAACTTTGCCGAGCTGCTACTTGGTCAGGGGCACACCCTGGCTGAGGAGGACCTGGAGTTCTCTCACTCGGTGCTGCAGAGTCATCCGCACTCTCCCGCCCGTTTGGGAGCTTTGGTATAATCCCCATGGTCCTGACGGAGTCCCCAGCATCCACTTAGGACGTCAGAGAAAATAAGAATTTACTTAACGATAATTCTATTTCTCGTAGTCCGTAGTGGATGCTGGGCGCCCATCCCAAGTGCGGATTGTCTGCAATACTTGTACATAGTTATTGTTAAAAAAATCGGGTTATTATTGTTGTGAGCCATCTTTTCAGAGGCTCCGCTGTTATCATGCTGTTAACTGGGTTCAGATCACAGGTTGTACAGTGTGATTGGTGTGGCTGGTATGAGTCTTACCCGGGATTCAAAATCCTTCCTTATTGTGTACGCTCGTCCGGGCACAGTATCCTAACTGAGGCTTGGAGGAGGGTCATAGGGGGAGGAGCCAGTGCACACCACCTGATCCTAAAGCTATTACTTTTGTGCCCTGTCTCCTGCGGAGCCGCTATTCCCCATGGTCCTGACGGAGTCCCCAGCATCCACTACGGACTACGAGAAATAGAATTATCGGTAAGTAAATTCTTATTTTTACACTTATCAACACTTTACAAGCCACATAAATGTTACATTTATATAAATCCATAAGGCCAAGTTCTTCTTGGTATTGCAATGTGCAGTGCCTCCCCTGTCATTAAGGATTACAATATAACATATTCTGTGTAATAAGTATTTTCTTTATATTATTCTAATAATTTTAATACAGTTAATCAGTTTGGGAGGCACTGATAGCAGTGTCTCCCGTTGACAATTGGAACGGGGATAAAGCGGTGGGCGGGGGCCAGGCAGTGGGCTGTAAAAAGAGGATTTTGGTACTTACCGATAAATCCATTTCTCTGAATCCACTCGGGTACACTAGAACAGTCTATACATCTGGGATGTGAGGTATGCAGACCGGAGGTGGCACAATCTAACATAAAAAAATTATGCACTGCCGGCTCCTCCCCCTTCGCGCCCCCCATCCCTCAATAGAAAAGTTTAACAGAGAGAAGAGGGAACATGAAAACAAAGCCCTATGGAGAGGAACCAACCGTAACAACAAGTCAAACAGCAACCAAGAACCATTAGCAGAATATAATTCAAACTGTTTGAACGAAATTTAATGCAAACACAGCAGGTTGATAGCACCGAGGCGGACGTCCAGTGTCCCCGAGTGGATTCAGAAAAATGGATTTATCGTTAAGTACCAAAATCCTCTTTTCTCTTTCATCCACTAGGGGACACTGGAACAGTCTATACAGCTGGGGATGTCCCAAAGATACTCCCATGGGCGGGAGTGCTGTCTGAAGCCTGCAGAACCAAGCGTCCAAACCTTGTATCCCTGGATGCAAAGGTATCAAACCTGTAGAAACAAGTGAACGTGTGTGCAGATGACCACGTTGCCGCTCTGTAAAGTTGAGTAGTGGAGGCTCCTCTAGCCTCCGCCCACAAGCACCCACTGATCTGGTGGTATGGGCACCTACCCGAAATGGAACACTCTTACCATTTGAGATATAAAGCTGTCTGATGGCACATCGTATCCATCTGGCTTGGGTCTGATTTGAAGCCGGCCAACCCTTCCTTGGTCCATCATTCAGAACAAACAGAGAGTCAGACTTTCTAATAGAGGACTTAGCTTGTACGTAAATCCTCAAGGCTCTGACCACATCCAAGGACAAGTCCCCTTCTGCAGATCCTTGGAAAGAAGGAACAACAATGGGCTGGTTAATGTGGAAACCGGAAACCACCTCTTAGGTAGAAACTCCGCTTTTGTACGGAGCTCTGCTCTGTCCTCGTGGAAAACGAGGAAAGGAGTCTTACACGACAGAGCTCCCAACTCTGAGACACTTCTTGCTGATGCTAAAGCTAGTAACGGTGACTTTCCAGGATATATATTTTAGATCCGTTGTCTCTAAAGGCTCAAATTGTGAATTTCAGAAATACGAGCACTAAATTTAGATCCCACGGGGCCGTGGGAGGACGAAAAGGTAGTTGGATTCTCAACACACCCTGCAAAAATGTCTGGACCCTCTGCAAGGACGTTAGACGTTGCTGAAATAGAATAGATAGGGTCGAGACTTGTACCTTCAAGGATCCCAACCTCAAACCTCCGTCTAGCCCAGCTTGCAGAAATCGTAAAAGCCTATAGTGGTGGAAGTCCTTGGAGCTCCAGTCTTTAGAGTGACACCAGTCCATGTACTTCTTCCATATTCTATAATAATGTGTCGCTGTGACTGGTTTCCGTTCAGCTAGCATGGTGGGTATAGCTGATCTCGGAATACCCTTGCTTCTTTCTTAGAATCCTGGTCTCAATAGCCACGCCATCAAACGTAGACGGTTCCGGTCTGGGTGATAGAATGGGCCTTGTGACAGTAGACCTTCCCTCTGAGGTAGCCTCCAAGGCTCTTCCACCAGGAGTCCCATCAGGTCCGAGTACCAACTCCTGCGAGGTCAATACGGTGCTATTAGAATCACCCACACTCTTTCCTTTTTCACCTTCATTAACACTCTCGGTAAGAGGGGAAACGGCGGAAAGATGTATACCAGATCGTATGACCATGGAATCGCTAGTGCGTCCACTGCTTCTGCTGCTGGATCCCGCGTTCTGGCCACATACCTTGGTAACTGATGGTTGTGTCGAGAGGCCATTAGGTCTATCTGTGGTAGACCCCACCGTCACACTACTGCCTCGAACACCTGCGGGTGTAGACACCACTCTCCTGGATGCATATCTTGGCGACTGAGATAGTCTGCTTCCCAATTTTCCACTCCTGGTATGAAGACTACAGACAGGATTATGTTGCGCTTTTCTATCTAAGACAGGATTTTTGTGGCCTCCCTTAAAGCCATACAGCTCTTTGTTCCTCCCTGACGGTATATGTAGGCCGTTGCCGTCACATTGTCCGATTGTACTCTCACATGTTTAGCATTCACTAGGTCCTCAGTCAGAAGAAGAGCATTGTAAATGGCTCTTAGTTCCAGAATATTTATTGGAAGACTGCTCTCCTGCGGTGACCATCTTCCCTGAAATTGATGTTTCTCCAGTACTGCTCCCCATCCTCTGAGACTGGCATCTGTTGTCAGAATCTTCCAATCCCAGATTCCAAACCTCTTTCCTGCCGTAAGATTCCTGTGGACCGACCAGCAAATTAACGAGGTCTTGGCCTGGGGCGACAAGAGAATCCTTTGGTGGAGAAACCAATGCATGCCTGCTCCCTGAGCAATAAGATTCATCTGGAAAGGTCGGAGTGGAGCCTGCCATATTGAATCGCTTCGTAAGATGCCACCATCTTTCCCAGAAACTTTACACAAAGATGCAGTGAGACCGTCTGGTTCTTCAGATCCTGACGTACCATTTCCCTGAGGTCTCGAATCTTGTCTTCTGGGAGAAACAACTTCAAAGATTGAGCAGCAAAGCTTTTCACTAGCAACACCAGCAGTATGTAAATTAGCCTCAGGCTGCCCTGAATTTAATACATATGTTGCAATATGCGTATCAGTGATTGGTCACCGGAGGAATCCCCTCAGAGAGATTCTAACTGCAGCTGTGCACCTAATCTAAAATCCAATATGGCCGCATCTGAAAAAAATTTGTACACATCTCTATCTTCTGCGCTCCCTGTCTGACACTGTTCCCGGTTACCAGTGTGCGGCTCTTCTCCTATGCGCCAGTCTGATCAGCAGAGTCCCCGCTCCGTGCAGCAAAGCTCAGCGGCTTTTAGCGTTAGCCTTGCTCCTGTACGAGTACCCGCTGCCTTCTCCCCCCACCCCCAGCGCACGCTTACACACAGTGCACGGCTACGGGGTGTATGTACATCCTGTAACTAATGCGCTTCCCCCTGCAGTCTAACTAAATGCTGCTCTGAAGGAGTGCTTACTCTCCTCACTAACTGATGATGCGCTTTCTGTCAGGCAGCGTCTATACCCGCTG
Organism: Pseudophryne corroboree; assembly: GCF_028390025.1. Taxonomy (NCBI): domain Eukaryota; kingdom Metazoa; phylum Chordata; class Amphibia; order Anura; family Myobatrachidae; genus Pseudophryne; species Pseudophryne corroboree. The sequence continues at coordinate 40,052,968 of NC_086455.1, forward strand.
CCTTTGCATCAGCGCCTCTGCTCTGAGTAAACCTACTCACTGTTTGATGCTGCTGCTGTCTCTTGAGAGAGATGCCGACCCCTTCAGTCAGGGTCTTTGTCTCAACTTCATGGAAGCCTTTGCCTTTAAAACAGGTTGGCTCGGCCCCAGAGCTTGTTTTGATAAGGATTATTCTTAGTGGAGCAAGAGCTCCTTTTCTTCGGTGCTATACCTCCAGCACAATTTTTTTAAACTGAGGAATGGAGGGCGTGAAGGGGGAGGAGCTGGCTGTGCATAATTATTTTGTTAGATTGTGCCACCTCCGGTCTGCATACTCTACACCCCAGCTGTATAGACTGTTCCAGTGTCCCCTAGTGGATGAAAGAGAAAGCCCATTAAATAAAGTGGAGAATACGGCACCTATACAAGTGCCTCATTGACAGGGAAGTGCTTTCAGCACACATCAAAGCACGCCCCTGTCAGCGAGGCAGATGTGATTGGACAGGGGAATCCAGTGCTGGACCCACTGTCCAATCACCCCTACGCAGCTGGGGAAAGCAGCGGCGGGACCCGGCGCATTTCAGTCACACACCAGGATCACATTACAGTGATTTCCATCATCTTCCCTCTCCTCCTCATGCCCCTGACTCGCCTGGTGGTGGGGGGAGCGGAGCCTGATAATAACAGCCGCAGCCTGGTGATCTCCTTCGCCGCAGCTGACACCAGGGAGGGGGCAGAGCCAAGTGCATCTAATCCGGCAGGAAGACCAGAGCTGGAAGTGCGTGTGGCGGTGGCTGGCGTTCTTCTCCTCCTTCATCCTCCTTCGCCCTCACAGCCAGCAGCGGCAGCAGCAGCACCAGCGCCTGCACTGTCCTGGAACGGGGGGTGGGTAGGGGGGGATCCGCACAGGGCACCTCTGCCTAGGATACTAGGGGCAGCTGGGCTGGGTGGGAAGTGACTTGTGCTGCTGGGGATGAGGTGCAGAAGTGTAGCCTCCCCAGCCATTGACTTTAGCACACGTCACTGGCATACATAGTAGTCACAAAGAAAATTAGCATAGAACCGTTAACGAGTGTATATAAGCTAGTTTTACAAACTCATTTTTCTCTATCCAGGGCAGACGTCTCCAGAGAGAAACTGAGATATGGAACAAAGAGATCTGCAACATAAATGAAGAACAACGAAAAGCAAATCAAGAATATTCCAATCAAGTACAAAGTCTTAAAGAACAGATAAAATTGCTGGAGGTAAGATTTATAAACTAGATGTTCCTGTATATTCTGTTCTGGTGTATATATAAATCTACTTTCACATCTGGGACAAAAATATATGTTTTTTACTTTTGACTATAGACACACCGAACATTTAAAGCAGAGCACTCAATAGATCATGATATTGTAAATAATACTGTGATTTATAACTATACATATGGGCTGTCCCTTCTCCGTCATGAACAGTGGGATCCGGAGTGTGACCACTCCCCCCCAAACCAGATCCCAGTGTGGCGGACAGAGTGAGGGGACAGCCCAAGCTTAGTAATGGGTGAGACATGGCAAGGCCGGGGTAAGTGTAGGGCGGAGGTTAAAGACCCCTTGGCCTGGGGGGGTCCAATATGCTAGTTTATTATCAATGATAATTACAAATAACTTTCTGTCACCAGCCACTACATGTAAAAGTTCAGCTCTATAACTGATCCGCGCTTTCAGTTTAGTGGCAGGGAAGCTGAATTCCCGCTGGCTCAGTAAAATCTGAACATATTACATAATCACCCTTGTCTTTTCCTTTAAAATGTGGGAAACATTATTAATCGTGAATGAGATTAGCCAAGAGAACATGTCTGTGTCTTGTTTTGTATATTGTATCAGTCATTTAAACGGAATGTTCAAAAACACTTCAAATTTTTTTTCTCTTTTTGTTTTTTTTGTTTAAAGGCGAAAGTAAGCATTTCAACTGAAAACCTTAAAATAGAGCAACAAAAACTGTCTACTAACATTCCCATAATGAATGAGGCAGAGGACGCTAATAACAAGCAACATCTGAAGTTCGAAGACCTGAAAGAGAAAGCTGGAGGTAAGGGAGCTTAGCGGGAGGTACGCAGATAATTGGGAATACAGGTGCACAAGTAACAATGATACCACTAGGAAGTAGTAAGAGTGTACCTGTTATTTTTCTGGCACAGATGACAAAATAAAAACAAAGTTCTGATTGGTTGCTAGTAGGAAGTACGGCATGTTTTTGGTATAGCTACAGATGTGTCCTCTTACATCTAGCCTCAGTACTGCACTCAGCACAAGATGCCTAGTGCAAAGGAGCCGCCAGGTCTTGTGCAAATCTTAGTAGCGCTTTGAAAAGTTTGGGGCTATTTCAATAAAAGTTGAGAATCTGCAGGCTGCCCAAGTCTGATATTTCCATCTAGTATATACAGGGCGAACTTGCAGACCAGATGACATTGAACAGTTCCAATCAACTTGATGGACAACAACCAGCCAGGTTTAATGGATGTCATGTACGTAATCACAGATACGGTGCTGCTTGTGATTGATATATGGTATCTAAATCAACCTGCTTTCCTATTGTGCCTCGTGTCCTGGAGGTGTGCATCCTTTGACTAGCCAGCATTGGCTAAGGCAGGCTTTTTCAACCAGTGTGCCGTGGCACACTAGTGTGCCGCGACCAGTTGCAAGGTGTGCCACGGAGTCAGAGCCGCTTCCTGCACCTTCAGAGTGAACTGTTGCCCTGGGCTTTTTTTTAGAGGATCAGTCGTGCTCTGGCCGTGACCTATGCCTTCGAAGACACGGCGGTGTGATATCATAAGTCACGGCCGCAACGTCTCACCACCCAGCCAGTCCACCCGCCTGCATACACATCTTCCACTTCCCGCCTGCATACACAGCTTTCTTTGCCCACCCACATCTGCCCGACCGCCCCCTGCTCAGTTTTTGCAGCACTCCACTATGAACAACCCCCGCCACTGAGGGACAGGGAGGAGGACAGCTGACCGGTAGGGGCTAATATCTGTTGTTTTATTTCTCCTGTGAGGAGCAATAGGATTCATGTGGGTCGAATAAGGATTTATGGGGCGAACAATGTGAATAATTCATTTGGGGAGCAATAGGATTTATGTGGGGAGTAATGTGATTGATTTATGTGGGGAGCAATGTGATTGGCCTGCACAGAAAAAAAACAATGTATGTGTGAATTATTTTTTTTTACTGTGAGGGCCAATCTGTGTTTTTTGTGTTTTTTTCTGTGGGTAACTGATGGTGTGCCTTGGCAATTTTAAAATATGGGTGGTCATTCCGAGTTGTTCGCTCGTTGCCGATTTTCGCTACGGTGCGATTAAGGCAAAAATGCGCATGCGCATGGTACGCAGTGCGCATGCGCTTAGTAATTTTACTAAGAACTTAGTAGATTTACTCGCGGCAGAACTAAGTTTTTTCATCGTTGAAGTGATCGTAGTGTGATTGACAGGAAGTGGGTGTTTCTGGGCGGAAACTGGCCGTTTTCTGGGAGTGTGCGGAAAAACGCAGGCGTTTCAGGGAAAAACGCGGGAGTGTCTGGAGAAACGGGGGAGTGGTTGGCCAGACGCTGGGCGTGTGTGTGACGTCAAACCAGGAACGAAACGGCCTGAACTGATCGCTATTTGTGAGTAAGTCTGGAGCTACTCAGAAACTGCTAAGAAATTTCTTTTCGCTATTTTGCGAATATTTCGTTTGCTATTCTGCTAAGCTAAGATACACTCCCACAGGGCGGCGGAGTAGCGTGTGCAATGTTGCTAAAAGCAGCTAACGAGCGAACAACTCGGAATGACCACCATTGTTCCGTGTGCCGCGAGTAAAAAAAGGTTGAAAATCACTAGGCTAAGGATTCTGGTAGCTGTTACTCAGTGATATTTGGACAGAGTGGAATCATTACTCAGTCAGTAATGCTGGAAATATTTTACACAGAACTGAAACGCAGGCAGAGATCTTTGGAGCTATCCATCAGTGCAATCACTAAGGAAATAGAAGCCAACTCCAACATGAAGGTAATGGGTTGCAGATCATACTTACTGGAGTAAAACTGGCGAGGAACATTGTATCCGTATTATACAAACATGTTCTTTTTCCCCTTTCAGTAAATCCAGGGATTACCCGGGCCTGTATTATCATCACAAAGTCAAGCCTGCTATCATGCTCGGTGCCTAATTTATAAAAGAATTAAAGTTTTATGTAGTCCGTTTTGAATATAGAGTGGACATAAAGAAACCAGTCTCCTATGGTTTACAATAGATAGCATCCTTACGTGTTTGATCTGGGTTTATGATGTGTGCAGGGTGTGCGGCGCACGTAGGGCCACACCACACACCCTGAACCAATATAATTATACTTACCTTTCCAAAGGCTTGCGTCTACTGGTGCTGCAGACAGGAATCACTGGGAAAATGGCACGCCAGCCATTTGACCAGAGATTTGCTCACATGAAGTTTAGAAGTCTACGGAAACATAGTGCGGGCGCCATGTTCTTGGAGACCTGCGCATGCACAGTAGAGACCCATGGATCCTCACCTCTCTTAAACCGACTTTGCCCCCCCTTAGCATCATAAAAGGAAGAATAACAGCTGCAAATACATATCTGTGAGACCCTAATAGCATCTGCAGATCTCATGCACTGTTCATTTGTAAGTTACCCAGTTGTTTACAGGACAACTTAGCCAGTGTGCCGGCTTCAGGTGATGTGGTGCGGGCCAGAGCTCGCTTCTTACCCATCCAACCACTCGCTAGGGTCCGGCGTGCTCATCTGGGATGACGGCGTGCTGTCTGCACAGCCGCAATGTCCTCTTCGGGTGCTGATGTGCTTGGGAGGTGTAAAGTGCAGGTCTGCAGTGGCTTCTGAGTGGGGTACTGTGACGGTGTCCCAAGTGGTGCTGTTCCTATCGGCTCAGATACATGGACGGCGCCATCCTGCCCATCGTCAGCTGACCAGCCTCTAACTAATGCCTTGCAGTTTCTGCCTCAGCTGACATGCCCATCCTGTGACGTCTAGGGGGTTAAAGCTTCCTGTTTCTCAGTAGATTGCCAGTGCCATAAGTCACACAGCTCTGTGTGTGAGCTTTCAGCTGTGCTCCTCAGTGAGTCTCAGATACTGCTATAGTATTAGTGTCATTATCCCGGTGTTAAGCTGGTCAGCACTCCAGTCCAGTTCCATTCCAGTCCACTTTCCAGAGTTACAGTGTCATCATTCCGGTTGACTTTCGGACTCTGCCTGAACCTCTAGTACTAGCCCAGGTGACCCAGACAAGAGGCCACGACGAGGTCACTGGGTGCAGCGAAACCCAAATCCTTTTGTGGGGTTCTCTGGAGAAGACCACCGGTGGGGTAAGACCCCGAACTCCTGCTCTGGGTCTAGTTAACCACCTGGTACTAGTTACCGATCTCTGTACTGACACTCCTCAAGTCTAGAGCCATTCAAACATCCCATGAGAAAGAACTACCTCAGGCCACCCAGCTTCCAGTACAGCACAACCCTAAGGTCCAGTTCCTCGGTCACAGGTGTAGTTTGTAGAATAATGTTAGACACCTTTGTCTGAATTATATTATGTTTAGTGTTATGATACTTTATCCTCTAAGCAAATAAGATTTGAAAGAGAAACCTTTGTAGATTAAAAAAAATGAATATGCATTACCAGGGCTTAAAGTGGTCCTGGTGAGGTGGTGGAACTCATGGAGGAGGACCATGGAGGCACCAGAATTTGAGGAAGGAGTAGGTGGCTGCAGCTCATCAGCAACACTAGTGCCGCCTGTATCATCGATTGGTACAGATGACGGAGCAGGTTTTTCTGTTGGAATTACTGTGCAGGGCAATGGAGATGGTGGAACTAGTTCCCACTACCATTACAGGTGGCGGAACTCAGTTCCACCTCGTTCCCCCCCACTTTAACCCCTGTGCATTACTATAATTCAAAAATATTATCCTTCTAAAACATCCGAAAGGTGAGAGAGTGAGAATCAGACTTGGGTATGTGTCTTTTTTGTTTACTATATGCACAAAGTCTTGCAATTCCATCCAAATGCATATTCGGTTGCATCTTGAGTTTATGACTCCTTATGCTTAGAGAGGTGGAAAACTTTGTGACCATTATCATTATCTCACAGCTTCTTAATGTGCAACAGCCCCAATCGCTGCTGTGTATACAAATGTTCTCACCTCATATAGTAAATCTATGTCTAGCAGTTATATGGTTATTAATGGCCTATACCAGCAGTCACAAAGCAGGTTTCCTGAAAGGGCATTTTTCTCATTAGTCACATTTTGCAGAGCATGACTATAATTGCACTAAAATATCTTCCATAGGAGACCAAGAAAGCCTCCTTAAAAGCACTTAGACAATCAGCATTTGAGAAACTGCAGAACGATCTTGAAACCATAAAGCTGACCGATAAAGACATTTATGAAACAAACAGAAAACTTGAGCTTGTCATCATGGAGAACTGCAGGCTGAAGCTGGTATGTAGCGTAGTTCTGGTTGATTAGGACATTTGTTCTCCTGGTTTGTTATTTTGTGCTTACTGTCAAAGACAAGGAGTGGGGCGTTCGCAGCACCAGAGTTTGCACAAGCATGGGTCCCCGGCTATTTGCTAATCGTCACATGTAATCCAGTGAGAATCTCTACGTATTCGAATAGAAACCTGCCATGCTAAAAGCTGCGACAACGTAAGTTGCAGATGCAAATTCCCCCTCCAAAAATATAAGGTACAAACCGCCTGATGAAAGTTGCTGAGAAAGTGGCAGAAAAAAAGAAACAATAGAGGTATCTATAGCTTGCGAGTGTAATCAACAATACCGCTACAAGCCTAAGGTCGGCAGCTTGGCTTCTCAGCCTCCAAATCATTGGCCAAAATCGCAGGAAAACCGCAGTGATTTACTATTACATCACAGCTAAATATGACTTAGCATTAACTCATATGGGAGGTCATTCTGATCCGATCGCACGCTGCAGTTTATCGCAGCAGTGTGATCGGGTCAGTACTGCGTTTGTGCCGGCGCCGCAGTGCGCTGGCGCATGCCAGACGGTCGAAGACCATAGTTGCCTAGCAATCGCCTCTGCCTGATTGACAGGCAGAGGCGGTCGCTGGGCGGGAGGGGGCTTGGCCCTCTGCGTTAAGCCGCCGTTTAGGGGGCGCGGTCTGGCCAAGGCAGGCGTGGCCGGACCGTTGGGCGGCGGGCCGCGGCGGCTGCGTGACATCACATGCAGCAGCTGCGTCCGGGCAGCGAAGAGGTTCTCCCAGCCAGCCGCAGGAGCTGCACTGGCTGGGAGCTACTCCTCAAATGCAAAAGCATCGCCGCTGTGGTTCAGTAACTACAGATTGGGTCTGACTCTGAGTTGCAGGCAAAGTGGCTTTAGTTCGAGGCAGCCACTGCGGGACACTGCGGCCCGTGGGTGGGACAGTCCCAAAAAAACAGGACTGTCCCACCCAAAAAATGTTATACTAGTGATTTTAGTTTAAAAAAGAAAAAGCTGTTTCAAATTGGAAGATATCATACTACAGGTTGAGTATCCCAGATCCAAATATTCCGAAGTACGGAATATTCTGAAATACGGAATATTCCGAAATACGGAATTTTTTGAGTGAGATAGTGAAATCTTTGTTTTCTGTGGCCCAATGTACACACTTTGTTTAATACACAAAGTTCTTAAAAATATTGTATTAAATGACCTTCAGGCTGTGTATAAGGTGTATATGAAACATAAATGAATTGTGTGAATGTACACACACTTTGTTTAATGTACAAAGTTATTAAAAATATTGACTAAAATTACCTTCAGGCTGTATGTATAAGGTGTATATGAAACATAAATGCATTCTGTGCTTAGATTTAGGTCCCATCACCATGATCTCTCATTATGGTATGCAATTATTCCAAAATACGGAAAAATCCCATATCCAAAATACCTCTGGTCCCAAGCATTTTGGATAAGGGATACTCAACCTGTATTGTAAATGGCTTACATTTTGTAAATATACTGTACATTTTTTTTATAACACAAATGCGGTAACATCATACATACATTGTGAATCTCTGTTACTATTCATTACCAGCAAAATGCACAATATAAAGAAGATATTACTGACAGCAGAAGTGAAGCGCAGCAGCACTTATCAGCAACCCAACGCTTGGAGGGAAACCTGGCGTCTCTCATCGGTATATGCAATGGATCGTTTTTCTTCCAATTTTTATTATTATTAAGAAATGTAAAACAAGGGCTAGAAAACATGGGCAGCTGGTATAGCCTTCACACCATGGAGATTGCTGTAACAGAGAGTTGTTTCCAACTGTAGTCCTCAAGTACCCCCAACAGGTCATACTTTGTGGATGTCTTTAATCATGTATAGAAGAGTTAGTCTATGCTGGGTCAGACATTATCACAATTACTTCTACACACAGAAATCCTGACAACATGACCTGTTGGGGAAACTTGGGGGCTGAAGTTGAGAAGTGAAAACCACTGCAGTGGGGTATATTCGATAACTGTCGGAAGCTGCTGTCTTGTCGGAAAGACGGCAGCTTCCGACAGTTTTAGGTCGGAAGGAGTTCCGACCTATTCATTAGTGCCCCGTTTATTGCTGTCGCTGATCAGCGTGCATTGTCGGAAGCGGGGCCAAACCTGACAGGTTTTGGCCCCATTTCTGACAATCTCAATCTGACTTTAAAAAAAGTCGGATTGAGATGAGGAGACTAGTGGTGCTGCGGGCGGTGCAGAGATCGGCGGCCGGCGGGAGGAGCAGGCTGCGTGGGGACATGTCTGCGGCAGCGGGGGGAGGCGTTGCAGGGAGAGAGGTGCCTGGCCGTCCCCATGCCAGGCACCTCTCTCCCTGCAGCACATCCCTCCGCCGCCGCAGACATGTCCCCCCGCAGCCAGCTCCTGCCGCCGGAGAGAGTTAGATTTGGGTGGGTTATTTTGTTTCTGTGCAGGGTAAATACTGGCTGCTTTATTTTTACACTGCAATTTAGATTGCAGATTGAACACATCACACCCAAATCTAACTCTCTCTGCACATGTTATATCTGCCTCCCCTGCAGTGCACATGGTTTTGCCCAACTGCTAAAAAATTTCCTACTGCGATCAACTTGGAATTACCCCCATAGTTCCTGTGATCCCAAGTGATAACAAATTCTATACTGCTTCTAATTGTCCATTCCAAGTTTAGGTGGTATGAAGAGGGGACACCCCATTTTTGTAGAAGATTGGGTGGGTGAGCTGGCGGCAGTTTTATTACCCCCCCAGTCCTTCCTCTGCCAAGTTTGCACATCAATGGAGAGAACAAATACTCACAGGTCCGTTGCTAAATGATTGGTGAGGTTTATTCTCTACCTGTAATAAGCGTGATTTAGCAGGGAAATGGTTAATAACCAAGGTAGCCTTATTTACAGCCTTCCTCCTCCTTTTCTCCAGCAGACATTAGTTACATTAAGTTGGAGAACACTAAAACCACTTAACATCCTAGTACAACACGTGCCAGATAACGGGGCCTATTTATTATACAACTTTCCCAAAAAAATCACGTCTGTTTAAGAAGAGCTTAACACAGGAATTATCATAGATATTCTCTGCGTAAGGTAAAAGAAAGCTAGAGTCCATTGTGATTGCAGCTGCGAGGCTGATTTTCCTTGCTAGACGTTAATCATTGTCAGTCCCTCCATTGGTTACTGGTATTCTACCGTATTAAATATAACATACTTTTACTTACATACAAATATGTTAACCAACCTGCACCAAAATACATCTCTTCGCTCATCTCAAAATATATCCCTACCCGACCTCTCCGCTCTGCACAAGATCTGCGTCTCTCATCCACGCGCATTACTTGTTCCCACTCAAAATTACAGGACTTTATCCGGGCTTCTCCCACTCTGTGGAATGCCCTCCCACGCACAATAAGACTCACCTCTAGTCTCCAAACCTTCAAACGTTTCCTGAAAACTCACCTCTTCAGAAAAGCTTATCAAATTCCGGCCCACCCACATAACCTTCAATGCTTCCCTATCTAATTACATCCTCTCTGTACAGTACACATAACCTCACATATCTTGTCTTTCTCTACTCTCACACCCTCCTGACCCTTGGCCACCATTGCTGTGTGACCATATCATGCAGCCCATTAAGAACCTTTGCAATCTAGTGACCATTATGCAATAGGTAACATCTATCCTTGTGTATCAGTGCCTATTTCTTTTTCTCTATCGTCCTAAGTGGATGCTGGGGTTCCTGAAAGGACCATGGGGAATAGCGGCTCCGCAGGAGACAGGGCACAAAAGTAAAGCTTTTACAGGTCAGGTGGTGTGTACTGGCTCCTCCCCCTATGACCCTCCTCCAGACTCCAGTTAGATTTTTGTGCCCGGCCGAGAAGGGTGCAATTCTAGGTGGCTCTCATAAAGAGCTGCTTAGAGAGTTTAGCTTAGGTTTTTTTATTTTACAGTGATTCCTGCTGGCAACAGGATCACTGCAACGAGGGACAGAGGGGAGAAGAAGTGAACTCACCTGCGTGCAGGATGGATTGGCTTCTTGGCTACTGGACATGAAGCTCCAGAGGGACGATCACAGGTACAGCCTGGATGGTCACCGGAGCCACGCCGCCGGCCCCCTCACAGATGCTGAAGCAAGAAGAGGTCCAGAATCGGCGGCTGAAGACTCCTGCAGTCTTCTTAAGGTAGCGCACAGCACTGCAGCTGTGCGCCATTTTCCTCTCAGCACACTTCACACGGCAGTCACTGAGGGTGCAGGGCGCTGGGAGGGGGGCGCCCTGGGAGGCAAATGAAAACCTTTAAAAAGGCTAAAAATACCTCACATATAGCCCCAGAGGCTATATGGAGATATTTACCCCTGCCTAAATGTACTAAATAGCGGGAGACGAGCCCGCCGGAAAAGGGGCGGGGCCTATCTCCTCAGCACACGGCGCCATTTTCTGTCACAGCTCCGCTGGTCAGGAAGGCTCCCAGGTCTCTCCCCTGCACTGCACTACAGAAACAGGGTATAACAGAGAGGGGGGGCAAAATAAATGGCAATATATCAATATAAAAGCAGCTATAAGGGAGCACTTAATCATAAGGCTATCCCTGTCATATATAGCGTTTTTTGGTGTGTGCTGGCAGACTCTCCCTCTGTCTCCCCAAAGGGCTAGTGGGTCCTGTCTTCGTATAGAGCATTCCCTGTGTGTCTGCTGTGTGTCGGTACGTGTGTGTCGACATGTATGAGGACGTTATTGGTGTGGAGGCGGAGCAATTGCCAAATATGAGGATGTCACCTCCTAGGGGGTCGACACCAGAATGGATGCCTTTATTTGTGGAATTACGGGATAGCGTCAACTCGCTTAAGCAGTCGTTTGCCGACATGAGGCGGCCGGACACTCAATTAGTGCTTGTCCAGGCGCCTCAAACACCGTCAGGGGCTGTAAAACGCCCCTTGCCTCAGTCGGTCGACACAGACCCAGACACAGGCACTGATTCCGGTGGTGAAGGTGACGAATCAACCGTATTTTCCAGTAGGGCCACACGTTATATGATTTTGGCAATAAAGGAGATGTTACATTTAGCTGATACTACAGGTACCACTAAACAGGGTATTATGTGGGGTGTGAAAAAACTACCAGTAGTTTTTACCGAATCAGAAGAATTAAATGACGTGTGTGATGAAGCGTGGGGTGCCCCGATAAAAAACTGCTAATTTCAAAGAAGTTATTGGCTTTATACCCTTTCCCGCCAGAGGTTAGGGAGCGCTGGGAAACACCTCCTAGGGTGGACAAAGCGCTAACACGCTTATCAAAACAAGTGGCGTTACCCTCTCCTGAGACGGCCGCACTTAAAGATCCATCAGATAGGAGGATGGAAAATATCCAAAAAGGTATATACACACATGCAGGTGTTATACTACGACCAGCTATTGCGACTGCCTGGATGTGCAGTGCTGGGGTAGTTTGGTCAGAGTCCCTGATCGAAAATATTGATACCCTGGACGGGGACAATATTTTACTGTCGTTAGAACAAATAAAGGATGCATTTCTTTATATGCGTGATGCACAGAGAGATATCTGCACACTGGCATCACGGGTAAGTGCTATGTCCATTTCGGCCAGAAGAGCTTTATGGACACGACAGTGGACAGGCGATGCGTAGAGGAGTTATTTGGGGTCGGTCTATCGGATTTGGTGGCCACGGCTACGGCCGGGAAATCCACCTTTCTACCTCAAGTCACTCCCCAACAGAAAAAGGCACCGATTTTTCAACCGCAGCCTTTTCGTTCCTTTAAAAATAAGAGAGCAAAGGGCTATTCATATCTGCCACGAGGCAGAGGACGAGGGAAGAGACAGCAACAGGCAGCTCCTTCCCAGGAACAGAAGCCCTCCCCGGCTTCTACAAAAGCCTCAGCATGACGCTGGGGCTTCGCAAGCGGACTTGGGGGCGGTAGGCGGTCGTCTCAAAAATTACAGCGCGCAGTGGGCTCACTCGCAGGTAAATCCCTGGATCCTGCAGATAATATCTCAGGGGTACAGGTTGAAATTAGAGACAGAGCCACCTCGCCGTTTCCTGAAGTCGGCTTTACCAACGTCCCCCTCAGAAAGGGAGACGGTTTTGGAAGCCATTCACAAGCTGTATTCTCAGCAGGTGATAGTCAAGGTACCTCTTCTACAACAAGGGAAGGGGTATTATTCCACTCTTTTTGTGGTACCGAAGCCGGATGGCTCGGTAAGGCCTATTCTAAATCTGAAGTCCTTGAACCTGTACATAAAGAAGTTCAAGTTCAAGATGGAGTCACTCAGAGCAGTGATAGCGAACCTGGAAGAAGGGGACTTTATGGTATCCTTGGACATCAAGGATGCGTATCTCCACGTTCCAATTACCCCTCACACCAGGGGTACCTCAGGTTCGTTGTACAAAACTGTCACTATCAGTTTCAGACGCTGCCGTTTGGTTTGTCCACGGCACCTCGGGTCTTTACAAAGGTAATGGCCGAGATAATATTTCTTCTTCGAAGAAAAGGCGTATTAATTATCCCATACTTGGACGATCTCCTAATAAGGACAAGGTCCAGAGAACAGCTAGAGATGGGTTTAGCACTATCTCAAGAGGTGCTAAAGCAGCACGGATGGATTCTGAATATTCCAAAATCCCAATTAATGCCGACAACTCGTCTGCTGTTCCTGGGGATGATTCTGGACACAGTTCAGAAAAAGGTTTTTCTTCCCGAAGAAAAAGCCAAGGAGTTATCTGACCTGGTCAGGAACCTCCTAAAACCAGGAAAGGTGTCTGTACATCAATGCACAAGAGTCCTGGGAAAAAATGGTAGCTTCTTACGAAGCAATCCCTTTCGGCAGATTCCATGCAAAGGGATCTGTTGGACAAATGGTCAGGGTCGCATCTTCAGATGCACCTGCGGATAACCCTGTCGCCGAGGACAAGGGTATCCCTTCTGTGGTGGTTGCAGGAGGCTCATCTATTGGAGGGCCGCAGATTCGGCATGCAGGATTGGATCCTGGTGACCACGGATGCCAGCCTGAGAGGCTGGGGAGCAGTCACACAGGGAAGAAATTTCCAGGGAGTGTGGTCGAGCCTGAAAAAGTCTCTTCACATAAGCATTCTGGAACTAAGAGCAATCTACAATGCTCTAAGCCTGGCGGAACCTCTGCTTCAAGGAAGACCGGTGTTGATCCAGTCGGACAACATCACGGCAGTCGCCCATGTAAACAGACAGGGCGGCACAAGAAACAGAATGGCAGAAGCTGCCAGGATCCTTCGCTGGGCGGAGAATCACGTGATAGCACTGTCAGCAGTATTCATCCCGGGCGTGGACAACTGGGAAGCAGACTTCCTCAGCAGACACGACCTTCACCCGGGAGAGTGGGTACTTCATCCAGAAGTTTTCCACATGCTATTAAACCGTTGGGTAAAACCAATGGTGGACATGATGGCGTCTTGCCTCAACAAGACACTGGACAGTTATTGCGCCAGGTCAAGAGATCCGCAGGCAATAGCTGTGGACGCGTTGGTAACACTTTGGGTGTACCAGTCCGTATATGTGTTTCCTCCTCTGCCTCTCATACCAAAGGTATTGAGGATTATACGGCAAAGAGGAGTAAGACTAGTGGCTCCGGATTGGCCAAGAAGGACTTGGTACCCGGAACTTCAAGAGATGGTCACGGACGATCCGTGGCCTCTACTTCTGAGAAGGGACCTGCTTCAGCAGGGTCCTTGTCTTTTTCAAGACTTACCGCGGCTGCGTTTGACGGCATGGCGTTTGAATGCCAGATCCTAAAAGGAAAAGGCATTCCAGAAGAAGTCATTCCTACCTTGATAAAGGCAAGGAAGGAAGTCACCGCGAAGCATTATCGCCGTATTTGGCGAAAATATGTTGCGTGGTGCGAGCAGCGGAGTGCTCCGATGGAGGAATTTCAACTGGGTCGTTTTCCTACATTTCCTGCAATCAGGATTGTCTATGGGTCTCAAATTGGGATCTATTAAGGTTCAAATTTCGGCCCTATCAATATTCTTCCAAAAAGAATTGGCCTCAGTCCCTGAGGTCCAGATTTTTATCAAAGGAGTACTGCATATACAGCCTCCTGTGGTGCCTAAGGTGGCACCGTGGGATCTAAATGTAGTTTTAGATTTCCTCAAATCCAATTGGTTTGAACCACTAAAGAATGTGGATTTGAAATATCTCACATGGAAAGTGACTATGTTACTGGCCCTGGCTTCGGCCGGGAGAGTATCTGAACTGGCGGCTTTGTTTTATAAAAGCCCTTATTTAATTTTCCATTCGACATAGGGCAGAGCTGCGGACGCGTCCGCATTTTCTCCCTAAGGTGGTATCAGCGTTTCACCTGAACCAGCCTATTGTAGTGCCTGCGGCTACAGACGACTTGAAGGACTCCAAGTTGTTGGACGTTGTCAGAGCCTTAAAAATATACATTTAAAGGACGGCTGGAGTCAGAAAATCTGACTCGCTGTTTATACTGTATGCACCCAACAAGTTGGGTGCACCTGCTTCTAAGCAGTCGATTGCTCGTTGGATTTGTAACAAAATTCAACTTGTACATTCTGTGGCAGGCCTGCCACAGCCTAAATCTGTTAAGGCCCATTCCGCAAGGAAGGTGGGCTCATCTTGGGCGGCTGCCCGAGGGGTCTCGGCATTACAACTCTGCCGAGCAGCTACGTGGTCAGGGGAGAACACGTTTGTAAATTTTTACAAATTTGATACCCTGGCAAAGGAGGACCTGGAGTTCTCTCATTCGGTGCTGCAGAGTCATCCGCACTCTCCCGCCCGTTTGGGAGCTTTGGTATAATCCCCATGGTCCTTTCAGGAACCCCAGCATCCACTTAGGACGATAGAGAAAATAAGAATTTACTTACCGATAATTCTATTTCTCGGAGTCCGTAGTGGATGCTGGGCGCCCATCCCAAGTGCGGATTATCTGCAATACTTGTACATAGTTATTGTTAACTAATTCGGGTTATTGTTTAGGAAGCCATCTTTCAGAGGCTCCTCTGTTATCATACTGTTAACCTGGTTTAGATCACAAGTTGTACGGTGTGATTGGTGTGGCTGGTATGAGTCTTACCCGGGATTCAAAATCCTCCCTTATTGTGTACGCTCGTCCGGGCACAGTACCTAACTGGAGTCTGGAGGAGGGTCATAGGGGGAGGAGCCAGTACACACCACCTGACCTGTAAAAGCTTTACTTTTGTGCCCTGTCTCCTGCGGAGCCGCTATTCCCCATGGTCCTTTCAGGAACCCCAGCATCCACTACGGACTCCGAGAAATAGAATTATCGGTAAGTAAATTCTTATTTTCATCCACTAGGGGAAACTGGAACACTTCAGAAAGCAGGGGTGTGAAGTATGCAGACCGGAGGTAGCACAATCTAAATAACAAATTCATGCACAACAGGCTCCTCCCCCTTACAGTTTGCAGTGGGCAAGAATCACTACCAGTTCAGAGCCCTATTATTCGGCCTATCATTAGCCCCGAGGATCTTCACAAAGATCATGGCAGTCATGGTCACAAAATTGAGATCGTTACGGGTAATGATAATCCCATATCTGGACCACCTTTTGATCAAGGCTCCCTCTCAGAACCAGTTGGTCCGGGATGCTCAAACCACTCATCAGTTTCTGATTCGACACGGCTGGATCATGAATTTCCAAAAATCCAATCTACAACCAACGCAGAGGATTCAATTCCTGGGTCTCATCTTAGATACGATACATCTGAAAGTCTTTTTCCCAGAAGACAATATTCGAGACATAAGGAAAATGGTACGTCAGGTTCTACAGAACCAGACAGTCTCTCTGCATCTCTGTGTAAAACTTATTGGAAAGATGGTGGCCTCTTACGAAGCAATACAGTACGGCAGGCTTCACTACAGACCTTTTCAGGTGAATCTGATTGCTCAGGGGGCAGCCATGTATTGGCTTCTCCACCAAAGGATTAATTTGTCGCCCCAGGCCAGGACTTTGTTAATTTGATGATCGGTCCACAAAAATCTGGCAGCTGGAAAGAGTTTTGGAATCTGGGATTGGAAGATTCTGACAACAGATGCCAGTCTCAGGATGGGGAGCAGTACTGGAAAACCATCAATTTCAGGGAAGATGGTCACCAATTTCCTGGTCATACGATCTGGTGTACATCTTTCCGCCGTTTCCCCTTTCACCAAGAGTGTTAAAGAAGGTGAAAAAGGAAAAAGCGAGGGTGATTTTAATAGCACCAGACTGGCAACGCAGAAGTTGGTACTCGTACCTGAGGGGACTGTTAGTGGAAGATTCTTGGAGGCTGCCTCAGAGAGAGGATCTATTGTCACAAGCCCCATTCTTTCACACAGACCTGAACCTTCTACGTTTGACGGCGTGGTTCTTGAGACCAGGATTCTGAGACGCAAGAGTATTCCGAGATCTGCTTTACCTACCATGCTAGCTGCACGGATACCAGTCACTGCGGCACATTACTATAGCATATGGAAGAAGTACATGGACTGGTGCCAGTGTAAAGGGTGGAATTTTAGAGAGTTCTGCCTTAATAGACTTCTGTGGTTTCTCCAAAAAATGGTTTGGATGGAGGTTTGAGGTTGGGATCCTTGAAGGTACAAGTCTCGGCCCCCTCTATTCTTTTTCAAAAACGTCTGATGTCCTTACAGGAGGTTCAGACATTTTTACAGGGTGTGCTGGGTATACAACCACCTGTTCATCCTCCCACGGCCCTGTGGGGCCTAAAATTGGGTTCTCGAATTTTTGAAATCTGCAGTTTTCGAGCCTGTGGAGATCTTAAATATATATCCTGGAAAGTTACCGTTCTCCTAGCATTGGCATCAGCAAGAAGGGTCTCAAAGTTGGGAGCACTATCGTGTAAAAGTCCCTTCCTCGTTTTTCATGAGGACAGAGCGGAGCTCAGTACAAAAGCGGAGTTTCTACCTAAGGTGGTTTTGGGTTTCCACATTAACCAGCCAATTGTGGTCCCCTCCTTCCACGGATTTGCGGAGGGGGACTTGTCTTTGGATGTGGTCAGAGCCTTAAGGATTTAGGTACAGGCTATGACCTCTATTAGAAGGTCTGACTCGTTTGTTCTGTATGATGGTCCCAAGAAAGGTTGGCCGGCTTCTAAACAGACTCTTGCCAGATGGATACGATGTGCCATCAGACAGGCTTATATTTATCTCTCTTGTGGTAAGAGTGTCCCATTTTGGGTAAGTGCTCATACCACCAGGTGTTAGGGTCTCCTGCCCTGTGCTGCCACGTCGTCATGGCAACCGGGAGACAAGTGCTAGCGGAGTAACCTGAGCGCAGCTGATACTCCGGTTCGGGTCTTTTGCTGTGCAGTGGTTACAGGCTCTGTGCACGGCAGGGGATCCGGTGCTGGTTTTTGTGCTCACAGTCTGTGAGGTCTGAGTGGGGCGTGGACAGCACCTGCTTTATAAACCCTCTTCTCAGGTTAAGCAGATGCTGCTGAATCTTTGTTGGTTAGTTAGTTCCTGAAAGTTAGCCAGTACTGTGTAGCTTTGTATTTGTTGTTGCTTACTGCAAATAGGCCTGGGGATTTGGTACTACACTCTGCCAATCCAGACCTAGCAGTAAGACTGGAGTCAGTCGTTTAACTTGCTGGGGTTCTTTTGCTACTCTGTGAACTTAGCAAGTTTGCGGCTGTATTCTCAGACTTGCCTGCCTAAATCCTGTCTCACTGTGCAAGGTGTTCAGGTGTCAGTTTAGTGGCAGTAAGCTGAACCTGTGCACTGCAAGTGAGGATTAGGATTGTGGAGACTCTCCTTGTGTCTATCATTCCATCTCTAACCAAGGAGTTTACTGCCACACCCGTTGGTAACCCTTTAGGGTTTTGCTGTTGCCCTTAGAAACAGCATTTCGGGTTCTCTACGTATTAAAACACAACATCTTGCTTTTTCCATCTGGGCATTCCTAATACTAGGGAGACACCCAGTTTCTTAGCCTCTGGGCTTCTCTGTTCACTTTGTGTTTATTTTGTTACACTATCACCTTCTGTGTACGTAATGGCATATTCCCCAGTCTGTCTGTGAGTTCATTTGTTTTGCATCCCTATCCGTTCAGACACCAGTACATTCCTGCAGGCACTGGTGTGCATAACAGTTCAGGCACCAGTACATTCCTGCAGGCACTGGTGTGCATAACAGTTCAGACACCAGTACATTCCTGCAGGCACTGGTGTGCATAACATATTCAGCAGCCTAATACTCCTGTTGAAATTTTGTGGGAATATGGAGCATACCCCTCAAAATACGTTGCAACAGGTGGTCGATCAGGTGCAGGTCCTGACTCGACAATTTAATGATTTGTCCATTAAAATGCACACCTCCCAGGCTGCTGGAGGAGCTCCCGCAGCAGCAGCACCTTCAGGGGTTAAGGAGCCGAAAGTAAATCTCCCAGATCGTTTTTCTGGAGATCGCTCGCAGTTCTTTTGTTTCAAGGAGAGCTGCAAGCTATACTTCCGGCTTAGGCCTCAGTCTTCTGGGTCGGAGATTCAGCGGGTGGGCATAGTGATTTCCTTGCTACAAGGAGACCCACAGGTCTGGGCATATGGGTTGCAGCCTGACTGTCCGTCGCTTAAAAGTGTTGATGCTTTTTTTTACGGCACTGGGCATGTTGTATGATGACCCTGACAAGACGGCCTCAGCCATGGCTCAGATTTCGATCCTTAAGCAAGGGCGAAGGCCAGTTGAGGTTTACTGTACGGAGTTTCGGAGGTTGGCCCATGATACCCAGTGGAATGACCCAGCCCTGAGACACCAGTACCGAAGAGGTCTTTCTAACCAGATAAAAGACCAACTGGTACAATATCCCTTGCCTGATAGCTTGGATCAGCTCATGCAGTTATCCATCCGGGTGGATAGACGGCTGAGAGAGCGTAGGCTTGAAAGGGAGACCGAGGTTTCCTTCTTTCCCAAGGGAACCTCAGACTCTGAGGAATTTTCCGAGGAGCCTATGCAGATTGGGGCTACCCGCCTCTCCTCGCGTGAGAAGACGCGGAGGAGACAGCAGGGGTTGTGTTTGTACTGTGGGAATAAAGGTCATGTGGTAGTATCATGCCCAGAAAAGCCGGAAAACTTCAGGGCCTGAGGGTGATGGGAAATATCCTATCAGGCCAGAAGTCAGAATTTCCCAAGAAGACTTTTATCATTCCGGTGACCTTGAAGATCCTCGGTCAAACTGTCAAGACTGAGGCCTTTGTGGACAGTGGGGCCGACGGGGTTTTTATGGACCGCCAATTCGCCCTGAAACACTCTGTTCCCTTAGTACCATTGGCATCGGAAATTGAGATTTGTGGGTTAAACGGGGAACCATTATCCCAAGGTAAAATTACCTCTTGCACTAGCCAGATTTCTTTGTTTATTGGAGCCACACACTCTGAAAAATTGTCCTTTTATGTGACTGTCTGTACTTTTGCCCCATTGGTGTTGGGGTTACCCTGGTTAAGGGCCCACAATCCTCAATTTGACTGGGTCTCTGGGGAGATTCTTAGTTGGGGTACTGGTTGTTTCAGGAGTTGCTTGAGCCTTCCAGTCAGGCTCTCGCAGCTAAGTTTGCCAGGATTGCCAGGGTGTTATGCAGATTTTGCGGACGTGTTCTCCAAAAAAGTTGCAGAGGTACTACCTCCCCATCGCCCCTATGACTGTGCCATTGATTTGTTGCCAAATGCTAAGCTTCCCAAGAGCAGGTTGTACACCCTGTCACGTCCTGAGACTCAGGCTATGGCAGAGTACATTCAGGAGAACTTGGCCAAGGGATTTATCAGACCTTCACAGTCTCCAGTTGGGTCGGGGTTCTTCTTCGTGGGTAAAAAGGACGGTTCGTTGCGACCCTGCATCGACTTCAGGGAATTGAACCGTATCACGATTAAAAACTCATACCCACTGCCTCTCATTTCGGTCTTGTTTGACCAGCTTCGTACTGCCACCATTTTTTCTAAGATTGACCTACGCGGGGCGTACAATCTAATCCGAATAAGAGAGGGGGATGAATGGAAGACTGCCTTTAATACCCACTCAGGGCATTATGAATATTTGGTGATGCCTTTTGGGCTCTGTAATGCCCCGGCAGTCTTCCAGGATTTCATGAACAATGTACTCAGGGAATATTTGGATAGATTCTTAGTTGTATACTTAGATGACATCCTAATCTTCTCCCATTCCCTGGAGGAACATCGGAAGCATGTACGCTTAGTCCTCCAGAAACTCAGAGACCACCGGCTTGGGGCGAAGCTGGAGAAGTGCGAATTTGAAGTTCAGCAAATCGCATTTCTAGGATATATTATCTCCCAAGAAGGTTTCCAAATGGAGGGTTCCAAGGTACAGGCAGTCCTGGATTGGGTGCAGCCCACTAGTTTGAAGGCGCTTCAGCGTTTCCTGGGCTTTGCGAATTTTTATAGACGATTTATCGCTGAATTTTCGTCTATAGTGGCACCCTTGGTGGCACTCACTAAGAAAGGGGCGGATGTTGCTCACTGGTCTTGTGAGGCTAAAGCGGCTTTTGCCCATCTCAAAAGGGCATTTGTCTCGGCCAAGGTGCTGCGACACCCAGATCCAGAGCGTCCTTTTGTGGTTGAGGTGGATGCCTCTGAGATGGGTATTGGGGCAGTGCTCTCTCAGATGGGAGTGTCTGATAATCGCCTTCATCCCTGTGCTTACTTTTCCCGTAAATTTTCGCCTGCCGAGATGAATTATGACGTGGGTAACCGGGAATTGTTGGCTATTAAGGATGCACTCGAGGAGTGGAGACACTGGCTTGAGGGGGCTAAGTTTATGGTCTCAATTCTCACCGACCATAAGAATCTGGCATATTTAGAGTCAGCGAAGCGTCTCAATGCCAGGCAGGCACGATGGGCTTTGTTTTTTGCTCGCTTTAATTTTTTGATAACATATCGCCCTGGGTCAAAAAACATCAAGGCTGATGCGCTCTCGCGGAGTTTTGCTCCAATCCAGGAGACCACCAAGGAGCCGTTGCCCATTGTGTCCCCATCATGTATTAAAGTGGGCATTACCCAGGACCTCTTGTCATTAGTCCTTAGAGCACAGGAGCAGGCTCCTCCAGACCTTCCGGTAGGTCTTTTGTTTGTGCCTCCTAGGTTAAGACAGCGAGTGTTCCTGGAATTCCATGCCAAGAAGTCGGCAGGTCACCCGGGTATTGCCAGAACTCGGGAGTTGCTATCTAGGGCGGTGTGGTGGCCCTCGGTGGCTAAGGATGTGGATCAGTGGGTTCGGGCATGTGACATCTGTGCCCGAAATAAGACTCCTAGAGGGGTTCCTGTTGGCCCATTACATCCACTCTCTATCCCATCTAAGCCATGGACCCACATTTCAATGGATTTTGTGGTGGACTTGCCCAAATCCTCGGGGATGACAGCCATCTGGGTTGTCGTTGACAGGTTTTCGAAGATGGCGCACTTCGTTCCACTGGTTGGGCTGCCATCGGCCAGACGCCTGTCTGAATTATTTATGCAGCATGTTGTGCGTCTCCACGGGTTGCCACTTGATGTGGTCTCTGACCGCGGATACCAGTTTGTGGCCAAATTCTGGAGGGCATTTTGTTCCGATCTCCAGATTTCTGTCAGCTTGTCGTCAGGCTACCATCCGTAGTCTAATGGGCAGACTGAAAGGGTGAACCAGTCCTTGGAGCAGTTCCTCAGGTGTTATGTCTCCAAGTGTCAGACTGACTGGGTTGCTCATCTGTCCATGGCGGAGTTTGCCTATAACAACGCGGCTCACTCTGCTACAGGGATCTCTCCCTTCCTTTGTGTGTATGGGCATCATCCTAAGGCCAATTCTTTTGACCCCCTGGACTCCACGCCTGGTGGTTCCTCTGTGGTTTCGGTCCTTAGAGGTATTTGGAGGAAAGTGAAGAAAGCCCTTGTGTTTGTGTCATTAGTGACCAAAAGGGTTTTTGATAAGCGGAAAAGACCCTGCAGCTTCAAATTAGGAGACTTCATCTGGTTGTCTACCAAGAATTTGAAGTTGAGACAGCCATCTCATAAGTTAGGCCCCCGGTTCATCGGCCCTTATAAGATCACCAGGGTTATCAATCCGGTGGCATTTCAGTTAGATCTGCCCCGTTCTTTGGGTATCAATAAAACATTTCATTGTTCCCTTTTAAAACGGGCGATTAGTAATCCTTCTTCCAGTGGAAGACCTTCCCCTCTTCTGATACGTGGCCAGAGGGAGTTTGTTGTTGAAAGGATTCTTGACTCCAAGATGGTTCGGGGTCGGCTGTCATTTTTGGTGCACTGGAAGGGGTATGGCCCGGAGGAGCGGTCGTGGGTGCGCAGTTGTGATCTTCATGCCCCCAGACTGATACGCTCTTTCTTCTCGCAGTTCCCCGATAAACCCGGTGGTAGGGGTTCTTTGACCCCTCGTCAGAGGGGGGGTACTGTTAGGGTCTCCTGCCCTGTGCTGCCACGTCGTCATGGCAACCGGGAGACAAGTGCTAGCGGAGTAACCTGAGCGCAGCTGATACTCCGGTTCGGGTCTTTTGCTGTGCAGTGGTTACAGGCTCTGTGCACGGCAGGGGATCCGGTGCTGGTTTTTGTGCTCACAGTCTGTGAGGTCTGAGTGGGGCGTGGACAGCACCTGCTTTATAAACCCTCTTCTCAGGTTAGGCAGATGCTGCTGAATCTTTGTTGGTTAGTTAGTTCCTGAAAGTTAGCCAGTACTGTGTTGCCTTGTATTTGTTGTTGCTTACTGCAAATAGGCCTGGGGATTTGGTACTACACTCTGCCAATCCAGACCTAGCAGTAAGACTGGAGTCAGTCGTTTAACTTGCTGGGGTTCTTTTGCTACTCTGTGAACTTAGCAAGTTTGCGGCTGTATTCTCAGACTTGCCTGCCTAAATCCTGTCTCACTGTGCAAGGTGTTCAGGTGTCAGTTTAGTGGCAGTAAGCTGAACCTGTGCACTGCAAGTGAGGATTAGGATTGTGGAGACTCTCCTTGTGTCTATCATTCCATCTCTAACCAAGGAGTTTACTGCCACACCCGTTGGTAACCCTTTAGGGTTTTGCTGTTGCCCTTAGCAACAGCATTTCGGGTTCTCTACGTATTAAAACACAACATCTTGCTTTTTCCATCTGGGCATTCCTAATACTAGGGAGACACCCAGTTTCTTAGCCTCTGGGCTTCTCTGTTCACTTTGTGTTTATTTTGTTACCCTATCACCTTCTGTGTACGTAATGTCATATTCCCCAGTCTGTCTGTGAGTTCATTTGTTTTGCATCCCTATCCGTTCAGACACCAGTACATTCCTGCAGGCACTGGTGTGCATAACAGTTCAGACACCAGTACATTCCAGCAGGCACTGGTGTGCATAACAGTTCAGACACCAGTACATTCCTGCAGGCACTGGTGTGCATAACACCAGGTCAGTGGGTGCTTCATGGGCGGTGGCTAGAGGAGTCTCCACTACCTAACTTTGTAGAGCGGCAATGTGCTCATCAGCACACATGTTGATTCGATTCTACATGTTTGATACGTTTGCACCCAGGGATACCAGGTATGGATGTTTGGTTCTGCAGGCTTCTGACAGCACTCCCACCCATGGGAGTATCTTTGGCACGTCCCCAGCTGTCTGAAGTGTTGCAGTGTCCCCTAGTGGATGAAAGAGAAAAGAGGATTTTGGTACTTACCAATAAATCCATTTCTCTGACTCCACTCGGGGTCACTGGACGAAATTATTCTGTTAATGGTTCCTGAGTTATGTTTGATTTGTTGCTACGGTTGGTTCCTCTCCATAGGGCCTTAGATTTCATGTTCCCTCTTCTCTCCATAAAATTTTTCAAACTGAGTGATTGGGGGGGCATGAAGGGGGAGGAGCCAGCTGTGCATAAATTTGTTATTTAGATTGTGCTACCTCCAGTATGCATGCTTCACACCCCAGCTGTCTGAAGTGTTCCAGTGTCCCCGATTGGATTTAGAGAAATGGATTTATCGGTAAGTACCAAAATCCTTTTTTCCCTATAGATTGTATACTTGCGAGCAGGGCCTTCCTACCTCTGTCTGTTTTTACCCAGTTTTGTTCTATTACTGTGGTTCCAATTGTAAAGCGCAACGGCATAAGCTGTGCTATATAAGAACCTGTTAATAAATAAACAATAATTAAAAGCCTCAGTGTGCAGTCCCTATAATTGGTTAGTATAAACTAGTGCCAAGTGTCAGCCATCCATCATAAAAATATACAAAAGTGTGTTGCAGGAGAAGAGCTTTATATGTAGCTGGAAACGTTTACTTACTGAGTGATGCCGCCAATTACAATGACAGCTATATGTATGTATTTATGTGTGCTTTGTCTTTTCAGAACATCTGCGTGAAGCTTGGAAAGAAGATAACTTTGTTTGCAGCGTAAGTATTATTTTTACTTCTATTTCCAAAAAGCCCCAACCCCTGTTCCTTTCTAAGGAGTCCACTTTTACAGCCCGCAAGCAAACAAATGGGCATTAAAAAATAACTGTGGAGTTCATTTACAATGGTGGTCATTCAGAGTTGATCGCACGTAGCAACTTTTTGCTGCTCGTGCGATCAACTTGACGCCGCCTATGGGGGAGTGTATTTTAGCATAGCAGGGCTGCGATCGCTTGTGCAGCCCTGCTATGCTAAAAAAAGTTTCAAGCAAAATAAGACTAGCCCTGCAGCTACTTACCCAGTGCGACGGATCCAGCAATGAAGGTCCCGGCTGTGATGTCAGACATCCGCCCTCCAAACGCCTGGACACGCCTGCGTTCATCTTACCACGCCCGGGAAACAGTGAGTAGACGCCCCGATCCTCCTTCCCGCTGTCAGTCTTCTTGTGATCGCGCCTGCGATCGCTTTCATCGGTCCTGGCGTCATTGCCCGGTGACGGCTGTCGCTAGGCAATGACGCGCGTGCGCAGTGCGGCCGACGCGGAGCCGCAGTTCCGACCTGTTTGCACCGCAGTGAAGATCCGTTGCGTGCGAACGGGTCGGAATGACCCCCAAAGTGCACAATAATTAAGGAGCACTTTTGCACAAGTGTGCATACATTTACACAAACTAGCATAGATTTATGGAGCAAGGTGTCATTTGTTAAGGACTTGGGCTTTTTAATATCAAATAGTGCATTTACATTTACCATGCAGCTGGTAGCCTGAATAATACAGATATGACTGAATGCTGACATATATCATTTATACCGTATGATAAAATTTAATGTTTTCATAATGCATTATCAGACTATAAAGTCTCTCCGATTTCCCCCAGTGCAATGCCTTTTGATATTGTATTGTATCCTAAAATGACACATGTATTTATTTTATATTTCACAAATAGGGATTTATACGTTTTATTGTCTTATCACCTGATGAGTATCACTATTAATGTAATACCTTTTGTCTGTTCTAGGATTTTTCTGATCGAGACCAGGAGATTTTGGATTCCATCATCGAACTTTTAAAAAAAATTAATCAGAGAGAGGAGAAGGTTGGGCACCTGAGCAATATACTGCAGAATAAATTCATTGGATTGACTTCTCTTTTAGACAGCAACATAGGAGTTAGTCAAACAGTGTAGCCATGTCATTTACTATACCGATCACAGGAACAAAACTAAAAGAGGAAATTATAATAAACTGTGCTTACCTTCTGTACACAGCGGAGAAAGTAATTCTGTTAGCAGAACATAATTCTGTTAGCAGAACGCTTGCACCAAAAAAACAACACAAAGGAGTATATTTACTAAAAGTCGATTGGGATAGATTTGGATCTATTTTTGGTCGATTTTGTGTTTCAGGGTCTAAATCACACATTTACACACAATTTTTGACATTGTTTAATAATATCGGTAGCAGAGGAATATATACATATTCGTACTTTTGTATAGAGCAACGCGTTTCACCGATCATTGGGGAATGTTTAGGAATTCGCTTTTTTTCTGGTAACAAATTGAAATATTGCCCGAGATCTCAAGCTATACTCAAAGTACATTGTAAATATTAGTAACTCAGTCCACCTGAAAATTCTCTTCTCGCTGGTCATCCACAACCAGATAAAGCGTCCCATAAAGGTTTGTTCCCAGATGAAGAAACAGGTTAAACTGGACAGTAACCAGCTTATTACTGTACAGAAGTGGATTGTGCGTTACATTGAATTAATCATATACAGCATGGAATGTAATCTGACATTTGAGTCTCGTGTGCAATATCACAGCTCCTAATCAGGAAAGCAAACTGTAAATTGGAGTGAGGTCCTAGATCTTTACATCTGACCTTTGAATACGTACTGTATTTATCTATGTAATGTCTAATGTTATTAGGTTCATTTGTAAAGCTTTATTGTTATAGATTGATGTTATAATTTACTAGCTACAGGCCCGATTCAAAGTTGTACGCGAGGCCGACATTTACAGAAGTGAGCAACTGTCGACCAACTGTGCATGGCGTCACGGTCGCACGGTTTATGTGCCAAAGGTACCTTAGTGATGTCGCCCTCAGTGAGGATTTATTAGAAAAGTGATTGACAGTGGCCATTTGCGGGAGGTAACGGAGAGTGGCGGCAAAAATGCAGGTGTGTTGCAACTGTTTTTGGGAAGATCCTTAGCCTACATTGCGATCCCATGCGCGGAAAACATGGCGGCAGTTCCCGTGGCCATTCTACGTGAACATAGGGTTACTTGGAGAGTCAAGTCTCTGCGATCATCACTGCATATCTGTACGCAATTGCTTGGATTTGCAAAGCCATAGCTGAGCGTATCAATAGAAATCCAGACTTCTGTGTCATTTGCATATCCACTGTGGCATTTTTTGAGGGTTGACCACATTTCCCCTAGTACACATTGTAGAGCTGCAAGTTATTATATAGTCTGTTCACAAGGTGCCTGCTCCACTCTAATTATGGTTAAAAAAAAAAAATTCCCGTGGTGGGTGTGGACAAAAAGCAAGTAACTTTGTATCTGGAACAAACCACGCTGCAATGCAAGTGGTGCAAATGTATTGCTTTTATTTATTTCTTTTTCCATGTAGGATATATCCTGGCTACTTTTGGTACTGGGTGTTATTTTTAGACTGCAATTTAAATTGAGTTTGGACACACCCCTCCCAAATCTAAATCTCTGCAGTTTTACATCTGCCCAACCACCAATGTGCAAAGTTTCTTGCTTTCTTATTTGCTTTGCTGCCAATGCAGAATGAGTCCCACTATGTATATATGACATAAGTAAGCACAATCGGGTGTGGTTCATCAAATCGACAGTGTCTAGGTCGACAGTGTTTAGGTCGACCACTATAGGTCGACAGTCACTAGGTCGACATGGATGGACGGTCGACAGGGTTTCTAGGTCGACATGAGGATTTTTTTTATTTTTTTTTGGTGTCGTTTTCTTCGTAGAGTGACCGGGATCCCAAATTAGTGCACCGCTTCGCTCGCCATGCTTCGGGCATGGTGCCTTCGCTTTGCTCGGCACACTTAACGATCCACGTGGACTACGATTGGAAGGGTAAAGTATGAAAAAATTCAAAAAAAGAAAAAAAATGTGAAAAACTCATGTCGACCTTTAGACCTGTCGACCTAGCACATGTCGACCTAGAAACCCTGTCGACCTTCCATCCATGTCGACCTAGTGACTGTCAACCTATAGTGGTCGACCTAAACATTGTCGACCTAGACAATGTCGATCTTCAGACCGGATCCCGCACAATCAGGTAACACCATCCCCACCATGAAGTTTAATGGTGGTAACATGTTATGGTGTGCTTATCAGCAGTAGCGTGTGGAAATCGTGTCAGGAGAGGTAGGAAGATGATTGGTGGACATAACATACAAATCCTACTCTCTGCTGAAAAGCAAAAGCTATTGAGGGAAAGACATGATAAAAAGCAAATCTCACAAATGGAGCTTAAATGAACCACTTCAAGACCAATGGCAAAACTAGTCCTAGAGGGTAAGCGCAATGGAATTTGCTGCGCTATATAAGAAACTGTTAATAAATAATAAAGCTTGTTCGGACATGTGCCAAAAAAGGCATCGCATGCAACATTATTATCTAAGTATATCACAATAAAAAGATACCAATCAAAGAAATGTTATTTGCAGGTTTCTGTGTTATTATTTGGGGGGCGGGATCAATGATTGCATCTCGCTGACATAGAAAAATTACACCCAATCCTTGAAGCTGTTTTTATTCTTCATGGACAGATCAAACAAAATGTATATTACAGAAATCAATGTATAAAAACAAAACAAAAACAAATAAACTTTAACTTACCTTCATGTATTCATAACACAAACCAAACAAGAAGTTCAAAAATAAATATATTAATTGTACAAAGGTTGAGAAGACACAGTATGGATGAAAAGATCCTGTCCTCAATCCCACAATAAACTTTCTTAATATATGCATTACAGATACTGCAGTCCTGAAACACTGCATGTTAATAAGGGTTGGGGTCGGGTGACCGCCGGTCAGCATACCAGCACCGGTATCCCGGCCGCCAAAATGCTGGCAGGGGGGATGAGCACAACGAAGCCCCTTGCGGGGCTCTCTGCACTCGCCACAGGTTCTATTCCCCGCTATGAGTGTCGTGGACACCCACGAGTGGGAATAGTCCTTGGCCCCCTGGTGGCCGGTGTCCCGGCGTCGGTATGCTGACCGCTGGGATCCTGACCGCCGGGATGGTAACAGCATCTCGTTAATAAGGTTATAGTACAGAAGTCCTGAGCTTTGCTACTTTACAGTCGATCAGTAGATTTAAACCCTCAGCCCAATATTATAACACAGGGTTAAAGTAGCCTGTCACTCTCTGGCTGTATATAAGTCCCAGCATGCTTTGCCAGCCAGAAAGTATGCGGTTTCCTATTCATACTTCAGAGTATAGGCGAGTGTTTTGGCGCAATGTTGTCCTGAGGATACACTTTTCCAGGCTGACAACATACAGGAGAGAAGCTTCCAGCTGGAGGGAAGAGATTTGTTAAAAAAAAAAAAGAAAAAAAAGTATCACCTGCACCTATTAAAGGCAGGCATTTTGTCAGTATTCATGACAATGTAGTTTCAATTCACTAGGACTAACGCATACAGCACACTCTGTTCCTAGTGAATAGATAGGCTGCAATTTCACATATTGGTTCGGGCCACAAAATGGCTGCCTTTAACGTTTGTAGGCTATAGATAACCTTTACAGTAATGTAAATGGTTCCCAGTTAATTTGTAGAATGTGTACTCAAATGTTGGTTGAGTGCACAAATGGCTGTCTCCGTTGCTCGTAGCTGACTGGCCCCCTTTGAACATGTCCGGGAATACTGATACGCCTCAGTCTTAACTTTATGGCTTTCTGTGTTGAATTTATTTCCCAGCTGGTGTTTCAGTTAATGTCCGCTGCCTTCCTCCAGACGTATTCGTGATGGGTCTGTAAATTTGGCAGTTAGCAGGTAGAAGAGTGTAGGCCCGGGAACTAAGGAGAGAAGAGGCAGGTCCCGCTCTAGTTTATCCATTCTAGAAATGGAGAGGATTCCATAGGCATGAACAAGCCAATGGCTAAACAGGACAACCAGCCGTTTCTTCCTCACCAACAGATCCTTGAAAGACTATGAAGGAAAAAAGAAATTTGTATCACTCACTGCATTTAATGTTCGTTGCAATGTAAAGTTCGGGGGAATGAACCTAAAATTAAAATGACCTAAGTTGCCTGTATGAGGACATACTCCTATCTAGTCACGTCTTGTGTTCTATAACCACTGTGCAGCACATCATGGAGACCTTATCAAAGTGGGTGGGGCCTATTCAGTGACTACATACAGTACAAACGACAACATGTGAGACAAAAGGGGCTCACGTGGAAAATACACCTGTAAAATGCACGTTAGGCTAGTCTGCCACTGGAATTTCCTGAATTAACTGGTATAGTAAAAGTTCAAAGGTACAATACTTATAAACATGCGTGTTGCATGTTTGTTAAATGTTTTATTAAGAATTTCTGTAAGGCCGGGTACACACCATACAGAGCAGTCGATTTAGGTAAGTGTACACACTTACCGGTCGGCCGCTGGATATGTTGGTCAAGACACCCAGCTGGGTGGCCACTTGAATTTGCGCACCCAGCTATGACGTCAGCCATTGCAGCAAGTCTACAGGTGGTTGGCGGACATCCTGTACACACTGCCAGATGTGCCAATATATATCTTTAGATATATCAGCCATCGGCTGTGCTGCACGGCTGACGTTATGGACAAGATGTAATGAAGTCCAAGTTCAGCGGCTGTGCGGGATGCCAGCCGAACTTGGATCTTTTTTGTAAAGGGGCAATCATTTACAAGGCATTATTTAGCCTTGTGTTTGCCCCTTTAAAAAAAAAAAAAAAAAGTCAGCTTTCGGCCAGCATCCTGCATGTCCGCCGAACTCTTGAGTTCATTATATCCCACCCAATATGTCTGTGAACGGTGACGTACACAGACATAGCGGGTGTACATACCGGGATCCACTCTTTAGGTCGACAGCACTTAGGTCGACCACTATTAGTCGACATGGAGAAAGGTTGACATGAGTTTTTCACATTTTTTTTAAAGTTTTCATACTTCACGATACACGTGGACTACGATTCAGCGGTAGCGGAGCGAGGAACCATGCCTGAAGCATGGCAAACCATGCGAGGGGACACGGTGCACTAATTGGGGTTCCCGGTCACTTTACGAGAAAACGACACCAACATTTTTTTTTTTTTTAAAGCTCATGTTGACCTTGTACATGTTGACCTAATGACCGCGTCGACCTAGTCACTGTTGACCAATAGTGGTCGACCTAATGACTGTCGACTCTATGATCCACACCCATACATACCAGTCGACGGGCTCACAATATATATTGGCCCTTGGCTCAAATGCCGATATATTTGCCTAGTGTGTACCCAGCTTAACAGAGAAAAGCATTTATTATAGTTCATGATACATTTTGACACTGCTTCACTGGAATGAGCGCCTCAAAATAGGGAATTTTTCTCTCACATATTTCTATGAACTTTATTTGTATTTTTACAAATCTTAGGATGGAAATTGCCATATATGTTATCGGAGGTAAAATTAGCTTCAAAAAAGGGGATTTTGGTACTTACCGATAAATCCTTTTCTCGGAGTCCACAGGGGACACTGGGAGACTCCAATTACACTGGAGTATAGACGGTGGCTATAGTTAGCTTGGCACTTTAAATAAATCAAGAATTGTAACAGGCTCCTCCCCCTCTATCCCCCATCATCCCTCAGTTAAGAATGAGCAGAGAGAGGAGACGGGAGCTAAGAGACAGAACTAGAAGGAGGGAAGAACAAAACAGAATGATTAGTAACAAACAACCTGAACAACAACCAAGGCAAGAGAACAGCGCTGGGTGGGCATCCAGTGTCCCCTGTGGCCTCCGAGAAAAGGATTTATCGGTAAGTACCAAAAAATTCCCTTTTCTCATACAGCCACTAGGGGACACTGGGAGACTCCAATTACACTGGGGATGTCCCAAAAAAATTTATCATGTAAGGCCTAAATGACAAACAGGACACATAAAGACTTATCAATGTCAATAGAGACACTTAAGTGTTGAGAAAACAAGGGGGTTGATTGCTGATCGGTTCTATTGGCCAAGGATGGAGGCTGATATTGAAAAATATTGCAGAAATTGTGGGACTTGTATTCTGCATAAAACACTGCCCGAAAGAGCCGCACCATTGAAAAACATTTAGAGTGATGGGCCACTAGAGCTGGTGTGTATTGATATCCTTTCTGTAGAGCCAGATGAAAGCAACACCGATAAATATTCTGGTCATGACGGATCATTTCACTC
Organism: Pseudophryne corroboree; assembly: GCF_028390025.1. Taxonomy (NCBI): domain Eukaryota; kingdom Metazoa; phylum Chordata; class Amphibia; order Anura; family Myobatrachidae; genus Pseudophryne; species Pseudophryne corroboree. The sequence continues at coordinate 40,085,247 of NC_086455.1, forward strand.
GGTACGCCCAGGCCTACGCAGCCAAAGATCAAAGAGCCACAGCTGTTGCCAAGATGGGAAAGCGCTGAGGAACCTGTAAAGCCAAGCAGACAAATCTAAAAGCTGAAGCCGCAAACGTATCAAACTTGTAAAACTTAACAAAGGTATGAATCGGAGACTTTAAGTGGTTTCCCGGCAGAGTTGAGTCGTGGTAGTCCGACGACTAGCAGCCCGTGACGCACCCATGGAACGGATGGAGTGAGCAGAAATAGACAACAGGTCTTTGATCTGTTTTTAGATAAACTTGGCGAATCGTTACTCGAATCCAACAAGCTAAGCTCTGCTTAGAAGCTGGCCGTCCCCGACGGGGAGCATCATAGAACACGAATAAAGTATCAGTTTTCCATAAAGGTGCTGTTCGAGTAACATAAATCTTCAAAGCCTGAAACACATCTAAGGTGGAAGGCGTACCAGAATTTTCACGTAAAGCTCGGAACTACAATAGGCTGATTGATATGAAAAGCTGAAACAACCTTTGGCAGAAATGACGCATGCATTCTCAATTCCGCTCTATCATCATGGAAAACTAGGAATGGAGGTTTACAGGACAACACACTCAATTCCGCCACTCCCCGAGCTGAAGCCAGGAGAAAAACGCTTGGATGGAGATGGCGGACACCTGCACCTTCAGAAATCCCAGACGAAGTCTGGAATCTAACCCCGCCTAAAGAAACTGCAACAACCGGGACAGGTGAAGAGTGTCAGATGGGAAACTACGGCGTTCACACCAGGCCACATAGGACCACCAAATGCGATGGTAATGGGACGATGTAACCGGTTTATGTGCCCGTAACATTGTGGGAATCACATCCTCCGGAGTTCCTTTCCATTTTAGGATGATGTCTGCCTCAACAGCCATCCCGTTAAACACAGGCTGCTGTAAACCTGGATAAATGAAGGGTCCTTGTCATAAAAGATCCGGATGTAGAGGAGGAAGCCATGGATCATCCACTAGAAGAAATTGCAGGTCCAAAAGCCAAGCTCTCTATGGCCAATCCGGCGCTACCAGAATCACTGTGGTTAGTTCTAAATGATTCTTTTGAGGACCCAAGGAAGAAGTGGGAATGGAAGAAACAAGTAGACGTGGTAGTACAGCCAAGGCACTGACAGAGCACCCACTGCTTCTGCCTGAGGATCTCGTGTTCTGGACATGTATCGAGGAGGCTGATGATTGAGCCTGGACACCATGAGGTTCACCTGCGGATAAACCCATCTGTGCACTAGATCTTTGAATACTTCCGGGCAAAGAGCCCATTCTGCTGGATGGAGATCCTGATGACTGAGTTAGTCTGCCTCCCAATTCTCCACTCCCAGAACGAACACGGCCGAAAGAATTACTTCATTGCTCTCTGCCTATTGCAGAATCCGTGCTGCCTCTTGCATGGCCATGCGAGTTCCTCCCTGTTTGTTGATATACGCAACAGCCATTGCATTGTCCGACTGAATCTTCACCGCCTTGGAGTGAAGAATGTGGGCGGCTTCCACCAAAGCATTGTAGATTGCTCTCAGTTCCAACACATTTAGCGGCAATAAGGATTCTTGAGGGGACCAACGGCCTTGGAAGTGTGAATCTACATACAACAGCGCCCCAACCTCTGAGAATGGCATCCATTGTCAGAACAGTCCAGTTCCAAATTCCGAACCGCCTGCTCGCTGTGAGATTGTGCGGTTGGAGCCACCAAAGGAATGATACTCTGGTCCGAGGAGCTAAACGGATCAGCTTTTAGAGGTGTAGATAAGACCCAGACCACTGGTGTAAGAGGCCTAGCTGGAAAGGGCATGAATGAAAACGGACGAATTGCAGGGCCTGAAAAGCTGCTATCATCATCCCCAACAAGCGAATGCACAAGTGTACCGATACTGGTTTGAGAACCTTTTGAATTAAGCTCCAGATACTCAGCGCCTTGTCCTCCGGTAGGAAGACCATCTTTGCACTGGTGTCTGGTATCATTCCAAGAAACTGGATACATTGTGACAGCTGAAGATTGGATTCTGAAAGTTGATTATCCAACCTTGGTGTACTAAAACGTTGTTTCTGTAGAAAGAGAGAGGGAGACTGAACTCTGATGAGGGTCCTCCCTCCTTAAAGCAGCCAGCTCGGAATTTAACTGCGACATAGTTCCTGTGAGAGCTGCTGCCTCCGTGGAGGGGGTGGTGGTGGGGACTGGTGTCCTGTGAAGGATCTACTGATGATACAACTTCTGAAGCACATGTCCCACAGAGGGAAGAATCATCTGTGTGTGCCTTTTGATTACATTTTGCACACACAGACAGGTTTAGTGACGCCTTAGCTGCTGGTTCCTTGCCCGATACTGCACATGACCGGACACACACACACACACACACACACAATACTCGTGCACTCTCAATTAGCGAGAGAGAGAGTGTAAGTAATGTAGAGGCAGAAGGATAGAGGGAGGTACAATATTAAAATAATTTTTACTCCCCTTTGTAAAAAATCCCTTAGCTCCCAGCTGTACCTCTGTATGCAGGCTCTCTGTGTATACAAAAGGCACCTGTCTCTGTGGAGAGAGAAGAGAAACAGTGCTGCAATTATACACTCTGACTGTAGCTGGGGGAGCCCGCCTTAAATTATTGACAGGCAGAATGCTTGCTAACTCCGCCCCCCTCCTCGCAGCTATACCAACCAGGTCACCCAAACGGCATCTTGTGTGGGTGCTTGCGCTGTAAATAGCAGCATCTCCTTGTGCCCTAGACCAGTGTGACACTGCGGGCGCTTGTGGCTGTGACCGGAACCAAAATACTCCTGTGAGACCGCGCCACCGCGGCTCACAAACAGTCTGCAGTATCCGCTCCCTTCCCGCTGTTTGTGCTCAGCGCAGCGAGGGAAGGAAAGAAGACCGGGCTGTGGAGGGGGGGAATGGCTGCTGTGCTCTCCGTGCTATTGCTGTACGTGGGGTGCCGGGAACAGGGGTGAACACCTCACCCTTTCCGGAGCCTCAGGAGGAATGTGGCCGCTTAGTGGAGAGACAGTGCTTCTCTGCTGCGGTGTATTAACTGCAGGAGCTTATGGAACCCGGACCCCACTTCTCCAAGTGGCAAATTGTCTCCTGAGGCTAAATGAAGTTAAATAAAGTTCAGCCAGCGTAACCAGCTCCCTCGGCACAAATTCTAAACTGAGGGATGATGGGGGATAGAGCCTGTTACACTCCTTGATTTATTTAAAGTGCCAAGCTCCCTATAGCCACCGTCTATACCCCAGTGTAGCTGGAGTCTCCCATTGTCCCCTAGTGGCTGTATGAGAAAATGCATTTATAATGTCATAATCACATAATATATAAAACACATGGCCAGCTATATAAACTGATTTCCTAGAATTAGATTAGAGATACAGATAAACAATGCAATCAGCTTAAAGTACTCTAAAAAGGGCCTGACAGATTTAGGAGCAAATAAATAAATTAAAAAGGAGCAAAAACTGACCAGATTGCTTGTGGGACAAACCATGTTGCAATGCAAGAGGTGTACATACACAGGGAAAATACCACAAATACTGGCCAGCTTTGTTCTTACACTGCAATTTAAAGCTGAAGCTAGCACTCCCCCCTTCCCAACTCTAAATCTTTTTGCACACTTTAAATCTCCCCCACCTGGAGTTCCACATGGTGCAAACTGCTCCTTTGTTTTATTCCCAACTCTGAATCATTAACCATTTAAGCTGGCCACACAATGGGGCGATCCAATTGGTCAGTTGAAGCACCGGAATACTGTATATGAGCACTGCTTGGTTTAGACACAGAATTGTCTTCCTGTGCACCAAGATGACCAAAAACACAAGCCAATGGGGGTCATTCCGACCCGATCGCTCGCTGCAGTTTGTTGCAGCGCAGCGATTGGGTCGGAACTGCGCATGCGCATGGCAGCCGTCGTTGCCTAGTGATCGCCTCTGAGACAGAGGTGGTCGCTGGGCGGGAAGGGGCTGGACGGCGGCGTTAAGCCACCGTTTAGGAGGCGTGATCCGGCCAACGCAGGTGTGGCCGGGCCGTTAGGGGAGCGGGCCATGGCGGCTGCGTGACGTCTCACGCAGCCGCTGCGGCCAGTGGCAGCGACAATCAACTCCCGGCCAGCCGCAGGAGCTGCGCTGGCCGGGACTTACGCCACAAATACAAAAGCATCGCCGCTGTACGATGCTTTTGTATTTTGTGCGGGGTGGGGACCAGACTGACATGCAGGGTGGGCTAGCCCTGTGCTGCATGTCAGGGAAGATGATCGTAGCTGTGCTAAATTTAGCACAGCTACAATCAACTCGGAATGACCCCCAATGTCGGTAATCTGATGCTGCATTTAGAAGCATGCTCAATGACGACCAGATCCTCCTTGGAGACTACATGCCGCAACTTCAGACCAATTTAGCAGTATCACTGTGCGAGTGTGTCCAGCAGTCACGCAGTCCTTCCTGGCAGCGGTGCCAGAAACGTCGGGATCAAGTTAATTAATATGAATAGGAGTAATCATCCTTCTTCATCTCCAATCTTTTGAGTTGCAATTTTCTCAATAATTACTAATCCGTAAAAATGATGTTCGAGCATCAACGACAAAACGCTTTCAGAACAGGAACATCAAGTAAGGAACTAGCTAACAAGACATACGTGCGAGATCGGATGTGAGTACAAATGTATGCTATTGCGTTGACAGCTCCCTGCCTGTGTGCTCATCACCGCACACAATAATACTGTATCGGGAGAAAGAACAAGTCAATCAAATGTAATTAAGGCCGTTATTTTGGCGCCTACTTACACGCTGTTGCGGTTAGAGCGCTCCATGAAATACAATTTTCTTAAGCATCGTAAGATCTCAGCTTCAAAACTAGCAAGAGGTAATTGCTAAGCGGAGATGTGATTGTGAGCGATTGCTATGCTCTGTAGTGCTTTATAATAACGGCAAAGCAAGTAGGAATGACACGGACATGAAGCGTAATAGTCCATTCTTACCTCTATCTCTGATGCAGACATATACACAGCCAGCGTTATTAATGACAATACCAGAATGATGTACGGGAAGGCGTAATCTTGAAAGGTGAGAAGAGAGAATTAATCAGATGATAAATGATCCAATGCGCTGGCTGTTCATACGCAAGTACTGGCAGCAGAGGTGACAGAGGGGGACTGCAGGAACAATGCTGGCACACAGAGAACAGACTGTTCTATTCTCGGGGGAAGAATTACAGTACATCACATAGGATTGTTACTTTATTATAATACATGTAAATGGACCTAGCTCATTTGCATAACCAGCGCACCCGTTACAGTCTCTTCCCTTTGCCTGATGTGTGGGATTGGCTGAGGTCTCCCCCCCTGCACTCTGTTCGCGGCAGCATCTGCTTATAAATGCAAGGGTCGGTAAGAGGAGAAGGTGAGGAAGACTGGGAGTAGTAGTATAGTTACGATGTGAGGGGTGCTCTATCCTTCAGACATGAAGAGTATTAGGGTGGAAAAAACGGGAGCTTTACACGGGGGGGGGAGGGGGGGGGGGAGATTATAAAAGAGGGTCTCTTTCACTACTAAGGGAGTGTGTGTGTGTGTGTGTGTGTGTGTGTGTGTGTGTGTGTGTGTGTGTGTGTGTGTGTGCGCGCGCGCTGTGGGGGGAGACTGTAAATAGGATCTATGACCACTTAGGAGGGAAGTCTATTGCCAATGAGGGATGGGCGGTAAGTATACAATTGGGGTTTATGGACACAAGGAGGTGCGAGATACCCCATGGCATATTTTTTTCCCAGAAAATATTTATATATAAGTGCTTTCTAACTTTAAAGAAAAAAAAAATATTTCTGAATATCTTCTTGGGGTGGGGTGGGGGGGGGGGGGGGGGGAATCAACAGTTTCGTTCTTAAAGATGTTGGGATCTATACTGGAAAGCCTCTTTAAATTTGGTGATAAACATTATAAACATTGCACCTTTTTAGATTTGCCCACCAATTATCTTATGCTGGCTAGTCCTGTAACACTGTGCTTCATTAAAGTCACATATTCAGTAATCAGAGTACAACCTTTACTGACACATGATGTAAATCCAACTTTCACTTACATAGTAATCCGCCTCCTACCGCCTGTATCACCGTTAGGATTGGGAAAAAATAAAGTGCTGCGTAGATGCTTTTAAAACGATCCGACTTCCCTAGGCCGCAGGCGATCTTCTTTATCAGGAGAGGTCTGAGCAGCATCATCAGCACCAGACAGAAGGCATAGTAAATGAACACAATCGTATACCTACGGGCGACAGGGAGACGTATTACAGCCTTCACTTGTGGCTTATAGCAAGAATTCTGTTCTAGTGCAAGACTTTAGACATTTAGGGGGTATATTCAATTAAAGTCGAATCCATTCCAACATGCATTTGTCGGAATGGGTCCTACAAGCCCTATTCAAATGAGCGGCCAAATCAGACTGTCGGATTTGCCCGCTCACGGTGTCCCGTCCTGCTGCTGCTAGCGGCTGTCGGGTGTAGCTGTCAGCGGCAGCAGGAGGGACCTATCACGGGGGCACCTGTCAGGCAGCCGGGTGTGGGGGACCCGTCAGCAGCGGCCAGGGAGAGGTATCTGCAGCGGCTGGGGGTACCTGTCAGGTGGCTGTGGGGACCCGTTATCAGCTGCGCCCATGGGAGGCATCTGCGGCGGCTGGGGGGACTTGTCAGGCGGCCGGGGGGACCCGTCAGCAGCGGCGGGGTGTATCTATCAGCAGCGGCCAGGGGGACATGTCAGGCGGTGGGGGGGACAAGTCAGCTGTGGCGTGGGACACGTCAGCGGCAGCCGGGCTGCGCTGCTGGGAGAGAGGAGCCTGGCCTGGGAGCGCCCACCAGAGGAAGTGCCCTGCAGCCTGACGCCCCTTCTCATGTCCTCAATCTGAAAAGGGGGCCAAAACGTATTCGACAGAAGCACGTGGATCGGCAGCTATTCACGCCGATCCACGTGCTTTTCACAAGTCGAATTCCTCGACTTGATGAATAATTTTGGGTTATATTGAATAGGTCAGAACCCATTCCGACCGAAAAAAGTCGAAAACTGACGTCTTTTCGACTTCAATTGAATATACCCCTTAATGAGATGTCTTGTTATAATGGAGGAGTGATATCACTACCGATCAATAATAATGACATCACCAGTCACCGAATACTGCATGAACCACAATATAAAACCAAGGATAATGTAGGCAGGATTGGATATACTTACAAGGGATAGACGGCTTCCTGGGTACAGTGCACAGTGTTGACATAATCTGGACTGGGATTATACAGCATCGTATACCAATCAGAAAGCTTCTCCACACCACACGAGCGAACGTGCAGAGATCCAATGGGTTCAATAACAAGTAACGTTATCAGGGCAGCTACGGTGCATTCAAACAAGGCTGTGATGTGCTGGAAGAGCGCACTGGAACTAAAGAGACATAATGAGAACTCGCCTTACCAATACACAGCTAGAGGAGAGTTCATCCCATTACAAGTGTACAGAAATCTACAAATATGGTGTACTATGAACGGATCCAATTAGCCGCGTCGAAGTTAGCGGGGATTACCAAGTGTACTAAGTCACAGAGGGGAACTTCTCCTCCCAGCTTCAGGAGTCTGCGGGGAAAGGCAACTTGATGGGGTTTAACGCGGGGGAAAGACACCGATACCGCACTTTACGCAGGATCAATGGGTTAGCGTGAGTAACCCCTGGTCTAATGCGTGAGGGAAAAGGCTGTATTACTGAATACCTGCGGCCATGAAACCCAAAGCGACTCCCCGCGCAGCAAACCCTGCGGCTGATATGGATTCCCCCTTAAATGACTGACGTACACAGCCTATTGCATAACATAAGTTATACTGAGCATTATTGCATAACAGGAGTTGTACTGAGCATTACATTTCTCCATCTGATTTCTGCAGTTAAACACAAGAGTTGGTATTACTGTACGTTTTGTTTCCTGCGTATGCCAGATATTTTACTGAACTGTAAGAAACAAAACGACCATTAAAAAACGAAAAAAGAAAAAAAAAAAGCCAATATGAAACGCTTTGCTTTGTGTGGAACAATTATTATTGTTGTGTTGTGTAGGTAATAATAATACAGGTTGAGTCTCCCTTATCCAAAATGCTTGGGACCAGAGGTATTTTGGATATCGGATTTTTCCGTATTTTGGAATAATTGCATACCATAATGAGATATCATGGTGATGGGACCTAAATCTAAGCACAGAATGCATTTATGTTACATACACACCTTATACACACAGCCTGAAGGTCATTTTAGCCAATATTTTTTATAACTTTGTGCATTAAACAAAGTGTGTGTACATTCACACAATTCATTTATGTTTCATATACACCTTATACACACAGCCTAAAGGTCATTTAATACAATATTTTTTAATAACTTTGTGTATTAAACAAAGTTTGTGTACATTGAGCCATCAAAAAACAAAGGTTTCACTATCTCACTCTCACTCAAAAAAGTCCGTATTTCGGAATATTCCGTATTTCGGAATATTTGGATATGGGATACTCAACCTGTAATAATAATAATAATAACAACAACAATAATACCAATATTAAAAGAAAAAGTATCATATGCAATGTTGCATAAAAAGTAAGATGAAAATTAGCACTCACGTCGGTACGTCTGTGCTACACAATTGCAATGTGACAGTTACAGAATGCTGTAATTATGACAGTCGGTAAATGGACTGGCCTTATGGAGGGATTGGGTAACATTTCCTGAATGACAGCATATGATTCAGAGTTGATCGCTAGCTGCATTCGGTCGCTATGCAGCGATGAGGCAAAAAACGGCACTTCTGCACATGCGTATGCGGCGCAATGCGCACGCCAACGTTAAAGTACAAAGAAAGATGTAGTTTCACACAAGGTATAGCGAAGCTTTTCAGTCGCACTCCTGGCCGCAGAGTGATTGACATGAAGTGGGCGTTTCTGGGTGTCAACTGACGGTTTTTAGGGAGTGTTCAAAAAAACACAGGCGTGCCAGGAAAAACGCAGGCGTGGCTGGCCGAACGCAGGGTGTGTTCGTGACGTCAAAACAGGAACTGAACAGTCTGAAGTCATCGAAGTCAAGCGCTGAGTAGGTTTGGAGCTACTCAGAAACTGCACAAAATAAATTTGTAGCCACTCTGCGAATCTTTCATATGCACTTCTGCTAAGCTAACATACACTCCCAGTGGGAGGCGGCATAGCGTTTGCACGGCTGCTAAAAACTGCTAGCGAGCGAACAACTCGGAATGACCCCCCTTGACCCATATCTTACCTAGCCCAGCCCATAGCTGAAGACTGCTCACCTCCGCCATACAATGCCCTTCAGTTACCCCATAACTATACCCTCCTCACCAGCCCCCTCTCATATATTTTCTCTGCAGAAACAGTCAGTGATGACAATACCCGTCAGTCAGCCCTAAGCGTTATATCACTGACAGTTTTATTATTGTGCCTTGTAATTAGGTTTTCTGCTATTTCTGTTAATACCTGCAGGGCTCCATGAGCTATTTAGAATCTTCTAGAATAGGAAATTGTAGTATAATGTTTAGAACAAAATAATTATTAATGTGGAAACAGGTAACAATTGCCAGCTTGGCTCCATATGGACTATATAATGTGGTTTTTTTCGTTTTAGTTTTAAATCAAGATGCTTTATGTTTTCAGTATTGTTCAGCCTCACCTATACAGGAGGAAGTGGGTGTATTCCTACAGGAGGGTGCTGCATAAGCTGCAATGTTCCAAGTCTTATAATCATTGCTAAACCACAATGCATTTATAACGGCATCTTTTCCTAGTGCCATAGGAGAGTTATGGTGTATATGAGAACAGTGTATCCCAAGGATTTAGATTTTCCCGTGAATTCTTTTTGGCCCTTGAATTGTGCCTGTTTATAAGACTATAGAGAACATGTAATTATATAATTCTAACAATCTATTCTTATTACTAACTACATTTCAACTAAACTGTAAACTCTTAAGACTTCACTACACTTTGTTCTTACAGCTGCATTTAGTTTGTCTAGCTTGTATGTCTGGTGCAGCAAATCAGTGACAATAACGATAAATGTGGTGTATATAAAATAAGGGGAGGCAACAGATCTAACTATTGGTAAGGTTATGCACACACGACATTGTGCATATACACTTACCAATCCGCCACCGAGTTGACTGGCTATAGGAATCGGTAGTGACGTCACTGTCAGCAGTTCCTGCGGCCGGCATATGGGCCCGTCGGCTGTTTGTCCGTACACGTAGGCAGATGTACAACTGCAACATACACTATATGGACAAAAGTATTCGGACACCTGGCCATTACACCAACAGGGACTGTCATGACATTGTTCACTGATGTGATGATGACATTGATCACTCATCATCCCTGTATCGAAGAAACCGTCCTCTTCCGGGAACCTGAACAACTACAGGCCGGTAGAGCTAACATCGGTGGTGATGAAAACGATGGAGCGACTGGTAGTGGCTCAGCTCAAGTCCACAGTAGGCTCCCTCCTAGACCCTCTGCAGTTCGCCTACAGGGAAAATAGATCGGCAGAGGATAGGGTGAATCTGGGCCTGCACTCCATCCTGCAGCACCTGGACTCGCCAAAGGGCTATGCGAGGGTCCTGTTTGTGGACTTCAGCTCGGCTTTCAATACTACCATCCCCGCCCGGCTGCGATCTAAAATGCACGGTCTAGGTGTCTCAGAACTACTATGCTCATGGGTGGTGAATTTCTTAATGGAAAGGCAGCAGCGAGTGAGGATGGGGAAATTCATCTCCGGGGTCAGGTCAACCAGCACGGGGGCGCCCCAAGGGTGTGTCCTCTCTCCCTTCCTCTTTTCTCTCTATACCAACAACTGCACCTCTGAAGAAACATTGGTGAAACTCATCAAATTCGTGGATGACATCACACTAATTGGTATCATTACGGATGGGGTGGAGACTGCCTACAGGAAGGAGGTTGAGAGACTGGTCACCTGGTGCGACACTAACAATCTACAGCTAAATACATCCATAACGGTTGAGATGATTATTGATTTCAGGAAGCACCCTCCTTCAGTAAACCCACTATCAATTGCGGACAATGCAGTAGCGATAGTAGAATCCTTCCGGTTTCTAGGCTCCACGATCGGCAAGGATTTGAGGTGGCAGGCTAATATTGACGGCATCGTGGGTAAGGCCCAACAGAGACTGCATTTCTTACGCCAACTTAGGAAGTTCAAACTGCCGCGGGAACTGCGGATACTCTTTTACTCGGCAATCATCCAATCTGTCCTCAGCAACTCAATAATAGTGTGGTTTGGCTCGGCCTCAACTCACGACAAGAACAGACTACAACGAATTGTTAAAGTTGCTGGTAAAATCGTAGGGACTAATCTCCCGGCAATTGAAGACATCTATCGGGCTAGGGTCACGAAGCAGGCGGAAAGGATCATCAATGACCGCTCCCACCCTGCCCATGACCTGTTCCGACGGCTGCCGTCTAGTAGGCGGCACAGTTCGAGGCTAGCGAGGACTGCCAGACATAGGAACAGCTTCTTTCCCCGGGCAACTATCATGTTGAACTCGACTATTGCCTAGACCATCCCACAACCTCACACAGAAGATGCTACTCAAGCACCGCCATGCTTCCCTTCTCGGTGTTGTGTTATGCTGCGTTATGTCGTTGCCGTCCTATTGTGTTGTCTGAGAGCAGTGGTTACCGGAAACAAATTCCTTGTGTACTCTGTATTCGGTACTGATATACTTGGCAATAAAAAGTGATTCTGATTCTGATTGTATTCAAATACATATACTTTAATATGGCAATTGTTTACCAATGGAGACTGAATGGCTAGGTGCTTGAATTTATACACCTGTGGCAACGGGTTTGACTGAAAGGTATCCGGACTCCAGGTCGACAACAAAAAGGTCGACACACCTTAGGTCGACGCCAATTGGTCGACACACCTTAGGTCGACATGGACAAAATGTCGACATGGACAAAAGGTCAACAGGAACAAGGTCGACATGGAAAAAGGTCGACATGAGTTTATCACAATTTTTTTATTTTTTGGAACTTTTTCATACTTAACGATCCATGTGGACTACGATTGGAACGGTAATCTATGCCGAGCGGAGCGGAGCGAAGGCACCATGCGAGGGGACGCGGTGCACTAATTGGGGTTGCCGGTCACTCTACGAAGAAAACGACACAAAACCCCCCATAAAAAAACTCATGTCGACCTTTTTCCATGTCGACCTTGTTCCTGTCGACCTTTTGTCCATGTCGACCTAAGGTGTCGACCAATTGGCGTCGACCTAAGGTGTGTCAACCTTTTTGTTGTCGACCTGGAGTCCCAAACCCGACTGAAATGCCTGAAGTCAATAATTAACAGGTGCGGCCAAGTATTTCTGTCCACATAATGAATATCGGCATATACCATTCTGCACAGCCAACATAATAGGTCTATGAACGCCGTTGCTCACAAACATATCGCATTTGTACATACGAACCGATGGTCCAGCAAATATACTGTTAGTCAGGAGTACGAACTATATTTTGGCAATTGTGTAACCAGCATAACACTGAAACATACAGTAAAAGATACAAACAGAAGTCAGTGAATCACATGATGTAAAATGTAAGATCCCATGTATACATATATGTGTGACCCCTCCCCACCATGTATACCTGCATCTGCCAACACCTGTGTTGGCCAGAACATATTTAATTTATGTTTCAATATATATGTTTCCTCATAACCACGGTAAGACACAAATTTTATTTCAGAAATACATACTGTAGCTCAACTGTTCAGCATTCTCTGTATTATTTCCTAATAGTTCATTTAAAAAAAGCATAAGCAACTTACCTCTTTTTACCAGAATACCATTCGATGAAGAACCAGTGTAAGATGAGTGGAAGCATTGCCATGAAACCCAGATACAGCCAATCATAAAGGTCGGGAGACTCTGTGCATTGCCGGCAGATGCTGCTCGTATCAGACCTTTGGCCTCGTGGACAAGCCTAGAAAATAGAATCACAGTAGAGCCTAGTATATATAGGGGAGGATTCAAATGTTTCTCCCTCACGCCCTCAATTGCGCCCGCCGGCTGTATTCTAATGTTACTGCCGACGAGCGTGACAACTTAATTTCAGCTTGCTACTCCCGTTATTTTAGTCGGTTTTAGGCTGCTTGACACGCCTAAACCAGACTCTAATGAGCGAGATAACGGATCACATTTGCAATCGCGCCTTTATCTCTCGTCACTTTAGACAGGAGATCATTTGAGTCCGGCCCATAGTGTATAATGTATTACAGAAATTGTGATGCATTATATAAGCCAAATGCTTCTGTACATTACATATAATGCAGCGCAAGTTACACATATCCAAACGGATACCATCATATCAAGGATCAGCGATCATATCAACTGGAGACTTTTTTCCAATGGAATCTGTACCATTAAATAAAGGCATGTTATTCAAAATATAAGTAATTTAAAATGAGAGCGAAAGAGAGACAGACCACCATCAGCTTCTTTTATTTATGAGGCGACACAAACTGCTGCTTCGGGACAGTCAGAATTACACGTGATACATAATACAATCGCATACATGAACAGAACAAGCACGGAGGAGGCACATATGTGAGAGGGTAATGCTGAGGCAACAGGAGCTAATATAGGACACAAAATGGGCATGGGACCGGAGCTTGTAGAATATAGAAAGGGGCTGGGACGTGCAGTCAGGGGAGGCAGAGCCTCTCCTGTCATACCCCCTGTTATTGTCCAGAGTTCTGACTATAAAATGATTAGAATAATAGAAAGAAGATATTTATAACAAATAATCATCTTCTTTGTATTAAAGTGATCATTTGTATAGATCTCTGTGGAACTGAAGGGAGAAACGAGACGTGAGGCAGCAACAACGCTGCCTCACATCTCATACTTGGGGACTGCTGCAGCGCTGCCTGTGGAGCGAGGCGGGGATACACAACGGCCAATCACACCAGAGCCAAGTGAGGCATGCCTCACAATAGCTTGAGCTGTGATTGGAGACCTCGGATGTGTCTTGTGACTATCCAGGAAGAGACCAAGCCACCGCGTTAGGAACAGAGTGACCAAGGCTGCCCATTTCCTGCAGCCCGGACCCGCTGTTATAGTGACCGCACACCTTCCCCCGCACAGGAGATGAAGCCGTCTCTCACTGCAACGCCGGGCCCCGCATACCGGGAGGAGATTGCAGCACATACCAGAGGAAACCTGGCCGTATACCGGGGGAGAAGGGCGCAGACCTGAGTCCCCTGTCTGCCGCCAGCCACCGAGCTCAAAATTTCAGCGGGCGAGTAACAGGAGAGTACCCCAGCCTGCCAGCAAAAGTTTGGTGGAAAGGAGACCAGCAGGTACTGGCTGATATACAGTAAGGCTCTCTCATTACATAGATGGGAGGGCTTATACTGGGTGTGTGTGTGTGTGTGTGTGTGTGTGTGTGTGTGTGTGTGTGTGTGTGTGTGTGTGTGTGTGTGTGTGTGTGTGTGTGTGTGTGTGTGTGTGTGTGTGTGTGTGTGTGTGTGTGTGTGTGTGTGTGTGTACTGCTCTGTGTATATGTCCATACTGAGTACAGTGCCTGTTATTTCTTTGATATACATGTGATCTGGGGGGGGGTTTACCCTGCAGAGCAAGGGTTAGGCTGCAGGGGGGGTATTGAGGGGTAGTCTGCAGGGAAGGTTAGGATTAGGCTGTGAAAGAGGGAGGGTTAGGGGGTTTAGGGATCAGGGATAGCTTTTAAAATCATCTGGGATCCCGATATATCTATCTCTATATATATATATATATATATATATATATATATATATATATATATATAGATATATAGATATATATATAGATATATATATATATAGATATGTATATGTGTGTGTAAATCTGACTCTAATGATAGCTAGTGCCTTCCCAGTCATTAACCTCACCGCACGTCACAGCAGAGGGGATATTATCAGGCAGGGGTAGGTGAGATTATAGTGAAGAGGTGAGTTTTGGGAGAGCGCTTGGAAGATTGAAGGTTGGAGGAAAGTCTGGTTAGGTGAGGAAGAACGTTCAGTAAGTGTAGAGCAACACAGTCACGTAGACGGGAGTGAGAGAAGAAATGCATAGTTTTAAAGTTACTGCTTGGTAATGCATTGTACCATTTCCATGTTACTGGACGATCTAACCACACACAAGGTGTCATGTAGTGGTCATCTGTGTGTGTGGATTTGTGTGTCAGATTTGGCCACAAAGATTGTATAGCCAATACTGTCACGTGTCCATTTTCTTCAGCATGCAGATTAGATGATTAAATCTGCCCACATATGACTACTAAAAAAGTCACATATTTTGTCTCCACTGCAGTAATTCTTTAGACAATGAGGACACCTAACCTGCATAGTGACAGGGTGTTACTAAAAGACATAATGTGAATATGTTCAGAATAATACAAATATATTTGGGAAACATTCCAATGAAATGAACTTACCCCACAATCTCCGAATGTTTCATTGGAGCCATTGGAGAAAATAACTGGTTTTCCACAGTAAAGGCCAATGCACATTTTCCCTGTAACCACATCTGGAAAGTAACACAAAACATTTTTAAACACCACGGAAATAGATAATTCCCTCAAGAACACATGAATTTTGCTTCTTTTAAAAACATCTACAGGTCAGTATGTCTATATGCTGATATACAATGGTGGCACCTTGTATATCTACACTACTGCTAGGGTTAGACTAACCTCAAAAAGAAAATGTCGACTTGCTGAATGTTCTCACTGTCGACATAATGACCATGGCGAAATTCTCATGTCAACATTATGAATCTCAACATAATATACTGAAGCCCTAGAAATCCTATATCCCACCAGACAAGAAGATTTACTATTTATTCATTTTTTTGGGTGTAAAAGGACCTTTTTACTTGTGAGCTGTGGATTTCAGGTGCTTTTCTCTAAGAGCTGACACAGAGACGCAACCACCGGCTTTGCCGCGACAATGTTGTTGTCATCTGCAATGCAATAAGTGCTTTCACCTTTCTGACATCTTCCAACTAGAGCGCTGGACAGTTTCGATCCACATCCTATGTGGCCAAAATGGATAGAGACCTGGAAAGCATTTTAGGACTTGTAGTTCTACAATAGCCAAAATCCCATGTGTTGATCTACAGTACCTCTAATGTAAATTACTGCAGCAGGCTATAAGAGTGTTAATATTTACCATTTTCCATTGTTTTTTCCATCAGACTGCCACCAATGATTTACGATCCTAGACTACCATGGCAACCACAGTCACACAATGTAGTGAGCAGAGTCATTGGAACGCCTCTCTGAGCTCTGTCTGCACTGTGACATTTCTCTTCTCCACCTTCCCCTGCCATCTGTAGGACACAATGAAATGTGTCCGGCAGCCTGTTTTGATTGCAAACCATTTAGCTTTTTACAGGATAGTGATGTGTAGAGGTACAGCTACAAACAATGATATATACTTAAAAGGTACTTAGCGGCCTATTGTCGATCTTGAGGTATAGGCCCCTATCATTCCTCATAGCAGCATATTGGGGCAATAAGGAATTATTTTTCGTAACTTATTTTTCAAAGAAGTCTTCCTGGGGTTGTGGTGCCTCCTGAGCGGATTACCTGGAATAATTACGTAATAATGCTACTAGACACAAACGCATCATGTACACAAATCATAAGGCGTTACCCAGGTTTCATAAAATATGGGTGTCATGGCATAATTGTAAATATTCTTGCCTTACTACTGAGGCTGACGCGAGATACAGGTGAGAGGTATACCCCTGCCATATCTACATTGTATTTTTATGTGCTACCCACTAAGAATAGGGTTATGGCTAAAACCAAGTTGGGAAAAGGACCTCTGACATCACCAGGGTGAGGAGCAAGGGCCAAACAGGCTACCCGAAATGTTCGCTCGCCACGTTTCGGGCTCGGTGGCTTGCTTCGTTCGCCACCAGGTGACCAAAGGGAGTAGTTGGTGGCGTGGATAGTTAAAAGTACTATCCCGCCGGCCTAGCTCCTCCCCCTGACGTCAGAGGTAATTTAGCTCACTTGGTTCTAGCATCTATCCTGAGAATAGTGGGCACTGTAGTCTGCAGCACTAATTAGCCATTCACAGGCAATATCAGAGCGTCAAGCTATTGCTACATTGCCCTGAAATTGAAACTGCAGGACCTGAATGCTTTAGATAACAAGGGGCTTGATAAACAAGCACCATAATGTCCTTATTCCGTGTAATGCAGAATCAGCAGACCATGCATCCTCATTTCAAGGGTTTTCATCTTCAAATAAGTAAATGACCCTCCTAGTCACATCATTACAAGAGGACAGCAACCAGACCTATGGTTTAGGACCAGTCACTGCACATCCTCTTACAGCCATGGCCCAGCACAGTGCTCAGAGCGGGTATATACTCTGTATAGTATGATCTTGCATTTGGTGCAGGCACTCACCCATCAGGGACCACAGTCAGGGCTCTCCCATCAACAGACCATAACGCTGGTGTCAGACACAACCAGCACTTCCGGGTCTGGCTCTGCGGATGCAGTGACGTAACTCGTTTTAGCTCTCTAGGCATCATGGGACATAAAGAGCGCAGCCGCCATGTTTACTATTGGCAATGTTTGGGAACAAGCCATGCGTAACCATAGCAATTGCATAAATGAGCTAATTACATAGAGACGTCTCTAGCAGACAGAAAATGAGTCATAAGGGAAACGTCTCCTTTCCGTACTAGTGTCGCTCACCATCTGCCCAAAACCAAAATGGCCGCTGCGGAATCACTGCATGCAGTAGTGAAGTGTGTTGTCACCCACGCTTCCAGTGAGAGTCATGTCGGTGCTGAAGCTGCGTCTACCGCCTAACGATGGCCCGGTGCTGTCCGTGGTGGACATGCATACCGGTGGGGAGCCTCTGCGGATCGTGCTGAGCGGGGCGCCGGTACCGAGCGGGAGCACAATCCTGGAGAAGAGGCGCTGGGTGCGGGAGAACATGGACTGGGTGCGCAGGATGCTGATGCTGGAGCCCCGCGGTCACCAGGACATGTATGGAGCGCTGCTGGTGCCCAGCGAGGAGGCCGAGGCCCACCTGGGGGTGCTCTTCATGCACAATGCCGGCTACAGCACCATGTGCGGGCACGCTATCATCGCCCTGGGGCGCTTTGCTGTGGACTACAAGCTGGTGGATCCGCAGGGGCCGGAGACCCCGGTCAATATACACTGCCCCTGCGGTCTAGTGCGGGCCTATGTCTCCTATGCTGAGGGCTGCAGTGGCCGAGTGCGCTTTCACAGCGTCCCTGCCTTCACCCTCTGCACAGGTAACAATACTACAGTGCCCACATTCACCCTCTGCACAGGTAACACTACTATGGTGCCCGCATTCACCCTCTGCACGGTTAACAATACTATAGTGCTCGCATTCACCCTCTGCACAGGTAACAAAACTGCAGTGCCCGCATTCACCCACTGCACAGGTAACGATACTACGATGCCCACATTCACCCTCTGCACAGGTAACAATACTGCAGTGCCCGCATTCACCCTCTGCACAGGTAACAATACTACAGTGCCCACATTCACCCTCTGCACAGGTAACAATACTGCAGTGCCCGCATTCACCCACTGCACAGGTAACGATACTACGATGCCCACATTCACCCTCTGCACAGGTAACAATACTGCAGTGCCCGCATTCACCCTCTGCACAGGTAACAATACTACAGTGCCCGCATTCACCCACTGCACAGGTAACAGTACTACAGTGCCCGCATTCACCCACTGCACAGGTAACAATACTGCAGTACCCGCATTCACCCTCTGCACAGGTAGCAATACTATGGTGTCGATATTCATCCTCTACACAGATAACCGTACTACAGTGCGCACTTTCACCCTCTGTACAGGTAACACTACTACGGTGCCCGCATTCACCCTCTGCACAGGTAACAATACTACAGTGCCCGCGTTCGCCCACTGCACAGGTACAGTAATACTACAGTGCCCACATTCACCCTCTGCATGGGTAACGATACTATAGTGCTCGCATTCACCCTCAGCACGGGTAACGATACTACGATGCCCACATCCACCCTCTGCACAGGTAGCCATACACAGTGCTCACATTCACCCTCTGCACAAGTAACAGTACCGTACTGTGCTCGCATTCACCCTCAGCACGGGTAACTATACTAGGATGCCCACATTCACCCTCTGCATAGGTAATGATACTACGATGCCCACATCCACCCTGCACAGATAACCGTACTACGGGGTCCACATTCACCCTCTGCACAGGTAACAGTACCGTACATTGCCCGCATTCACCATCTGCACAAGTAACAATACTACATTGCCAGCATTCACCCTCTGCACAGGTAACAATACTGTACAGTGCCAGCATTCACCCTCTGCACAGGTAACAGTACTGCAGTGTCCGCATTCACCCTCTGCATAGGTAGTACTACAGTATTCACATTGGCCCTCTACACAGGTAATAATAAATGTACTATGACTGCTGTACACACATTCACCCTTTTCACAGATAATAAATATTACAGTGCCCACATTCAGAGCTAAACTGAGGGGATATCCCAGATTTAGGGGGTGATGCCTGTTGTAGGCTTACCTGCAGAAATTTGGGGCAGGTAGAACTAATGACTAAATGGATCTCCTAATAGCTGAATGCACAGGCCGCTTTATTCTGTGCCACTATGAATAGTTCTGTGTCGTCTTGCTTTTAAAGTATTGTACACCTGCAGAGCCACCACAATGAGGGTGGGTGGATAGTGCCCACACAGAGCTATCCAGCCGTCAGAGAGACTCCTACATCAATCTCTACATAGCCTTAGTGCTAACTAATACCCCCTTCACACCCCTGACCCGGATATTACTGGGGCAGCCTGGGTTGCGTGTCCCGGTATCTTGGCCACCAGGGTTATTCCTGAGACCGTTCCGGGTAGCTGCGGTGTGAAAGAGGGGTCCACTATTCACACTGACACACGACCAAGGTTGGCCCGGCAATAGAGGGTCTGAAATGGGTGTTACCATGGCTTGAAGCCATGTTGATGATCCTGGATCAGACCCGGGATTTGGTGTGGAAGAGGTATTATACCCGGGTTCGGTATGGATGACTCAATATCCCGACAGTGGCTTCCCACCAGAATTCCCGGCAGTGCGGAAAGCGCTAAGAGCTATTCCCACTCTATGGGTGTCGTCAACACCAACGAGTGGGAATAGTCCTGTTGCGCTGGGACTCCGTCTGGTGGTATTGTCGGCTGTCGGGATTCCGGCATTGGTATCCTGACCGCTGGGATCCCGACAGCCGGTAAATTAAACGCATCCCTTAAACCCTACTACTCTGGTTTCTGCAGTGCTGTAGAATAATGCAAGAGAACAGCCTTTTTATACCGTATATCTCTATATTAGTTTGGCAGATACTTCCTCTATGGCTGTATTTTCTGTAATACACATAGTGGAGCCTATGCAAGCTTGAACACACGTCCGGTGTGAAGCATGTTCTGTTTGTTTCCACTCTGTGCATGTGCCAGATATGAGCAATGATGTAGAATCCCATGCAAACAGAATGCCCCTCACTTGTGCTGGAAGGGGGCGCTTAGCTGGGCAGCAATAAGGTGTTGTCACGTAGGTTCCGAGAGAGTGTGTCGACAGTATTGCCGCCTGCTGATTGGCAGATACTATACAGACTGAAGGAGACGCCGTTCAGATCCTGTTCCTGACACAGGGAGTGTCCAGTACTAGTTGATGTATTGTAGACATTGGTAACTATTGATGCATTTGCCAACTGTGATTCATAGGTATCCAGTCTCTAGGTCGACCACTATTGGTCGACATGGAAAAAGGTTGACATGAGTTTTTCACTTTTTTTTTTTTTCATTTTTGTAACGTTTTCATACTTTACGATCCACGTGGACCACGATTGGGAATAGTAACCTGTGCCGAGCGCAACGATAGCGGAGCGAGGCACCTTGCCCGAAGCTCGCGAGCCATGTGAGGGGACACGGTGCACTAATTGGGGTTCCCGGTCACTTCACGAAGAAAATGACGCCAAAAAAATGAAAAAAAAAAAAACACCCCAACTTATGTCAACCTTTTTCTATGTCGACCTAGGGACTGTGTCGCGCTATTTCAGGTGTCGACCTAGTCACTGTCGACCTAAGTGTGGTCGATCCAATAATCCACACCCGATTCATATAGGATAGAGCTGTATAATTGTGATCTGCATCAGTATAAATCCTGACTTGGGCAGACATCTCTGTGAAACAGACTCTCCTGGTATTCTGTGCACCCAGATGTTCCGGTTGATGTTCCGGGCTATGGGCAGGTAGTAGTGGACGTTGCGTATGGAGGAGCATTCTACGCATTTGTTAGTGCAGAGCGCTTTGGCCTGGACGTTTGCACATCGAGGACAAGGGACATAGTTGCTGCTGCAGCTGCTGTGACTGATGCCGTAAAGGCTCAGGTAGGGTACACTGCCTGCTCCTACCAAATCACTCTACACCTGCTCTTCCTATCCTAGTGTTCATTCTAGCACCCTGCACCTTTCAAAATCCATGCAGTTCCTCTTTCCTACCTGAGGTGTCGCTCTCTGCTCTGGTGCTTCTCAGCACACTGGTCTGTATTTCAGTGCTGAGATACAGACCAGAGTGTTCTGGGAAGCACCAGCGCAGAGAGCGACACCCCAGGCAGGAAAGAAGAACTGCACGGATTTTGAAAGGTGCAGGGTGCTAGAATGAACACTACTATTCAACCATCACTATATTAACACCAATACTAATGTTTCATATCTCAAATAATAATAATAAACATAACTACCTTATCATGCCATTGTACATGTCCTACTCATAAACTTTCTGATATGTTTTGAAGGTCAAAATCATCCATCCAGACAGTGAAGACCTGTCTTTCTTATATGGCACCATAGTAACCGATGGAAAGGATGCATACAGCGGGGAACCCACTGCCAATATCTGTGTATTTGCCGATTCCCAGGTACCAAGCCACCTCCGTTTACTACTCATGTAGCTGGGTGTTAAAGATCTTGTTGTCTGCACACTGTGATGGTGACCGCTTTGTGTGCTGGAGCAATATGCATTATAATGCAGCCTATTATTATTTATTCATAAGGTGGCATAAAGCGTACACAGCGCCATTCAGGGTATACATAAGAACAGGACGGGGGTATCGGAGCATAAGGACAACACACAACGGTTTACTCATAGCATAAGTACCAAACACTAATATCACACCACAGGCGGGGCCTAACCGGTAACGGGAGAATGGGTAGGGCTGTATGACTAGAAGTGAGGCCCTATATGACCAATATGCATGAAGAACATAGTGAATTCATGGGCTGCCTCTCTATGTATATTAGCTGATTAAAGTGGCTTCCTATGGTGTCTGAATGTGGGTGCAATTTAGGAAAAAGAATAGTTTGTGTAATGTGAGATTAATTTGGGGCAGTTGATATTCAATATTTAAGTCATTGATTGGGCAATATGATGACCTCAAGAAAGCTGTGTATTTAGTGTGATACATGATTGGACAGTTGCTGGCCGCCAATCAAATACAATAACGCACAACACTGTTTTAGCCGACTGTTGATTGCATTGCTTTTATTATACCATACACATTATTATTATTATTATTATTATTATTATTATTATTACTTAAGACGAGAGTTTTATTATTTTGTACACAGTGTAGTATTATTATTATTATTATTACAAAGTTTTATTATTATGTACAAAGTGTACATAAACGAAAGGTACAAAACAATGGGCAAGCATAATACCCGCATAACAAAATTGTACAAACAGCAAATAAAGGTAAATAATTCCAAGTTATTAATCCAGGACCCACAGGACGCTCAGTATAAACATATACCTTATTATTTTACTGTTCCTAATGCATGTAAAATACTTAGGCAGTTATTCAGAGTTGTTAGCAAACCAAAAAAGTTAGCAGTTGGGCAAGACCATGTTGCACTGCAGGGGGGGCAGATGTAACATTTGCAGAGAGAGTTAGATTTGGATGGGTTATATTGTTTCTGTGCAGGGTAAATACTGGCTGCTTTATTTTTACACTGCAATTTAGATTTCAGTTTGAACACACCCCACCCAAATCTAACTCTCTCTGCAAAGCTAACTCCGAATAACCCTCTTAGGACCCTACTCAGGTTGGAACGCAACGTGCGATCCAACCGCAAAAAATACAATGATGATGTGGGAGCATGCACAGGGCCCGTCCTGCGCATGTTGCACCCCACAGTTAATCTGAACGCCTCTGCCTGTCAATCAGGCAGAGGCGGGAGGGGGGCGGCAACGCTCCATTTCCTATGCGGAGACGGAACGTTTCCAGGGCCGGCGAAACGGATGCATGGTGGGGCAAACATGGGCGTGATCAGGGCAGCTGATCGGCCACTTAGATCAAAAACGATGGCGGTGGCCCTCCCGCCGTCGCAGCCAGGCTGCACCAGCAAGAGGCTTCCCTACTTTCTGTGATCACGCTGAAATTGCACTGCGACCATAATTTCAGCATGGTCTCAGAGGGGGTGCGTAGCAAGCATATGACTCTTGTAAATCTGTGCTGTGTGCTTTATCTCATAGTGCTGCTGCAGGAAGGGAACACCTCCCCTACATACAGATGTGTCCAGCCTCAGCTTTACTGCTATTCGCGGCTATTCCGGGTTGTTTGCTGCAAATAGCGTGTCTGCGAACATTTACGGGGCACTGCGCATACACCCGCGAACTATAGGATTGCATGGTACACACACTCCTGTGAATTTGCTGCAAACAGGTGTGAATAATTGCAATTATGGTATATTCGCAGGATGCATGAGCGCGGGCACATCTTTACAACTTTCTTAAAATACTCTACTAGTGTTCATTCTAGCACCCTGCACCTTTCAAATCCTGTGCAGTTCCTCTTTCCTGCCTGGGGTGTCGCTTTCTGCTCTGGTGCTTCTTAGCACATACATGTCTGTATCACAGCACTGAGTAATAGATCAGAGTATGCTGAGAAGCATCACAGCAAAGAGCGACACCCCAGGCAGGAAAGAGGAACTGCACGGATTTTGAAAGGTGCAGGGTGCTAGAATAAACACTACCTACTGCCCTCTTAGATCTGCGCCTCGTCTCTGGCACCCGCCTCTTACTCGTACTCTACCACCCACCTAAGGAATAACTTACCACACCTGAGAACTCTCCATTATGCATCACTTTCTTTGTGCCATTTTCTAGAGACAAAATGAGTTATCTTCCTCAGATCCCTAAATTAGCAAGTGCCACCAAGTTTTTGTAGCCTTGAAGCACTAGAATTATGTTTTAAGAATTAGGGAATGTCCTTGAAATATACCTTTTAAGAATGAACATTCTTCCCATTGAGATGATGCTCTTTAATTTATAAGACAAAAGATCTGTCTTCTGTTTTATGGGCTCTTTCTATTGATCACAGTAAAATAATATTTATTGCCCCTGACATCAGGTTGATCGCAGCCCTACCGGTTCTGGGGTGACGGCTCGCATCGCTCTGCAATACCACAAAGGTCTAATACAGCTGGAACAAACCCGGACCTTTAAGAGTGGCGCCACAGATTCCTTGTTCACTGGAAAAGCAGTCAAGGTATTATTGCTGGATAGATACTGTACAAATGTCTTTATGTTAAATGTTCTTGAGGGTAGGTCTATAGGGGGTCATAGAAGAGATCTGCTGCTCAATGGCCTTTCCTTTCTAGTACAGGATCACTTTAGAATTTCTGCATTATAAAATGCCCTGGTGCATATAGTCATCAGAACTGGGGAAAAAAAACAAATTATTGGAATAAATGGATTATACAGGGTGAGGCAAAGAAACCTCCCAGATTTTAAAGGTTACCATGGTAAATGCTATTCAGAATGTTAGTGCATAATGTAAAAGTTCATGGAATACAGTTAATTTTCAGTTGTTTTGAATATGATATCGCCCAGATGGTGGCCTTCATTCCTGATACACATTTGTAGTGGATTTCTGAAGTTTTTGCATCACTCGGTGGGTCATTTCCGGTGTTATTGCTGCAATTTCCAGACAAAGCTCACTTTCATTTGTATGGCTTCATTAACCAGCAGGATTTTCGTTACTGGACAGAAAACCATCCTCATAAACTTCACAAGAGGCCTCTACACAGCCAACGGGGCCATCTGTCAGCTGAGGTCTACAAACATCGACCGAGAACCATAAATGAACTGAAGGCAGCTACACGCCAAGAAATGACCATATCGTATTCAAAACTAATTTAAAATAAACTGTACTCCATGCACGTTTAGATTATGTACTAAAAATGTGAATAGCATTTACCATGCTACTTTTGTTAACCTTTAAATCTGAGCGATTTTTGGCCTCACCCTGTGGTATACCTACCACGCATACTGTTGTCTTTTCACGTTCCGACTCTCTCTTCTCTCAGGAAACGGTTTGTGGTGACTATAAAGCGGTGATTGTGGAAGTTTCTGGCCAGGCTTACTACACTGGTACATCAAGCTTTATCCTGGAAAGCGAAGACATACTAAAAGATGGATTCCTGCTGAAGTAACAGGACCGTTCATACTGTATATCTCATTCTGCTGTTCTCTCTGCAGTGCCAGTCACGTTCAATACTGAAACAGAAATGTATTGTTCAGAGAAGACTGTTTATGAAAAGCTACAAACTTCTTTCTTGGTGGGAGTCCAAAGAGAGATTGCCCAGGCCGCAGTAACATTGTACGCGGTTGGTATCGATATCCTGGCACACAGAATCATGTCGGTCAGAATGGCAACAGCGGCATCCCAATATTCAAAATCCAGACGGATTCTGATCATTATTTTAACCCTGTCTCCTCCCGCAGTCTAACCCTAACCCCCCTCCCCCTAGTGCCTAACCCTGGCCACAGTACTTACCGCCGGGATTCGTTGGGATGCTGCTTACGGCATTCTGACCGCCTGGATTTTGTGCACCATGATTGTATGTAATAACCTTACATTGCTTCACTCGGAGGGTGAAGAACATATAAAGTAATAACAGGAAAAATGTAAGCATCCATTATTAGAACTACATATTACTGTAGGGAAATCTGAAGCAGTTACTTATTAATGTATGCTTACGTCTTTTATCTATATATTCCATTGTTTATACTAATATAATCTACATATAACTACTGTTTGACACTTATTTTTATATGACACATAAACATGAGTACATAGATCTGTAGTGGTGGACTTGCCCACAGGGGTACAGGGAAAACCCCCGGTGGGCCCCGCTGCCTTTTGGCCCACCTCCTGCTTTAGAGATCAGGTCCCAGGCTGTGCACTTGAATTGTACATTATACATATGTTATATTATACTGCATAGAACTATGGTGTATTTTCTACAGTGCATTGCTGGTATTAACCTGGTACATTATCATGCATAGCCTAGCAGTATTTACTATATATATATCTATCTATATATATATATATATATATCTATATATATATATATATATATATATATATATATATATATATATATATATATATATAGATCTATCTATATCTCATTTATTTAGGGGTCCACCTACCTTCTATACATCATGCGGCGTGAGTCGCTTGGCACGAGTAAGCCACGCCGAGCAGTGTAACGACTCTTTCATTGGCATCGCAGATGCTGCAAAACACCAATCTACCAGAGACGCTGGCCTGCATCTTTAAACACAGGAATTTGTTTTCAATATGCACAAAGCACGGCAGAACTTATCATGAGAAAAGACGCGGCCGATGTATCATAGCACAAGATGTACAAGTGTTGCAGAGTAGATGAATCAGTGAAGTCTCGTGAAGCAGTTTTGTTGCACTGCATTGCGACTTAAGGGCCTTACACATTTGGCGATCCACTGCCGAGCTGCCCGAAGGCGGATACGGGCGACCCGGCGGCGGGGGGGCAGTGACAGGGGGAGTGAAGTTTCTTCACTCCCCCCATCACCCGGCTCCACAGCAGTGCAGGCAAATATGGACGAGATCATCCATATTGACCTGCATGCACAGCCGACGGGACACCAGCGATGAACGAGCGCGGGGCCGCGCATCGTTAATCGCTGGTGACTCCACACTCAAAGATATGAACGTTATGTCGACCACGTTTGGTTGACATGATCATTAGGTCGACATGGAAAAAGTTTGACATGAGTTTTCCACAATTTTTTTCATTTTTTGACATTTTTCATACTTAACGTTCCACGTGGACTACAATTGGGAACGGTAACCTTGAAGCGAGCCATGCGAGGGGTTACGGTGGAGTAATTGGGGTACCCTGTCACTTTTCAAAGAAAACGACACCAAAAAAAGTTTAAAAAAAACCCTCATGCCGACCTTTTTCCATGTCAACCTAATGACCCAATGTATGTCGACCTAATGAACCACACCCGATCAGAAGTGCATGGTGATCCACATAATTTTAAGGAGCAGTGACTGGGAATGTGGGGTATTGGCAGCGGCCGTGTCAGGAATTAGGGTTGTACTAATAGCTGATGGTGCTGCTGATGTCCAATCGATGGTGCCAATTTTTGTACACACAAGCAGATTTGTGCTGTGGCTGGTGACGCCCATTGACCACAGCATTACCGCAGGGATTCAGTAGCGACTGAGATAAAAGCCGCAGCTGCTACTGCGCCCACCTCTGAATGAGGCCCAGAGAGACTGGGCAGCATCCTCTGCCAGCTTTTCCAGTGCGGACATGGAACATATGGATTGGCGTGTGATGCTGGTCATTCACTGGTTAAAGTATATAGGATGCATTAGTCCTGTGTATTGTAAGTGTATACCCACGACCTCGCCATATTAATGTGTAAAGAAGTCTGAACATGTAGCCAATCCAACCAAGCATTTCACTGCTAATGGCACGGGGAAGTCATGTTGTACTGTAGCCCTTTTCCACCAAAATCCCGGGTCTGACCCGGGATTTGGAACACTGTTCCAATCCTGTTTCAGACCCGGGACCGACCCAGTTCCCACTGCGGCTCTGACCTGGGTTATTCCTGTGTCTCTGCCGTTTACACTGCACATAGGTGCAGTCTCTCTTCTGCCAGCGCTTAGACATGACATCCTCTCCAAGCCCCATGGGAAATCGGGATCAGGACCCGGGGCACTGCATCCATTCACCTTCACCCGCACCTTTGCTCAACTCTGCATAGCGCAGCAGTGGTGACAGCATGACCCCACCCACAATCTCCCGACCGCCTGTGGGAGATTGGGGGTGGGGTCATGCACACACACACTCCACTGCTCTCCTCACACTGCCCTGCACCCCACAGCTCTCACCTTACTGGTCCCACCCACCTGACTCACTATCACACCTAACTGCTCCCCCACCCCTCACTGTTTCTCTACTGCTTGCACTTTCCTCCTCACACCGTCTTGACGCCCCCAGCTCACTACCCCATCACCCCTCACTGCCTACATAGCTGCTGTCCCACCCCTCACTGCCCCCTACTGCTCCCATCACATCTCACTGCCCCATCAGTCCCGCACACTGCCCCCTACTGCTCACACACACACTGCCCTCCTTCTGCTCTCAGACACACACACTGTCCCCCTACTGCTCACACACACACTGTCCCCTTACTGCTCACACACACACTGCCCTCCTTCTGCTCTCAGACACACACACTGTCCCCCTACTGCTCATACTGCACACACACACTGCCCTCCTTCTGCTCTCAGACACACACACTGTCCCCCTACTGCTCATACTGCACACACACACTGTCCCCCTACTGCTCATACTGCACACACACACTGTCCCCCTACTGCTCATACTGCACACACACACACTGTCCCCCTACTGCTCACACTGCACACACACACTGTCCCCTTACTGCTTACACTGCACACACAAACACACTGTCCCCCTAATGCTCACACACACATACATGAACACACACACTGCCCCCCTACTGCTTATACTGCACACACACACACACACTGCCCCCTACTGCTCACACCACACACACAATATGTCCCCCTGCTGCTTACACTACACACACACTGCACACATAGGCATACTGCATACACACACAAACACACTGCACACATATACACACAGCTCCACCTCTTTCTGTGACAGCAGTCCTGCTGTGTCCCCGGTCCCCTGCTCACATGTCACTCTCCCTCTCAGCCTCTCCTCTCCTGTTAAAAAAAAAAGAAAAGAAAAAAAAGTGTCTGCTGCTCAAGGGTGGTGGGCGAAGGGGAGCCAGTCTGCAGGTGACGCCCCAAGGTGTGTGTCTAGTAGTGGTAAATCTGCCACTGATTAGATCTACTTAGCATGTAAGTTCTTGCAGTTACTTGTTACTCTGGAATGGCCTCTTTAATTATGACACAAAATAATGGATCCTAAATAACCATACAAATGCCCGTATTTAGCAATGAGTGATAAATTTCACTGTGAGTGATAAATTGCACCAGCCAATCAGGTCCTACCTGCCATGTTACAGGCTGTGTTTGCAAAATGACAGGAGCGGATTGGCTGGTGCAATTTATCACTCACAGTGAAATTTATCACTCATTGATAAATACAGGCAAATATATGTTATAGAAGTATAAATATTGGTCATAACTCCATTCTGAGGAAAATAGCTAATTAAAGTTTTGGGTAAATGAATACAGCTGGCCTGTTTGTGTGAACATAACTTTTGGAGGCAGCTCAAATGTTTGTTTTTTTCCTCCCTATATTTGCCTATCTGCCCTTGTATATTTCAAATTAAATAAAAACTATTTTTTTTTCCTACCAAAAGAGTCCCATTTATTTTGAAAAGGTTTTAAATTGTGGTTTTGTTAAGTACTTACATGTATTTAATATTACGAGTGCCTGATGTATCTAATGAGATATGTGGAATGGATTACTTCTTAAGAGTTAAAAAGCTACTGAACTCAAAATAAAAATTGCTTAATCTAAAATAGCTGAAAATGACATTCAGAATGTACTTGGAAAATTTTTCATACCGTGATAGAAATGGAGATTTGTTTTGCAGCTGAGTGCAAGCCCGCATTGGTCACTTACAGCTGGTATTTAGGACTGGCAGATTGTCTGTGTCCTTTGATAGAATGGGTATGGGACTCTAGGTCGACATGAGTTTTTTTATGGGGGGGTTTTGGTGTCGTTTTCTCAGTCAATTGACCGGGAACCCCAATTAGTGCACCTATGTCCCCATGCATGGCTCGCGAGCCATTCGCAATCGTAGTCCACTTGGATTGTAAAGTATGAAAACCTTTTTTCATGTTGACCTAATGTCCGTGTCAACCTATTTCTAGTGTCGACCTATCCACTGTCGACCTAATGGGTGTCAACCTTATTGGTGTCAACAGGCCCGCCATCAAGGGGGGTCGGTGGGGACTCCAGGCCTGGACTGAGATGGGGCCCGTGTGGCAGCATTCAGGTTCGGGGCCATGTCATCTGCCTGCATGCGCACCGGCAGCCTCAAAAGGACAGAGCCGCGGCGCTGTTCTTACTACAATGCTGGCCATGAGCCAATCGGAGCTCACGGACTGGCAACCAATCAGGAGCTGCCAAATTCAGCCGCTCCTGATTGACTGCCGGTCCGTGAGCTCTGATTGGCTCACGGACAGCTCTGAGTCTCTAGTACTAAAGATTATGAATGGCGCTGTGGCTCCGTCCTCTATCCCCCGGTGCTGTGGCTGCCGGTGCGTAGGCGGCTGGCCTTGTCCCCAATTCTCACTGCATCCTCCCGGGCCCACTCAAAATGTAAGTTTGGGGAATGCAGGGGGGGGGGGGGGCAATGGGGCAGTGTTTGGGGTGGGGGGCCCTGCTTCATTTGTCAGTCCCGGGCCCCATCATTTCTGATGGCAGCCCTGGGTGTCGACCTAGAGTCTGAATACCGATAGAATTACTGATAAGAAATGCTACAGTACTGTATGTAGATGTCTCCTCACACGATCACATTGACTGAAATACCTCCTGGTATAAAAGCCCCTGACATTTACATGTACAGTCTGTATGAGGGAAAGTCATTAGTCGCTGTTTTATAAACCACTTCTTCTATGTTTAGTGGTCCTTTAAAGCTAAAAGCCCAAAAAGTACACCACATACCTGGCATGACTGTACAAATCCAAGTTTGCGGACAGTAAGTACAGCACAAAATGGGCATTTTCTTACCCATGAACTAAAAATAAACAAAAGTGTCTGCCAACCTCCAAAACCAACTCTGAGGAAATAAAGACCTCAATCCTGACAAAGCTGAGACCCAGCGATGGTGAAGAGTGGTCAAGTGATTGGGAACTCTCCAATAATAAAGGAGTTATATAATGGCATTAAAAGGTGTTGTGTTCCACTAATGTGCAGCCGTACACTTAATGAATTGTTTTCATATAACACTGTATTGGAATAATGGGAAGCAAAGAAACCGCAAACTGTCCTCTGAGTCATACTGCACCAAGGGCCAAATTCAGACCTGATCGGTGCTGTGCGTTTTCGCACAGCAGCCACTCAGGTCTGAACTGTGCATGCGCCGGCGCATGCCAGACAGCCGACGGCCGTCTCAGCCCTGTGATCGCTTCTGACTGATTGACAGGCAGAGATGGACTGGCCGCGTTTGGCTGCCGTTTTAGGACTGTGCGGGCCGCGGCGGCTGCGTGACGTCACACGCAGCCGCTGTGACCCTCACAGCGACGACTATCTCCCTGCCAGCGCGCAAGAGCTACACTGGTAGGGAGCTACTCCCAAAGTACTAAAGCATCGCCGCTGAGTGATGCTTTTGTACTTGTGGGGGGGGGGGGCTGACATGCGAGGCGGACTAGCCCTGTGCTGGGCGTCCCCCTGCATGTCTGTATGACTGATCGTAGATGTGCACATCTACGATCAGGTCTGAATTAGGCCCCAAGAACGATGCTTATGGGTGCAGAGATCATTAGTGATATCGCACAGTGTGTATGGTCGCTGTTGGGTGGCCTGGCCCGGGAAACACTAGGCGATGTCGCACTGCAGTAACCGCCTAGTAGTGTGTCCCCACCTTAATAATAGTGTAATAAATGCTGCCCCACAACTGTCCCTTGCATGGGACAGCTACTATAGGCCCAGATTTAACAAGCCTTGGAGAGTGATAAATTGCAGCTAATCAGCTCCTGTCATTTTTTTTCAAACACAGCCTGTGACATGGCAGTTAGGAGCTGATTGGCTGGTACCTTACCTCCGTCCACTTTACCTCCATCCAAGGCTTGATAAATCTGGGGCATAGTATGTACAGCATTTAGAAAACATTCAGAGGAAATGCGTGTGGTCCAGCTGGACAGATTGCAGAGAAGGCAATGGCTTTACACGTCTGATGTTCTAGTGGAACGTATGTAATACAAGATCATTACTCATAGACAGAGCATTTACTGTAAACAGCTTTTAGGTTTTGCTGGTGCTAAAGAACTTTACATCTTCCCAACCCTGAGAAGCCGGCAGATTCTGTTTCCCTGGCAACCAGCGGTGACGTCACCGGCGTTCTAGAACCTGGACCCGGAGCGCTCAGGTTGCAGCTCAGCAGAAGCATCATCCCCGGCGTCAGCAGCTCCCTGCAGCCCCGGCCGAGGAATGCCTCCACCCGGCCTCGACGCGACCCATGGAGCCGCTGCTGAGCAACCTGTCGGCGCCGGGGGCCGGAGGAAGAGACGGCACCGGCCTGAGCAGCTCCAGCACCCCGGCCACGTCCAGCGAGGAGCCCGGGGGCAACGCGCTGCTGCACGGGGTGGCTCTGGGCTGCCAGGCGCTGCTGCTGCTCGCTATCTTCCTGCTGTCCTGCCTGGGGAACTGCGCCGTCATGCTGGTGATCGCCAAGCACCGGCAGCTCCGCACCGTGACTAACGCCTTCATCCTCTCCCTGTCCCTGTCCGACTTTCTGACCGCGCTGCTCTGCCTGCCCTTCTCCTTCCTGCTGCTCTTCTCCCGCGGCGGGGCTTGGCTCTTCGGGGACCGCTTCTGCTTCGCCAACGGGTTCTTTAACTCGTGCTTCGGCATCGTCTCCACCCTGACCATGACCCTCATCTCCCTGGACCGCTACTACGCCATCGTGCGGCAGCCGCAGGAGAAGATGGGGCGCACTAGGGCTATGCAGCTGCTGGTGGCGGCCTGGCTGACCGCCCTGGGCTTCTCCTTCCCATGGTACCTGCTGGCAAAGGAGCAGTGGGTGGTGCACAAGAGGGGGTACTACCACTGCATGTATGTGTTCCACTCCACCGGCTCCAGGCTGGGCGCTGCCTACAGCGTCACCCTCATCGTCCTCTGCTACCTCTTGCCCTTTGGCCTGATGTGCTTCTGCCACTACCACATCTGCAAGGCTGTGAGGTTGTCGGAGATCCGCGTGCGGCCTGTGACCACCTACGCCCACCTGCTCCGATTCTACAGCGAGATGAGGACGGCGACTACAGTGCTGATCATGATCGTCTTCATCATCTGTTGCTGGGGACCGTACTGCGTCATGGGGCTGGTGGCAGCGGCTGGGGACTACCCGTTCACGCCAATCATGGACACCGTGGCTATTTGGATGGCATGGGCCAACGGGGCCATCAACCCACTCATCTACGCCATCCGCAACCCCAATATTTCCATGCTACTGGGGCGGAATCGAGAGGAGGGCTACAGGACTAGGAACATCGCCGCCTATCTTTGTGCGCAGGGCCAGAACAGAGAGGTCAGAGGACGGGCTGATCCGATCCGTGACCGCTACAGTAACAGGCATCGGCCTGGCAGTAGGGTATCTTCCTCCAGTCCAGCCAATGGCGGGGACCTGGCAATGTGGGCATGCAAGAACCCAACTGTTTTGTTCTGTCGGGACGGGCAGCCGGACACCATGTCCGAACGAGCAGGCCTAAAATCAGAGACCGCAGATACAAGCCTTTGATGGACTGGCTGGTATTGTCCACTGGTTGGGCAGTCATCTCAGTATCAAGCAAAGTCTCAAATCTCCAAAATACCAAGTATTAAATCAAAAGATTTATATTAACCCTAAGATTACCATGTTATAAGTCCCTTACCCCTGACCTGTCCAGTACTGAACCAAGGTCATCTTACTGGCGGTTACTGGTGTAAGAAGACAGGATGGTCCTTATCTTGCTATGGAAGAAAAGTCTGGCGTAAGAGTGACTTCTGTGTTACAGAGCCTATTTGTGAAACACCTGAAATTTGCTAAAACGGACAATGACAAAAATGGGGAACAGAACCATTTCTAAGCTTATGTCTTATAAACAGGCACTACCATCAAAACTTGATATAACTTAAATTGAATTAAAATAGCTTTAAGAAGGTGGGTAAATACAGTCTTGCAAAGGATTATTTATTAAATAGAAGAGATTTACCGCGCTCTTACAATATTGCTCTGTCAGTTTTTGTTGAGGAAAATATCCAAAATCAGAGTCACCTGAAGGAACTCAGAACACAATTCATGCCACAAATAAGTCTTGAGAAAAACACAAGTAGCCACTAGGACGTGAATGCCATTTACATTTCTCTAACTGCAAATCTTTTCTCATAAGATTTTCAATACATTAACAGAACCCAGAAGTAGCAAAAAAAAAAAAAGTGGATCTTTGTAATGAAAAGTAACAAGACCACGTGAGATGTAGCTGCTGTGCAAGGTCCTTTTAGAGTCGCAGATATTACAAGTCAATACAATATTAACTTGCAACATTGACTACAGGAAAGTATTCTGCATTTTTTAAAAGCAAAAAAGAAACATAAAAGTGAGAATCACTTTAAAAATGTAGCAACCAATTTGGGCACATTTTAGCAATTTTTAAATACTTTGAATGCTCTATGGGGGTAATTCAGACCTGATCGCTCACTAGTGTTTTTTGCAGCACTGCGATTAGGTCAAAACTGCACGTGTATGCACCGCAATGCGCAGGCGCGTCGCACGGGTACAAAGCGGATCACCGCTCAGCAATGAATTTGTGTGACGGATCTGTTCACAGGGGCGATCGTAAGGAGATTTACAGGAAGAAGACGTTTGTGGGTGGCAACTGACCGATTTCTGGGAGTGGTTGTAAAAACACAGGCGTGTCCAAGCATTTGCAGGGAGGGTTCCTGACGCCAATTCCGATCTCGGTCAGGCTGCAGTGTTCGCAGCGGCTGAGTAAGTCCTGGGCTACTCAGAGACTACTCAAGATCTGTTTGTACATCTCTGCTACACATGCATTCGCACACTTGCAAAGCGAAAATACACTCCCCTATGGGCGGCGACTATCTGTTCGCAGCACTGCAAAAAAACCCTAGCGAGCGATGAGGTCTGAATTAGGCCCTGTGTCCGATAAGTAGATTGATAATGAAGACAAGAAGACACAATGGGATGGAAAATTGAGTGTTGTGATTTTTTTGTTTATTACTTGAATAAGTAAAAATTGGTGATATTTTCAGTGCTGCTAACTTCTGTTCTCTGTTCATACTCGGGCAGATATACAAAGCCTTGGAGAGATAAAGTACCAGCCAATCAGCTCCTTACTTACAGGCTATGTTTGAAAAAACGACAGGAGCTGATTGTTTGGTACTTTGTCTCTCTCCACATTATCACTATTCAAAGCTAAATACATCTGCTTGTTAGTGTTGTTGGAATGCCACTAGCTTGCCCAAATGTATGCATATACAGAGAGAGTTAAGGAAACCGAATTTAGAAGTGGAAAAGATTATAAAGCGTCTTGCAGGGACAAAAGATACTTAAATGAGATTTCTGATTTATGCGGAGCTTATTGAAATTCAGTGCAATACTGTTATTTAAAGGGAATTAATAATACACACTTGGCATTTGGAGAGGTTTAAACTTTCCTGAGGAGTTCCACGTGATTAAACTAGCTGTATGCATCCACTTTTCCGTTAAGATGTACACACTTATTCAAGCATGTGAGAACATCTGTGGTGACAAGGGGAAGTCATGTCTACGTTGAGGGTCCACAGCAGAAGAGGTTTGTTTATTGCCGCCTAGAAAAGTATCTCCTACTGCTATGGGCAGTAATATAGAATTTATCGCTGGTGCTCACTGAAGGAGGTGGATTTCATGCTCAGTTTGCAGTGGGTATAGACCCACCTAATATGTGCAGAGCAGGAGTAAACAGAATGCAATTGGATGACTACATAGGCCAATAGCAGGGCTAGTAGCTTTCTATTGGGTCATACCCCCAAGGCTGTGTGACCACTCCTCCCTTGCAGGCCACATACAGAAGAATAGAATCTACGTGTATATTGTTATGAAAGAGTAATTGAAAAGTAATTAGGGTTTATAGATGAAAGCAGTTGCTTAGGTAGTGTTCATTCTAGCACCCTGCACCTTTCAAAACATGTGCAGTTCCTCTTTCTTGCCTGGGGTGTCGCTCTCTGTTTTGGTTCTTCTCGGCACACTCTGGTCTGTATTTCAGTGCTGACATACAGACCAGAGTGTGCTGAGAAGCACAAGAGCAGAGAGCGACACCCCAGGCAGGAAAGAAGAGCTGCATGGATTTTGAAAGGTGCAGGGTGCTAGAATGAACGCTACTTAGGGAAATGCATCCTATAGTAACCAACCAGATGTTGCATGTACAGCAGACTATTAGAAAAACGTCCTCCAAGACCTGCTTATACCCCTCCAGTGATTATTGTTATAGAGTGACACAGTGGAGTGTGTGACAATGACATCAAACACCTTGGCTCTTATTTCGCAGTCACTGGCCATACATGGCTTTCCAGTCCATGCAGAATTGCTAAAGAAAATGCAAAATAATCCTATTTATATCAAACTCTGCTATAGATACTCGTATAAATGATCCTTTTATTATAATACAGCCATATTTTTAACGAAACACTGTGAAAAGCCTATTAATAGGATAATTAATATCCATAGTATTATCTCACTCTCGATGGTGCATTTAAAGATATAGAATCATTTTAGTTGCTATTTTTCATCTCTGGATAGAGAGTGGCATGTTTTATGTGGCGGTGGAAATATGTGGTGATAAGTTACCACTTTCTATTTGTGTTGATTAATTTGTTATTGCGCCAGCAAATATTTGTGGTTTTGGGATGCAGTACCTTCTCATAAGGTAAGGTGGCGCTATGTGCTACTGAGGTTTATGCCTGTATTGTAACCGCTAATGATAGATGACAGTTACATACAGCACCCAATGTTTCATCAGTAATGTTTCAATAGTGGGTTTATATGCAAATTAATTTTATATTTAATCTATGCGGGAGAAATACTACTTTTAAATGAAAATCTACTTTGAAAGGAAACCTGTCTTAAAAGGGAATTTTATCTTCAGGTGAAATATGTATTGCACATATTACTAAAATTCGTTGTTAGTTTTCTAGCTTCCTTCTGTGCTTCTTCTCTTCGTGTTTATATCATCAGGCACAATTGTCTAGTTGTGTTGCCTGCTCTGCTCTTTACATTGCTCACGGTTGTGTCCATAGGCCAGCTCTGTGCTGTATCCAATGTTAAATACAATTTTAAATGCCTGATTTTAAAGACATTGGGATTGATTCGGAAATGTACGCAATACCGATGTTTATACAGTTGAGCGATTATCGGCTGACTGCGCACATGCGCAAGGCTCCTTTGCAATGTTGCTTGCAGTAAGGATTTATTTGCAAACTGATTGACAGTCAGGGTGCAGAATTCAATTGTTATATTGCGCCCGATCTCCTGTCTAAACTGACAGGAGATGGCAGGGCGATATACAATTGATCTTTTATTTTATCGCATATATTGCGCCCATAGCAGTCTGTGTTTAGCTGCGTAAAGATACTACACCCGACTAAAGTAATGGGTGCGACGTGAAATGTCCCATTTGGGTGCCCAAACAGGTCACTTTTAACGCATTTCGGCTTGGCATCCCTGGGGGGGAGGGGAAGGGGTAAAATGCAGGCGCAGGCAGCCATCGCGTCTGAACTGAGCTACAATTGAATAGCACTGTTTGGGCTCCTTCTTGTGCCTGCTGGCGGAAAAACAGTTGAATTCCGCCTAGGGACTACTTTGGGGCTGTAACGGGGAGTGGCCCAAAAAACATGGCATCGTCTCCGTTTCGCAGCCATTTTGCGTGACCTTAGGATCACTCTGATGGTCGATTACCGAAAGATCTGCGACCGCCACTGCGTGTTTGTACAGAGTCGCTAGGATCTGCAAAGCCCACGGTGGGCGTCTGAATACATTTCTAGGTGGTGGCGGTGGCTTTAGCATATTTTCTCACATCTGCTGCGTACGGGGTTGCAGCTTGTGAATGCATTAGCGTACTTCTCTGAATCACGCCCATTGTTGAAAATCACCTAGTGTAAGGAAGGAATGATAAAGCAATGCAATTAGTAAAGCTCGCACACCCTAAAGTCATTTGTAGGTGAGCAAGCCTTTTCATTTAGATATTTTTTCATCCTTGTGCCAGGAATTCTTCATTTTGCCATTAATGTTGTAATTTATGTGTTTAAATAACATCAGCAGTAGGGGTGATCAGAAAGCACAGACTATTCACTTACTGGTGACACCCCATTATATGTCAATTCCTGCTCATAATCTGAAACGCCTTAAAAGTTCTTGCTCGGCTTATTCTGCATTAGAGGAAAGGGGTTGGGTTAATAGATGTTACTAAAATGCAAGTATTTTTCTTGTACAGTATTTAAGAAAAGAAAGCAAACTGTGTGTGTGAGTGGATGTCTATTATTTTGTAAAGAAATAAAAGTTTTATGCATCAAGAACTTAATATTGTGATTTTATTTTAAAAGATTTATATTGTATTGAGTGTAATATACATTGTGCGGTACACAAGGGGCATTTTAATGGTCAGGATCCCGATGGTCACAATGCCAAAAGTCACAATGCTGATCGATTTCCGAAGGGGAGTATTGGCTTCTCAGATATCTGCTACAGTCCATCCATTTCTGACTGCAGTGCAGCCCCACAATGGAGGGATGCGATGCTGGCCCCCACAGCTAACGTCATCTGAAGATGGCATTGTGCTGCTGTAGCTTGTGGGCTACACGTAGCAAAATTATCCGGCAGAGGGTTCCTCCAGAACCCTCCCCTGCAATGG
Organism: Pseudophryne corroboree; assembly: GCF_028390025.1. Classification (NCBI taxonomy): domain Eukaryota; kingdom Metazoa; phylum Chordata; class Amphibia; order Anura; family Myobatrachidae; genus Pseudophryne; species Pseudophryne corroboree. The sequence continues at coordinate 40,124,345 of NC_086455.1, forward strand.
CCACCGCAGATGCGTGGTTAGTAGATAGCGCGAGAGTCATGATAGAGGAGTGAAAAGACTGCTGATGGGGTCAATTTCTCTGGCCACATTGTGGGTAAAGGGCTCCCCCAGAATGGGCGATATAACATACTGTAAAGTGAATTGAGGTGTTAATATCGTGCCCAGATTGCACTGTAAATGTGAAAATGATAAATGCACCCCTATGTATGTTACACAAGGTCTGCGAATGTGTTCAACTTGTGTAGGTATTTTCTATCAGGCAAATTTGAAACTTAAGTACCGTATATACTCGAGTATAAGTCGACCCGAATATAAGCCGAGGCACCTAATTTTACCACAAAAAACTGGGAAAAATTACTGACTCTAGTATAAGCCTAGGGTGGGAAATGCACGGTGCCAGGGGTTTTCATGCTCAGGGTGTCATGCTCGTTGCCAGGGATTTTATGCGGTAGGTGTTATGCTTGTTGCCAGGGGGTAATGTTTGTTTCTAGGGTTGTGCCCCCAGTGCCACATATACCCCCAGTGACAGATAAAAACATGCCCCCGTTGCTTTGCCCCCAGTAGTTATGCCCCTTCTTTGCCCCCAGTATTTGTGCCCCCCTCTTTCATTGCCCACAGTAGTTATGACCCCTCTTTCTTTGCCCCAGTAGTTGTGGTGCCCCCTTTCTTTGCCCCCAGTAGTTGTTGTGCCCCCTTTCTTTGCCCCCAGTAGTTGTTGTGCCCCCTTTGTTTGCCCCCAGTAGTTGTTGTGCCCCCTTTGCAGCTTACAAACATAAACACACACTAAAACAATACTTACCACTGCCCCGCTCCTGCTTCCCGACCGCTTCTTCTGCTGCTGCGCTGCTCCGCTCCGTCTGGCCGCCGCTCCATCTGTTCATCCGCTCCGTCTGGCCGCCGCTCCATCTGGATCCCCGCTCCGTCTGGCCGCCGCTCCATCTGGATCCCCGCTCCGTCTGGCCGCCGCTCCATCTGGTCGCCGCTCCGTCTGGCCGCCCGCGCCGGCGCCCGCTTCCCGGCACCCGATCATCTCTATGGGAGAGACGTCATGACGTCTCTCCCATAGCAACGCCGCACAGACACTAGAGGTCAATAATGACCTCTAGTGTCTGTCCCTGGAGCCGGCTGCAGCGGACGCCCACACAGCCCACGGCGTCTGCTGCAGCCGTTGACTCGAGTATAAGCCGAGGGGGGCTTTTTCAGCATAGAAAACTGTGCTGAAAAAGTCGGCTTATACTCGAGTATATACGGTAAGTAAGCTTTATAGTGTATGGGTTCTAAGCTCTCCAGTAGACTAATACCGCTTTCACATCGCTAACCCAGTAAGGAACCGGCTTTTGAAAACGCTTCCGACCCGAGTCTGAACACGCTATACCCCTTTTGCATCGCATTTTCGAGTGGTCTTATTACCGGGTTATTCCCGGGTTGGTGCCTTTCACACTGAACCCGGTTCACCCATTTAAAACAGTGTGATGTCATTTTAAATGGACTTTTCTGTCTCACATTGATGAGGTTTCAAAGGTATTAAAAGGAGGGGCTGGGGACTGCTCAGTAGTGCAGCAATCATGGCCGACACAGCACATGTCTCTTTATTTATTACCTGCTGTGAGGTATGTTGGAAACCAGAGGCTGCAAGCATCCTTGTGATGTTTTTATAGATTATTGCATCCTTTACGGTGCCTGTAATTTGGTTGGCGATTTCAGCCTCCCCTCTGATCCTCAACAACTCCCTACAACATGCTCACACCTGGTTGCCATATTGTACATGTACTGTAGCACTGTAGATGCAGTATAATAAAGGCTCATCCACTGTTTACAGAGTGCTGCCTGTTATTTCCGGGTCCAGACAGGTGACATCATGCAGGGAGACAGCCTATCACCTCCTTTTTAAGATTCCCGGGTTGAATATACCAGGTCTGAGGCTTTCACACTGCCAAATGACCCGATTCCGAACCGTGTAGGATCCTTCTTTTTACACGGGTAGAAATACCGGGTTGTTTGACCCGGTAAATTCATAATGGCGCTTTCACACTGCAGCTCAAACCGGGTTGACACTGCTAAAACTCGTCAATATACCGGGTTATTTTTGCACTGTGATAGGGGTATAAAATACAGCTTCACTTACCTTTGCTTTAGGCTTCTTTGGAGAATGAACAGTGATATTTCATAAGCATACACTTGTATTATTTTATAATAGGAAGGGCTGTTATCAAGGGCTACAGCTGGTACATACTGGGCCCAGCTGAGACGATGGCCCTCAGCATGCCATGTTCGATTTTTGTATGGGAGGCGGGGCAGTCAGCTACCTCCCCTCCTAGCATCCTCCACCACAGTGGAAAGGTGGAGGGGAGATGACTGGAAGACATGGAGACCACCGGACCGGCTGAAACAGCGGTATCTGTCTTTTTTTTGCACTGCAGAGTTTTCAAAGCAGAAAACCTTGCTTTTCTTTTTCAATAGGATAATGCGGGTATCGGGAGCGCGCATTCCTGCGGTAATCCAAAACTGGATGCAAGGTTTTTTTTGCAAAACCCTACACCCAATAGGATTCCGCCTAAGTCTCACTGTATGAGAACTCTCTTCCACCGCCCGGGGTAGTATACACTCACCCAAGGCTGGATTAAGGGCCTCATGGCCCTGGGGCTGAAAATATGCAAAGGCCTATTATGAGAAGCAGAGGGGGTGTGACCAGCGCCATGTAGACCCTGTACACCAGGGGTGGGCAATTATTTCAGCTGGGGGGCCACTTAACACTTTCCAGATAATATCGAGGGCCGCACACAAAACAATGTGGCTCCAGCAGGGTACTTATCGCAGATTATGCTTCGAGTACATTCCCTACTGCCACCGACATTGAATAGTCAGGTGTCAAAGCACCACTTGCTAACAATCACATTTAATAATAATAATTAAAAAACAAAACTTTTTCCAGTTATTTTTCCCTCTCATCTCCTCCCTCCGTGGACAAAATAATCAGCTCCCCTCCCCAGACAAAGTTGCCAGCTTCCCTCCCTGGACAGAATTGCCAGCTGCCCCCACCCTGGCACCCCCACACTAGGCACCCCTGCCCCCTTGCCAGGCAGGTCCCGCTGCCACCCGCCATCCAAACATGTACCTTACTTAGGTGCTCTTCCCCGAGTCCAGATAGTGCTGTACCTGTGCTGCTGCATGTATTCAAACTGCCCGCCACACGCCGCCCGCATCCACGCTGCCGCTCTGCCTTTGGCTCCACCCCCAACAGCGCCTGATATCAAAGGTAGTCTGGCCGGCTGTACCCAATATAGCCAGCAGCGCTGCTGCCTACGGCTCAGAGGTAATGCAGCGCAATGACAAGCCGCTCAGCCAGTCGGGGTGCTTGTCATGGGCTGGGCAAGATCAGTTCACGGGCCGCATGTGGCCCGCGGGCCGTAGTTTGCCCACCCCTGCTGTACACCATGTAGACCCTGTACACTATCAGCCCCAATCTCTCCCTAAATATGTAAAAGTACAAAAATATCATCATTGTGTGTGGCAAATAGAAATACAATTTAATGCTTATGATCTATGGCCGACCATGTGGCCAGCTAGTGGCTGGTCACCTTCATGCAGTCATGATGATGGGCCTATTTTTATGTGGAGGCCTGGAGCTCTATACGCCCCATTGTTAATCTGTCCCTGCACTCGCCCCTTATGCTATGTACACATTATGTGATCCCATACGATACAATATTGTATGATATTGTATAAGATATCATATCAGATCGGATCGTGTGTACACACTACAAACAATATCTAGAAACAAAGTAATCACTGGAGTTCAAAACCACACAATATCACCTCATCAAGACTGCATGCAGTCCGATGTATGACGTCCCATGTGACCTGCGGGAGCACGCATCATACGTCGGATCATGCATACACATTATGCAATATCATTTAGGACTGAACAATGGGGCCGATTCAGACCTGATCGGTGGTGTGTGTTTTCGGACAGCCGCGATCAGGTCTGAACTGCGCATGCGCCGCAGTGCGCCGGCGCATGCCAGACAGCCGACGGCTGTCATAGCCCTGCGATCGCCTCTGCCTGATTGACAGGCAGAGGCGGTCGCTGGGCGGGAGGCAGCGTGCCGGCGGCGTTTGGCCGCCGTTTAGGGGGCGCGGTCCGGGCAACGCAGGTGTGCCTAAATCATTGATGGGGGCGGGCTGCGTGATGTCACACGCAGCCGCTGTGACCCTGGCAGCGACGAGTAGCTCCCTGCCAGCGCGCAGGAGCTCAATAGGGCGTCAGTGGCAACCAGACCTCTACTGCACTGCTGGCCCCGGTGGGCCGATTATAGGATGTTTAAGCCACGGCACTACGGATATATACAGTACCATCTACACTGGTGCGGTGAGAAGTGATTTACCTTTGACTATATCCTATTTCGACACATATACTGGTGGAGCGAGTTCATCCAGTCATTGTTAGATTGATGACTATGACTGCGCGGAGACCGGCTGGACATTAATAAGAGTCTCCGCAGTCGGTACTGTTAGTGAGATATATTATCCTCTGGACATTCAAAAGCGTTCACTAGTAATATCACTGAGACAGATTATTACATCTGCCCCAGCACATTAGGGAAATAAGTGCAAATTTATTTGTCTCCTACAATGGAGACATTTACACCTGATATTACCCATCTAATATATGTGGCAGCATAGAAGTGATTATAATATTGGATTAGCGGATTTCTGCGGATGTATGTTTTTATTAGGAGTGCTATTTTAATAAGAATTTACTTACCGATAATTCTATTTCTCATAGTCCGTAGTGGATGCTGGGACTCCGTCAGGACCATGGGGAATAGCGGGCTCCGCAGGAGACAGGGCACATCTAAAAAAGCTTTTAGGTCACATGGTGCGTACTGGCTCCTCCCCCTATGACCCTCCTCCAAGCCTCAGTTAGGTACCGTGCCCGGACGAGCGTACACAATAAGGAAGGATCTTGAATCCCGGGTAAGACTCATACCAGCCACACCAATCACACCGTACAACTTGTGATCTGAACCCAGTTAACAGTATGATAACACAAACGAAGTAGCCTCTGAACAGATGGCTCACAACAACAGTAATAACCCGATTTTTGTAACAATAACTATGTACAAGCATTGCAGACAATCCGCACTTGGGATGGGCGCCCAGCATCCACTACGGACTATGAGAAATAGAATTATCGGTAAGTAAATTCTTATTTTCTCTAACGTCCTAGTGGATGCTGGGGCTCCGTCAGGACCATGGGGATTATACCAAAGCTCCCAAACGGGCGGGAGAGTGCGGATGACTCTGCAGCACCGAATGAGAGAACTCCAGGTCCTCTTTAGCCAGAGTATCAAATTTGTAAAATTTTACAAACGTGTTCTCCCCTGACCACGTAGCTGCTCGGCAAAGTCGTAATGCCGAGACTCCTCGGGCAGCCGCCCAGGATGAGCCCACTTTCCTTGTGGAATGGGCCTTTACAGATTTAGGCTGTGGCAGGCCTGCCACAGAATGTGCAAGTTGGATTGTACTACATATCCAACGTGCAATCGTCTGTTTAGACGCAGGAGCACCCAACTTGTTGGGTGCATACAATGTAAACAACGAGTCAGATTTTCTGACTCCAGCTGTCCTTGAAATATATATTTTTAATGCTCTGACAACGTCCAGTAACTTGGAGTCCTCCAAGTCGCTAGTAGCCGCAGGCACCACAATAGGCTGGTTCAAGTGAAATGCCGAAACCACCTTAGGGAGAAATTGAGGACGTGTCCTCAATTCTGCCCTGTCCGAATGGAATATCAGATATGGGCTTTTGTATGACAAAGCTGCCAACTCCGAAACTCTCCTGGCTGAAGCCAGGGCCAACAGCATGGTTACCTTCCATGTAAGGTATTTTAAATCTACCGATTTTAAAGGCTCAAACCAATGAGATTTGAGAAAATTTAGAACCACGTTCAAATCCCACGGTGCCACTGGAGGCACTATTGGGGGTTGTATATGTAGTACACCTTTGACAAAAGTTTGTACTTCAGGCACTGACGCCAATTCCTTCTGGAAGAAAATTGATAAGGCCGAAATTTGAACTTTAATGGACCCCAATTTGAGGCCCATAGACAATCCTGCTTGCAGGAAATGTAAGAATCGACCCAATTGAAATTCTTCCGTTGGAGCCTTCTTGGCCTCACACCACGCAACATATTTTCTCCAAATGCGGTGATAATGTTGTGCGGTCACTTCTTTCCTGGCTTTAATTAAAGTAGGAATAACTTCCTCAGGAATGCCCTTCTCTTTTAGAATCCGGCGTTCAACCGCCATGCCGTCAAACGCAGCCGCGGTAAGTCTTGGAACATACAAGGTCCCTGCTGAAGCAGATCCCTTCTTAGAGGTAGAGGCCACGGATCCTCCGTGAGCATCTCTTGAAGTTCCGGATACCAAGTTCTTCTTGGCCAGTCCGGAGCTACCAGTATTGTTCTTACTCCTCTTTTCCGTATAATTCTCAGTACCTTTGGTATGAGAGGCAGAGGAGGGAACACATACACTGACTGGTACACCCACGGTGTTACCAGAGCGTCCACAGCTATTGCCTGAGGGTCTCTTGACCTGGCGCAATACCTGTCCAATTTTTTGTTGAGGCGAGACGCCATCATGTCCACCTTTGGTTTTTCCCAACGGTTCACAATCATGTGGAAAACTTCTGGATGAAGTCCCCACTCTCCCGGGTGAAGGTCGTGTCTGCTGAGGAAATCTGCTTCCCAGTTGTCCCTGGCATCCGTAGTCACCAGGACCCAGTCCTGTATGCCGAATCTGCGGCCCACTAACAGATGGGCAGTCTGCAACCACCACAGGAGAGACAACCTTGTTCTCGGTGACAGTGTTATCCGCTGATGCATGTGCAGATGCGATCCGGACCATTTGTCCAGCAGATCCCACTGAAATGTTCGTGCATGGAATCTGCCGAATGGAATCGCTTCGTACGAAGCCACCATCTTTCCCAGGACTCTTGTGCATTGATGTACTGACACAGTTCCTGGTTTTAGGAGGTTCTTGACAAGTTCGGATAACTCCCTTGCTTTCTCTTCCGGGAGAAATACCTTTTTCTGAACCGTGTCCAGAATCATGCCCAGGAACAGCAGATGTGTTGTCGGGGTCAATTGAGATTTTGGAAGATTTAGAATCCACCCGTGTTGCTGAAGCGCTACTTGTGTTAGCGCTACACCGACTTCCAGCTGTTCTCTGGACTTTGCCCTTATCAGGAGATCGTCCAAGTAAGGGATAATTATTACGCCTTTTCTTCGTAGAAGAACCATCATTTCGGTCATTACCTTGGTAAAGACCCGAGGGACCGTGGACAACCCAAACGGCAGCGTTTGAAACTGATAATGACAGTCTTGTATCACGAACCTGAGATACCCTTGGTGTGAGGGGTAAATCGGGACATGTAGATAAGCATCTTTTATGTCCAAGGACACCATGAAGTCTCCTTCTTCCAGATTCGCTATCACTGCTCTGAGTGACTCCATCTTGAACTTGAATTTCTTTATGTACAGGTTCAAGGATTTCAGATTTAGAATAGGCCTTACCGAACCGTCCGGTTTCGGTACCACAAATAGTGTGGAATAATACCCCTTTCCCTGTTGTAGGAGGGGTACCTTGACTATCACCTGCTGAGAATACAGCTTGTGAATGGCTTCCAAAACCGACGTCCTTTCTGAGGGAGACGTTGGTAAAGCAGACTTTAGGAACCGGCGAGGGGGAGACCTTTCGAACTCCAGCATGTAACCCTGAGATACTATCTGCAGGACCCACGGGTCCACTTGTGAGTGAACCCATTGATTGCTGAAAATCTTGAGTCGACCCCCCACCGTTCCTGAGTCCGCTTGTAAAGCCCCAGCGTCATGCTGATGGCTTTGTAGAAGCCGGGGCGGGCTTCTGTTCCTGGGCAGGGGCTGCTTGCTGCCCTTTCTTACCCTTTCCTCTGCCTCGCGGCAGATAAGACTGTCCTTTTGGTCGCTTTTTATAGGAGCGAAAGGACTGCGGCTGAAAAGACGGTGTCTTTTTCTGTTGGGAGGGGGTCTGAGGTAAAAAAGTGGATTTGCCGGCAGTTGCCGTGGCCACCAGGTCCGAAAGACCGACCCCAAACAATTCCTCTCCTTTATATGGCAATACTTCCATATGCCTCTTGGAATCCGCATCACCTGACCACTGTCGCGTCCATAAACTTCTTCTGGCAGATATGGACATCGCGCTTACTCTTGATGCTAGAGTACAAACATCCCTCTGAGCATCTCGCATATAAAGGAAAGCATCCTTTAATTGCTCTAGAGTCAATAAAATACTGTCCCTATCCAGGGTATCAATATTTTCAGTCAGAGAATCCAACCACACTACCCCAGCACTGCACATCCAGGCTGAGGCTATTGCCGGTCGCAGTATAACACCAGTATGTGTGTATATACTCTTCAGTGTAGTTTCCAGCCTCCTATCTGCTGGATCCTTGAGGGCGGCCGTATCAGGAGACGGCAACGCCACTTGCTTTGATAAACGTGTGAGCGCCTTATCCACCCTAGGGGGTGTTTCCCAGCGCGCCCTAACCTCTGGTGGGAAAGGGTATAATGCCAATAACTTCTTGGAAATTAGCAGTTTTCTATCGGGGTTAACCCACGCTTCATCACACACGTCATTCAATTCCTCTGATTCTGGAAAAAATACAGGTAGTTTTTTCACCCCCCACATAATACCCCTTTTTGAGGTACCAGCAGTATCAGAGATCTGCAAAGCCTCCTTCATTGCCGTGATCATATAACGTGTGGCCCTATTGGAAAATACGTTTGTTTCTTCACCGTCGACACTAGATTCATCTGTGTCGGTACCCGTGTCGACTGACTGAGGTAAAGGACGTTTTACAGCCCCTGACGGTGTCTGAGACGCCTGAACCGGTACTAACTGGTTTGCCGGGCGTCTTATTTCGTCAACTGACTTTTGTAATGTGCTGACATTATCACGTAATTCCATAACTAAAGCCATCCATTCCGGTGTCGACTCCCTAGGGGGTGACATTACCATCATCGGCAATTGCTCTGCCTCCACACCAACATCGTCCTCATACATGTCGACACACACGTACCGACACACAGCAGCCACACAGGGAATGCTCTAATCGAAGACAGGACCCCCTAGCCCTTTGGGGAGACAGAGGGAGAGTTTGCCAGCACACACCAAAAGCGCCATAAATGTATATAAACAACCCTAGAAGGTGTTGTTTACTATATATGCGCTCTTAATATATAAATATCGCCAATTTATGCCCCCCTTCTCTTTGTTACCCTGTTTCTGTAGTGCAGTGCAGGGGAGAGACCTGGGAGCCTTCCTCACCAGCGGAGCTGAGCAGGAAAATGGCGCTGAGTGGTGAGGAGAATAAGCTCCGCCCCTTTTTCGGCGGGCTTTTCCCCGGTTTTTAAGAAACTGGCCTGGGTTAAAGTACATACATATAGCCTTAATGGCTATATGTGATGTATTTATTTTGCCACTAAAGGTAATTATATTGCTGCCCAGGGCGCCCCCAGCAGCGCCCTGCACCCTCCGTGACTGAGTCAGTGAGCCGTGTGACAACAATGGCGCACAGCTGCCGTGCTGTGCGCTACCTTCAAGAAGACTGAGGAGTCTTCTGCCGCCTGCTTTCCGGACCTCCGTTCTGCCGTCTCTTCAGCGTCTGTAAGGGGGATCGGCGGCGCGGCTCCGGGACGAACCCCAGGCTGACCTGTGTTCCGACTCCCTCTGGAGCTAAGTGTCCAGTAGCCTAAGACTCCAATCCATCCTGCACGCAGGTGAGTTGGAAATCTCTCCCCTAAGTCCCTCGATGCAGTGATCCTGTTGCCAGCAGGAATCACTGAGATTGAAACCTAAAAAAAAACTTTTCTAAACAGCTCTTTAGGAGAGCCACCTAGATTGCACCCTCTCGGACGGGCACAAAAACCTAACTGAGGCTTGGAGGAGGGTCATAGGGGGAGGAGCCAGTACGCACCATGTGACCTAAAAGCTTTTTTAGATGTGCCCTGTCTCCTGCGGAGCCCGCTATTCCCCATGGTCCTGACGGAGTCCCAGCATCCACTAGGACGTTAGAGAAAAATAGTTGATATTGTGTCGACAACTGACTTACAGTATGCTGATCTGTTATATTCTTTTATTACCCCACACCCGCGAGTTATTATCTTAATTTTTTCCATAAATTAGTATTTATATTATATTTGTTAATTTGTATGTGTGTAATTAATCACCACTCGGGTTACCTTTTTAGGTGAACTATTGTACAATTGTGTGTGGTTCATAGGATCGACCACACTTAGGTCGACAGTGTCTAACTAAGTCGACACCCAAAATAGGTTGACACAAGCATTAGGTTGACATGAGCAAGGTCGACCGGACAAAAGGTCGACAGGAGTTTTTTGTTTTTTTAAAATTGGTGTCGTTTTCTTCGTAGAGTGACCTGGAAGCCCAATTAGTGCACTGTGTCCGCTCGCCATGCTTCGCTACCTTTCTCCGGCACAGGTTACCATTCCCAATTGTAGTCCACGTGGATCGTAAAGTATGAAAAAGTTCAAATAACGAAAAAAATAGTGAAAAACGCATGTTGACCTTTTGTTATGTCGACATAGTGTTCACGTCGACCAATAGTGGTCGACCTAATGACTGTCGACCTACGTGTGGTCGACCTTGAGACCGGATACTGTACAATTATATATAGGGTGAGGTGTTTTTTATTATTATTAAAACTAGATAATATGCTGCCCTCTAGTGGTAACATTACGTTTAACTGTACAATAGTAAAGTCTGACCCAAAAACAAAAACGACCCCCACTCCCCCACCCCATACACAAATATACCACAAGTTTCCAAAAATTAATTCATAAGCATTTTTAGGAAAAGAACAACTAGGAGCGGCATAAATGTTATTAGTAAATTAGGCCCTGTTTTCTAAGCATACATCACGGACACACCATGGTTTAAATTTACTAAGATGGCAGTTCTATTTGAGATGGGATGTTGCCCATAGCAACCAATCAGATTCCAGGTATTATCTTCTAGAAGGTGCTAGATAAATGAGAAGGAGAATCTGATTGGTTGCTATGGACAACATCCCATCTTAAATAGAACTCCCATTTTAGTAAATTTACCCTCATATGTCCATATTCAGTTTCTGATACATAATTGACGCCAGAGCCGGCCTTAGGCATAGGCAAACTAGGCAAATGCCTAGGGCATTTGGTATGCTTAGGGGCACCAGCAGCTTCTGCTGATTAAAATGATATGCAGCATGCCTATATTTTGTGTGTGACTGCGGCTGTATCTGCATACGAAATGCTACGTTGCGTGTATTCCTGGAAATAAATGTAATGTAGCATTTCGTATATGCAGATGCAGTCGCACACAGAATATAGGTATGCTGCATATCATTTTAATCAGTAGAAGCTGCTTGTGCATTCTAGCCATATAGTAATGCAAATAAGATGCATTTTCATAAACAAAATGCGCCCAAAGTTAGTAGAGCTGTCAGCTGACTCATGCCAGGCATCTCTTGCAGAACTAGCGGCGGTGCTAGGGGGCACCAGCCAAAATCTTGCCTAGGGCATCATATTGGTTAGGGCCGGCTCTGATTGACGCCATGTGACATCGCCGATTACCCACTATTTTCTCAGCCTCGTCTACAAATGGGCAGCTTCATTCACAACGTGCTGGAAATGAACGGTGTCTGATCGCTTTCAGCAGTCAGAGCCACCACAGATCACAGCCCAAATCTGAATTTGAATCCTGCAGGAATTTTTGCCTGTAGCTGCCACAGACTGTTTTCGCATCCCGTGCTGCTGCATGTCTTCTACCTGATGACGACTCTTCAAGTGGAACTCATTGCACCACTGTCCAGAACAGGGAGACAGGAAGATCTGTTGAGAGACATTAACTCATCTGGCATTTTAGTTGATTTGTGGCTAAAAGGAGACAACTCAAAAAGGGCAAAAGCAATGGTCCTAATTCAGGCCTGATCACTGGGCAGTGATTTTTGCTGTCCTGCGATCAGATAGTCGCCACCTACAGGGGGAGTGTATTTTTGCTGTGCAAGTGTGCGAACGCCTGTGTATCGCAGCTGCTCAAACTGATTTTGTGCAGTCTCTACGCAGCCGACGACTTACTCAGCCGCTGCAATCACTTCAGCCTGTCCAGGACCGGATTTGACGTCAGACACCCGCCCTGCAAACGCTTGGACATGTCTGCGTTTTTCCAACCACTGCCTGAAAACGGTCAGTTGCCACCCACAAACGCCCTCTTCCTGTCAATTTCCTTGCGATTGCCCGTGCGAACGCTTTTTTTGCATCATCCCGTCGCTATGCACCGATGCCCGGTGCAGTCGTCCGACGCACCTGTACATTGCGGTGCGTACGCATATGTAGTTCGGACCTGATCGCCCGCTGTGCGAAAACGCAGCCTAGTGATCAAATCTGAATTACCCCCATTGTCACCTCATTAATGAGAGTCTGCAAGAGACTGAAGGATTCTCTATCCTGTGTTGATTCATCAGCCTCTACATGAAGGCCCACATGATACTCGTTCTAAGCACCCTGCATCTAATGACTGTGAATCAGCTAAAGACCAACAATTGTGCTTGCCTCAAAATGCCTCACCAGCTGCTGAGCAGCCATGGGGAGTTTATCTGTCATGGGTGTATCACCGAGAGATATTGTTCTATGGCTGACAAGTATAGACCATTCTCTCATTAGATACTGGCAGGAGGTAGACTTCAACCCCCCGGTCAATATAATCTTTCTTTATATGCTCTTCTGAGCAGGACCAGCTCTACCATTAGGTCAGCAATTGGGAGCTACAGACATGTCAACATGTGTGTATGTGTCATAAACATACCGTACATGGGCCCTCATTCCGAGTTGATCGCACATAGCAACTTTTTGCTGCTCGTGCGATCAACTTGACGCCGCCTATGGGGGAGTGTATTTTAGCATAGCAGGGCTGCGATCGCTTGTGCAGCCCTGCTATGCTAAAATAGTTTCCTGCAAAACAAGACCAGGGTCAGACTTACTTACCCTGTGCGACGGATCTAGCGACGAAGGTCCCGGGATTGACATCAGACATCTGCCCTCCAAATGCCAGCGTTCGGATCTCCACACCCAGAAAACGGTGAGTATTCACCCCGGAACACCTCCCCGCTGTCAATCTTCTTGCGATCGCGCTAGCGATCACTTTCTTCTCTCTTCTGGTTGTTGCCCAGCGACGCCCGTCACTGGGCAACGACGCTCGTGCGCATTGCAGGCGTCGCGCATGCGCGGTTCCGACCCATTCGCACCGCAGCGAAGAATCGTGGTCAGAATGACCTCCATGGTCAGTGAGACCTCCTACACACTGAGGATTTTCCTAGTCAAAAGCTCGAAGGAAGCCATTTGGAGACGTTACCTCTCTGTTATTGACTTAATGAGCTCAAAGACACCATGCATCCATGCTGACCCCAGTATTTCACACAGATCTTTGATCTTAGAGCAGAGGGTGGACAGGAGGACATAAAAACAGCTTGGACAACTAATAGTCATTCTTTGCTGGTGTTATATAAAGAAGTGATTGTAACATACTGCGGTTACAGATCTCGTGATCTGACCGGGCAGAGCCATCTCATGGCCATTGGTGCTTCTTCTAGCCACTGAAGTCATCCCTGAGCTTCATGCTTGCCAACCAGCTGATTGGCTGGTGTCCACCTTGGCCGATATCACCTGCATCCACCGCCTGTACACATGATCCACTCAGCCTATCTGGCGCAAGGACACCCTTTTTAAACCGGCTCTGGCAGTACCATAACAACTTCTCTCCAGAGACCTGCTTCCTGGCTCCTCACAGTGTAACTGTACATCTGTTCCTGTTCTAGTTGCTGTTTGGATATCCTCCTGCTGACTTCTCCAGGCTGTGTGCTATACACTAGGGCAGTACGGATGTAATGGTTAGGCCTCACAGCACTGAGGTCATGGGTTTGATTCCCACCATGGCCCTAACTGTGTGGAGTTTGTATATTTTCCCCGTAATTGCATGGGTTTCCTCCCACAATCCAAAAATATATTGTTAGGTTAATCGACTCCCAACAAAATTAACCCTAGCATGAATGTGGTAGGGAACATAGACTGTAAGCTCCACTGGGGCAAAGACTGATGTGAATGGCCAAATATTCTCTGTAAAGCGCTGCGGAATATGTGTGCACTATATAAATAACTGGTAATAATACACAGCATGCTCCAACATCTATTCCAGGATGTGCACTGTACCCAGCAAACATCAACTCCAGACTATACTCTATATACAGGTTACTCCAACATCAATTCCAGGCTGGGTGCCATACTCAGTCTTGCTGGAAGCAGTGCGCAACCGGAGTTCACTATCACCAGCGCCAGGTGGTGCGCTATATCCAGCTCTTTCAATACTCTGTCAGATCCCATTCTCTATATCTGACTGTATGCACGACCCCATTAACCAGGCTCCGCAGCATACTACACTCATTTCCCACCTCCTGTGGCTCTGGTGTCTTCTGTACTCACAATGCAATCCAGTCTGTGCTATGTGCTTCATGTACCACAGGCATTCCCAACCATGGTCCTCAAGGCACACTAACGGTGCAAATTGTAGTGATATCCAGGCTTCAGCACATGTGACTTAATTAGTAGCTCAGTTATTTTGATTTAACCATCTGTGCTGCAGCCTGGATATCACTAAAACCTGCACTGTTGGTGTGCCTTGAGGATCGTGGTTGGGAATACCAGGTGTACCAGTTTGGTCTCATTACATTAGAGCACAGGTTCTCAAACTCGGTCTTCAGGACCCCACACGGTGCATGTTTTGCAGGTCTCCTCACAGAATGGCAAGTGAAATAATTAGCTCCACCTGTGGACCTTTTAAAATGTCTGTGTGAGTAATTAATACACCTGTGCACTTGCTGGGTTACCTGCAAAACATGCACTGTGTGGGGTCCTGAGGACCGAGTTTAAGAACCACTGCATTAGAGCATAGGTCTGCAAACTCAGTTCTCATTACCCCACACAGTGCATGTTTTGCAGGTCTCCTCACAGAATAACAAGTGAAATAATTAACTCCACCTGCGGACCTTTTAAAATGTCTGTGTGAGTAATTAATACACCTGTGCACCTGCTGGGTTACCTGCAAAACATGCACTGTGTGGGGGTAATGAGGACCGAGTTTGCAGACCTATGCATTAGAGCAGGGTTGATTCTATATCGGAGTGGGAGAAGGGACCTTCTGATGTTTCTAGGGGAGGAGACACGTCACCAGGGGGAGGAGCTACAGCCAAACAGGGTACCCGAAAAGTACCCTCGCCACGCTTCGGGCTCGGTGGCTCGCTCCGCTCCGCTCGCCACCTGATTACTAAAGGTAATAGTTGGTGGCGTGGATAGTAGAGCAATAGTAGAGCAACTATCCTGCTGGTCTAGCTCCTCCCCCTGACAGAAAAGGTCCCTTAGGCCACTTGGATCTAGCATCAACCATTAGAGCATGCATTCCCAACCACAGTCCTCAAGGACCAAGCTGGCTTGTTCATCCTAGTGCCGGTCGGTGAAAAATAAGGGTGGTAGCCAATGATGTAGATTTCCCAAATTTTTTTACTAGCTGCCTTGGTGTAGAGGGATAGGGCTGGTTATCGTTTTGGGGGAAAGGTTTTGTGTTATTCACATTTTTACACTTTTAACCATTTTGGGGGGTTTTCCACATAAAAGCCTGAACAGATCTTGCATGCTTTCTTCAGACGCACCTGCCAGAGACAGGTTATTTGTTAGGACAGGATTAGTAAATCTGGGACTCCCTTTTGGTAGTTCGATGTTCACTTCAATTCTAAATTGTGGTTTCCCGTCTATCTGGGATTTAGTAAATCTGAGGATAGCAAAACTGCCAGAAATGCAAACCCCGCTGATTAGTAAATATACCTCCTGATGCCTAAGTGAGCCAGAGCAATTAAATGATATATAGCTACAGTAGGTCCTTATATACGATGCAATGGAGATGCAATTGAAGTGCTGCCTTTTAGCTGTACACCAAGGGCCTGAACAAAAATCTTGTATGAAACGTTTAGGGATTTCAAACATTTTTATACACGCTCCCCTTTCATGGTCAAATCTAACTGGACAAATTAACATAATCATACATAAAATGTTCATTTTTAATATTTTGTAGAGTATCCTTTTCAGACAACGGCTACCTGATGTCAAGAACCCATGGCCATCACCAAATGCTGGGTTTCCTCCTTTGTCATGCCTTTACTGCAGCGGTCTTCAGTTGTTTGTGGGTCTTACTGGCTTTAGGCCCAGATTTATCAAGCCTTGGAGAGTGATAATTAGCATGGTGATAAAGTACCAACCAACCAGTTCTTATCATTTGTCGAACACAGCCTGTAACATAGCGTTTAGGAGCTGATTGGTTTCACTCTCCAAGGCTTGATAAATCTGAATAGTTAGGAGCAAAAAGCTCCTAACCAGTTGCACAATTTGAGGACACCCCTAGAGCACCTCCACTTATGGGACACATCATGTGCTTATACAAATTGGGAATTGCATCCCATTGGGCTACGCCAGCCATCTCAAGTGTTATAGGAGGAAGCCGGACAAGGTTCTAATTCTGTATGGTGATTATAATGGAGTCAGATATGCAATGTATGGTTATTTTATGAATTCTGTCTTTTTTTTTTTTTTTGGACTAACATTATCTTTAATTAAGAATATTTTAAACTGTTCAAACTGTCTAGCATTATCATATATTTACATCTTTTTGATATATTTATATAAGCGCTTTTTTTCTATATTAATCTGAGCCTTAGGGGGACATTTACTAAGCAGTGATAAGAGTGGAGAAGTGAACCAGTGGCGATGTGCCCATGGCAACCAATCAGCACTGAAGTAACATCTATAATTTGCATACTATAAAATGATACAGAGCTGCTGATTAGTTGATGGGGCAATTTCTCCACTGGCTCACTTCTCCGCTCTTAACACTGCTTAGTAAATGTCCCCCTTTGTCTCATCTTCAGTAGTGAAATGCATTCTCAATCGTTTTGAGATTAAGGAGTATACTAATCATGAAAAAATTGTGCAATGAGAATTCTCATTGTATTCTGTCTCAATATTTTCATGATTCATCATGGCCCCATGAGAAAATTATAATTTTCGAAAAACTGGTCTTGTTGAGAAGACCGTTTTTCGAAAAAGTAATTTTACCCCGTTGGCATGTTATAGCCATGGCACCCTAAACAGCCAGCTACAGCGCTCCGCAGCATGTGTCAGCGACCGCACCCGCAGCATGTGTAGGCTGGCAGGGCAGTGGGAGCTGTAGCCCCCCCCCCGACACCTTATTACCAGAGATCGGCAACTTGTGAGGTGATTAGGTGGCTGTACGCCATCTCAGCATGGCGAACAATTTCACGATCAAACTCAGGAAAAAAGGCTTCTGCAGAATTTAATGAATGTCACAATTTCTACATCCCCTGGGGAGTGTAGAAATTGTGACATTTAAAGGATAATGAATATGCCCCTAAATTACTGACTCGCCCATTGTAGAATACTCCACTTCTTTGGCTTAAAAAACTGTGGGGTCTATGTACTAACAATTTACTCACCGCTGTTAAACAGCCACTCTTGCTTCACTTGCACACACTTCATACCTGGGCGCTTTCCGGACATTTCTTCCTCTTGCTCCACCCTTTTTTTATATGCTTGCCGACTGGCCTTACCCTTTCCGCACCTGGTGCTGCCTACGGCTAGTCTCACATCACAGCTGCAATGTAAGTGAAGGGGTCCTGGCTCTGCTCCCTGCAGTACTACTTTGCTACTCACTGGGGCTGGGATCCTTTTAAACTTTTGGAAGGTCACAGGTCTGTGCTGCCCCCCTTGATCTATCCCTCACTTACCTGTCTTCTGCCAGCTTCAGTGGGGCTAAAGAGGCTGCTGCCTAAGTGTTAAGGGAGGGGGTAGTGTGTGACAGATGTGCCACAGCTCCTCTTTTCAGAAGTGATGTTCAGTCGTCAACGGGCAGTGCCTGTTCTGTGCGTGCGCCGATCCGACAATTCATTCACATTGCATTAATGCGAACGCCTCTCCCTGCCTGACAGGCAGAGGCATTTGTGGGGGCGGGTTCGGGGCAGCTGTGTGATGTCACACATGCCCACTGCACCAAGGAAAATGGCGGTGGCTTGACTGCCTTTCGCAGCCAGTCTTGCACAGGCAGGGGGCTTCCCTTATTCAGCGATGCATGCGAGTGATAGCAAAACTGCAACGGGCGCTGAATCAGGTCCTTAGGATGCAGACTGTCTATTGAGACCGCATAGAATGTAGAGGACAGCAACTGACTGAGGTGAAGCCAGCACTGGAGAAATCAACAAACGGCAAGTCAACACAGAATTTAGTAACATCTGAGGTATCGCAGCCATAGCAGCCTATGGAAGTGCGATACTCAGAAGAGAACTTCGCGCAGGCAACAAAAAAAAAGCCATTGAACACTTTCTAGTACATACTGAGAAACGATATGTACAGGGATTTCCAGTCTTTTTAGTTTTTGAAGCTTCATGTTAGTACATAGACCCTGTGTTGCTTTTTGCAGTATGTTTTGGGTCATTATCCATCTGGACTGTGATGAGCCAAGCAATCAACTTTGCTGAATTTGGCCAAATCTGAGCAGAAAGTATATCCCTATACACTTCAGAATTCATCTGGCTGCGTCTGTCACATCAGCAGTAAACACTAGTGACCCAGTGCCAGTGGAAGCCTGGAGCCATGCAGGAACATTCCACCACACTGCCTCCAACGTTCTTTTTGGATGATGGAGCATGCTTCGGCTCATTAGCCATTCCAAGCCTTCTCCATAATTTTTTCTTCCATCATTCCGGTACAGGTTGATCCTAGTTTAATCTGTCCAAAGAATGCTTTTCCAGAACCGGGCTGGCTTTTTTAGATTTATTTTTTTGTAAAAAGGCTAATCTAGCCTTTCTATTTTTAAGGCTTATGAATGGTTTAAAAACCTTGTGGTGAACCCTTTGTGTTTACTCTTTTGAAGTCTTCTCTTTATAGTAGACTAGTAGAATGTTATGCCTACCTCCAGGACAGTGTTCTTAATAATAATAACTTTACGTATATAGCGCTCTTTCTCCAAAAGGGCTCAAGGCACTTAACAGAATTAAATTTGTACAGTATTAAAACAATGAAGTACAGAATAGCTTTTCACAAAATACAGAGAACACGGAGATACTAAATGGACAATTATGAAAATGCTGAGTAAATAGGAAAGTCTTGAGTCTGTTTTTGATGGATTCTAGAGTGGGGGATTCTTGAACTGTACGGGGAAGCGAGTTCCATAGAGTCAGAGTCACATGGCTAAAAGCTCGATCCCCCTTAAAGAATTCCATGAGATTCTAGGTACTGCTAAAAGTCCTTCACCTACAGATCATAGTAATCGAGCAGGGCAGTATGGAATCAGGAGCTGCTTCAGGTAACTTGGGCCCTCATCATGTAGTGCTTTGAAAGTCAGTAAGCCAATCTTGAAGACGATTCACCATCTTACAGGCAACCAGTGAAGGGAGCAGAGCAGGGCTGGCCAAACCGGTCCTCGAGATCTACCAACAGTTCACGTTTTCCAGGTCTCCTGGAGATCTGTAGAATCGTCAGGTAGGAATAAATGCAACACATCTTAATTAGTAATGACTACACCTGTGCACCAGCTAGGTGGTCTGGAAAATGTGAACTGTTGGTAGATCTCGAGGACTGGTTTGGCCAGCTCTGGAGTAGAGACTGGGTGTTATGTGGCTAGAACGGGGCTGGTTGGGCAACAGTCTGGTAACTGCAGCTTGTACCAGCTGTTAGCGAGGCAATTCTTTTGCTGGGAGACCACGGTAGAGGACACTCCATTAGACTAACAGAGATGATACAAATGCATAAACTTTTGGCAGATCTTCAGAGGGAATTAAGTGCTTGATTCTGGCTATGTTCATCAGACAAAGAATGAGTATTTGATCATGGCTTATATCTGATGTTTAAAGTATCACTTGGATAGATGTTGTGAAGGTGTTTTTTCACTCTTTTTTTTGTGGATGTCCAGGCCTTTTTGTGTCCCCAACCTCATCCGTATGTTTTTTTTCTTCTCTCAGAATGTACCAAAATGTTGATATGGCCACTCCTAAGGTTCTTGCTATCTCTCTGATTGATTTGTTCTGCAGCCTAAGGATCTCCTTTGACCACATATTGTGGGTTCACAGCGGCAGCTTCCAAAGAAAACACTTGGAATCATTGCCAGATCTTTTTCCTGCTTTACGGATAAATAAATAATAAAGGAATAGCCCAGACCTGTCCTGTCCATTAAACCGCTTTTGAGCCAATTGTCCAATTACTTTTGGTCCTTTGAAAAAGAGGTTGCTACATATTAAACAGCTGTAATTCCTAAACCCTTCTTCCAATATGGATGCGAATACCCTCAAATGAAACTGATAGTCTTCACTTTAACACCTTATTCATTATATAGCTGTAACTTGAATATGTTTTAGTACACTGCTAAAATTGTGTCAGTGTCCAAATATATATGGAGTTAACTGTATAAACCCTCTCTCATAATCTGGGATGTAGTCAAAAGATTAATACTATCATGTTTACGCCACAGTGTCGATAGATAGGATGTTGACATTGCTAAAATGTGGGCAGGCCAATTTCTCAGAATGTTAACATTAGGGATAGGTTGCAGGTGGGAGGTTAGGGTTAGGCTGGGGAGGGGGGAGGGGAGTTAGGATTGGAAATTATAGTTAGGGAAGATAGTGGAAAAGTACTTACTGAAACACCAGAGGTGACACAACCACGACTGCTGGGACCCAGAAGACGCCGCTGGAGACCCCCAGGAGAAAGTAAGTCACCGCTAGGCCATCAGTATACAGATGTAAGATACAGTAAATAGACAGTCAGTAGGTTGAAACTAGTGATGAGCAGGTTTGGTTTTACTCAGTTCTCAAAACGGCATCTTATTGGCTCACGGATGTCACGTGTTTTGGATAGCCAATAAGATGGCGTTTTGAGAACCGAGTAAAACCGAACCCGCTCATCACTAGTTGAAACTAGATGGTTGACAGGGTCAAAAGGTCGACCGTTTAATGGTTGACTGGTGCCAAACGGTTGAAACAAGATTTTATAATTTTTAAGGCTAGGATGAGGGTTTAGGCACTTGTGGGAGGGTTAGGGTTAGGCTACAGAAGGTTATAGTTAGTGTTAGGCACCAGGGGGAGGGTTAGTGTTAGGATTAAATCAAATTATTCATGGTCAAAGTAATAGGCAAAACCAAAGCTCTATTTTCCAAATAGATCAATAAAAAATAAGAATTTACTCACCGGTAATTCTATTTCTCGTAGTCCGTAGTGGATGCTGGGTACTCCGTAAGGACCATGGGGAATAGACGGGCTCTGCAGGAGACTGGGCACTCTAAGAAAGATTTAGGACTACCTGGTGTGCACTGGCTCCTCCCCCTATGACCCTCCTCCAAGCCTCAGTTAGGACACTGTGCCCGGAAGAGCTGACACAATAAGGAAGGATTTTGAATCCCGGGTAAGACTCATACCAGCCACACCAATCACACCATATAACTCGTGATAGGAACCCCGGTTAACAGTATGATAAACAATGGAGCCTCTGAACAGATGGCTCGCCATAACAACCCGATTTTTGTAACAATAACTATGTACAAGTATTGCAGACAATCCGCACTTGGGATGGGCGCCCAGCATCCACTACGGACTACGAGAAATAGAATTACCGGTGAGTAAATTCTTATTTTCTCTAACGTCCTAGTGGATGCTGGGTACTCCGTAAGGACCATGGGGATTATACCAAAGCTCCCAAACGGGCGGGAGAATGCGGATGACTCTGCAGCACCGAATGAGAGAACTCCAGGTCCTCCTCAGCCAGGGTATCAAATTTATAGAATTTTGCAAACGTGTTTGCCCCTGACCAAGTAGCAGCTCGGCAAAGTTGTAAAGCCGAGACCCCTCGGGCAGCCGCCCAAGATGAGCCCACCTTCCTTGTGGAATGGGCTTTTACATTTTTAAGCTGCGGTAGTCCCACCGCAGAATGTGCCAGCTGAATAGTGCTACAAATCCAGCGCGCGATAGACTGCTTAGAAGCAGGTGCTACCAGCTTGTTGGGTGCATATAGAACAAACAGCGAGTCAGTTTTCCTGACTCCAGCCGTCCTGGAAACATAAATTTTCAGGGCCCTGACTACGTCCAGAAACTTGGAATCCTCCAAGTCCCTAGTAGCCGCAGGCACCACAATAGTTTGGTTCAAGTGAAAAGCTGATACTACCTTCGGGAGAAACGGAGGACGAGTCCTCAACTCTGCCCTATCCATATGGAAAATCAGATAGGGGCTTTTACAGGACAAAGCCGCCAATTCTGACACCCGTCTGGCTGAAGCCAGAACCAACAACATAACCACTTTCCACGTGAGATATTTTAAATCCACAGTCTTAAGTGGCTCAAACCAATGTGATTTTAGAAATTCCAAGACCACATTGAGATCCCAAGGTGCCACTGGGGGCACAAAAGGAGGCTGAATATGCAGGACTCCCTTGACAAAAGTCTGAACTTCAGGCAGTGAAGCCAGTTCTTTCTGGAAGAAAATCGACAGGGCCGAGATCTGGACCTTAATGGACCCCAATTTGAGGCCCAACGTCACACCTGCTTGCAGGAAATGTAAGAAACGACCCAGTTGAAATTCCTCCGTTGGGGCCTTCTTGGCCTCACACCAAGCAACATATTTTCGCCAAATGCGGTGATAATGCTTTGCGGTGACATCCTTCCTGGCTTTTATCAGGGTAGGGATGACTTCCTCCGGAATACCTTTTTCCTTTAGGATCCGGCGTTCAACCGCCATGCCGTCAAACGCAGCCGCGGTAAGTCTTGGAACAGACAGGGTCCCTGCTGCAGCAGGTCTTGTCTGAGCGCCAGAGGCCAAGGGTCCTCTGCAAGCATCTCTTGAAGTTCCGGGTACCAGGTTCTTCTTGGCCAATCCGGAGCCACGAGAATAGTTCTCACTCCTCGCCTTCTTATTATTCTCAGTACCTTGGGTATGAGAGGCAGAGGAGGAAACACATAAACCGACTGGTACACCCACGGTGTCACTAGAGCGTCCACAGCGATCGCCTGAGGGTCCCTTGACCTGGCGCAATACCTTTTTAGCTTTTTGTTTAGGCGGGACGCCATCATGTCCACCTGTGGTTTTTCCCAACGGTTGACCAGCATTCGGAAAACTTCTGGATGTAGTCCCCATTCTCCCGGGTGGAGGTCATGCCTGCTGAGGAAGTCTGCTTCCCAGTTGTCCACTCCCGGAATGAATACTGCTGTCAGTGCTAACACATGATTCTCTGCCCATCAGAGAATCCTTGTGGCTTCTGCCATTGCCCTCCTGCTTCTTGTGCCGCCCTGTCTGTTTACATGGGCGACCGCCGTGATGTTGTCTGACTGGATCAGCACCGGCCGGTTCTGAAGCAGGGGTCTTGCTTGACTTAGGGCATTGTAAATGGCCCTTAGCTCCAGGATGTTTATGTGAAGCGAAATCTCCTGATTTGACCACAGTCCTTGGAAATTTCTTCCCCGAGTGACTGCCCCCCAGCCCCGAAGGCTGGCGTCCGTGGTCACCAGGACCCAGTCCTGTATTCCGAATCTGCGGCCCTCTAGTAGATGAGCCTTCTGCAGCCACCACAGCAGCGACACCCTGGTTCTTGCCGATAGGGTTATCCGCTGTTTCATCTGGAGATGGGACCCGGACCATTTGTCCAACAGGTCCCACTGGAAGGTCCTTGCGTGGAACCTTCTGAATGGAATTACCTCGTACGAAGCTACCATCTTTCCCAGGACTCGTGTGCATTGATATACCGACACCTGTCCCGGTTTTAGGATGTCTCTGACTAGAGATGACAACTCCTCGGCTTTTTTCATTGGAAGAAACACTCTTTTCTGGTCTGTGTCCAGAATCATTCCCAGGAACAGAAGACGTGTCGTCGGGACCAGCTGTGACTTTGGAATATTGAGAATCCAGCCGTGCTGCTGAAGCACTTCCCGAGAAAGTGCTACCCCTACTAACAACTGTTCCTTGGACCTCGCCTTTATCAGGAGATCGTCCAAGTACGGGATAATTGAAACTCCTTTCTTGCGAAGGAGTATCATCATTTCGGCCATTACCTTGGTAAAGACCCTCGGTGCCGTGGATAACCCAAACGGTAGCGTCTGGAACTGATAGTGACAGTCCTGTACCACAAATCTGAGGTACTCCTGGTGAGGAGGGTAAATGGGGACATGTAGGTACGCATTCTTGATGTCCAGGGAGACCATGTAGTCCCCCTCCTCCAGGCTCGCAATAACCGACCTGAGGGATTCCATCTTGAACTTGAACTTTTTGATATAAGTGTTCAAGGATTTTAAATTTAAGATGGGCCTCACCGAACCGTCCGGTTTCGGTACCACAAACATTGTGGAATAGTAACCCTTTCCTTGTTGAAGGAGGGGTACCTTGACAATCACTTGCTGTGAATACAGTTTTTGGATAGCCACCAACACTGCCTCCCTGGCAGAGGGAGTTGCCGGTAAGGCAGATTTTAGGAAACGGCAGGGGGGGGGGAGACGTCTCGAATTCCAGTCTGTACCCCTGAAGTACTACTTGAAGGACCCAGGGATCCACCTGTGAGAGAGCCCACTGTGTGCTGAAATTTTTGAGACGGGCCCCCACCGTACCCGGGTCCGCCTGAGCAGCCCCAGCGTCATGCTGTGGACTTACCGGACTCAGGGGAGGACTTCTGCTCTTGGGAACTAGCTGTGTGTTGCAGCTTTTTTCATCTACCCCTGCCTCTCGGCAGAAAGGATGAGCCTCTAGCCCTCTTGTTTTTCTGGGGCCGAAAGGACTGTACCTGATAATACGGTGCTTTCTTTTGCTGTGGGGCAACCTGTGGCAAAAAGGTCGATTTCCCAGCAGTAGCTGTGGACACGAGGTCCGAAAGACCATCCCCAAACAGTTCCACCCCCTTATAGGGCAAAACCTCCATGTGCCGCTTTGAGTAGGCATCGCCAGCCCATTGCCGTGTCCATAACCCCCTTCTGGCGGCAATGGACATGGCGCTTATTCTTGATGCCAGCCGGCAAACATCCCTCTGTGCATCACGCATGTATAAGACTGCATCTTTTATATGCTCAATCATCAGCAAAATATTGTCCCTATCCATGGTATCAATATTATCCGACAGGGAATCTGACCACGCAGCAGCAGCACTGCACATCCAAGCTGATGCAATCGCTGGTCGCAATATAATGCCCGTGTGTGTGTAAATAGAAAGCAGGAAGCTACCCTAAAAGCTATCAGCAGGTTCCTTCAGGGTGGCCGTATCCGGAGACGGTAGTGCCACCTTCTTTGATAAGCGTGTCAGCGCCTTATCTACCCTAGGGGTGTTTCCCAACATGACCTATCCTCTGGCGGGAAAGGGTACGCTGCCAATAAACGTTTTGAAATTATCAATTTCTTATCGGGGGAAGTCCACGCTTCCTCACACACCTCATTTAATTCCTCAGATGCAGGAAAAACTACAGGTAGTTTTTTCTCACCAAACATAATACCCTTTTTTGTGGTACCTGGGGTATTATCAGAAATGTGTAAAACATTTTTCATTGCCTCAATCATGTAACGGGTGGACCTATTTGAGGGTACACTAGTCTCATCATCGTCGACACTGGAGTCGGTATCCGTGTCGACGTCTGTATCTGTCACCTGAGGTAGCGGGCGTTTTAAGGCCCCTGATGACATTTGAGACGCTGGAACAGGCACAAGCTGTGTAGCCGGCTGTCCTATGTCGTCAAACCTTTTGTGTAAGGAGTTGACACTTTCACGCAATTCCTTCCATAAGTCCAACCACACAGGCGTCGGCCCCTCAGGGGGTGACATCACATTCACAGGCATTTGCTCCGCCTCCACATCATTTTCCTCCTCATACATGTCGACACAGCAGTACCGACACACAGCAGACACACAGGGAATGCTCTTACAGAGGACAGGACCCCACAAAGCCCTTTGGGGAGACAGAGGGAGAGTATGCCAGCACACACCAGAGCGCTATATATCACAGGGATATCACTATAGAAATGTGTTTTACCCTTATAGCTGCATAAAATAGTTATACTGCGCCTAATTTGTGCCCCCCCCCCCCTCTCTTTTTTACTCTTTTCTGTAGTGCAGGACTGCAGGGGAGAGCCAGGGAGCTTCCTTCCAGCGGAGCTGTGAGGGAAAAATGGTGCCAGTGTGCTGAGGGAGATGGCCCCGCCCCTTTTTCGGCGGGCTTTCTCCCGCTAATGTAAAAGTTCTGGCAGGGGTTAATAAGCACCTATATAGCCCCTGGGACTATATATGGTGCCAGTTTGCCAGCCAAGGTGTTAATATTGCTGCTCAGGGCGCCCCCCCCCCCCCCAGCGCCCTGCACCCATCAGTGACCGCAGTGTGTGGTGTGCATGAGGAGCAATGGCGCACAGCTGCAGTGCTGTGCGCTACCTTGGAGAAGACAGAAGTCTTCAGCCGCCGATTTTCTGGACCACCTTCTTGCTTCTGGCTCTGTAAGGGGGACGGCGGCGCGGCTCCGGGAACGGACGACGAGGTCGGGTCCTGTGTTCGATCCCTCTGGAGCTAATGGTGTCCAGTAGCCTAAGAAGCCCAAGCTACCACCACTTAGGTAGGTTCGCTTCTTCTCCCCTTAGTCCCTCGATGCAGTGAGCCTGTTGCCAGCAGGTCTCACTGAAAATAAAAAACCTAAACTATACTTTCTTTCTAGGAGCTCAGGAGAGCCCCTAGTGTGCATCTAGCTCGGCCGGGCACAGAAATCTAACTAAGGCTTGGAGGAGGGTCATAGGGGAGGAGCCAGTACACACCAGGTAGTCCTAAATCTTTCTTAGAGTGCCCAGTCTCCTGCGGAGCCCGTCTATTCCCCATGGTCCTTACGGAGTACCCAGCATCCACTAGGACGTTAGAGAAATACTTATATCCTAGGGGTGCCATGATAAAAATGCTGATACTCTAGGGTGTCGTGATTCAAAAAGGTTTGGGACACACTGCTTTCAGCACTAAGAACTGATAATCAGAACAATTCTAATAAACTCAACACAACCAGGTGGACCTCATCAGGTGGGTCCCTAATCTAACATTTCTGATATGGACATACAGTATATATGTGTTAGTATTAGCAATGTAAGGGACCCACCTGATGAGGTCACCTGACTGTGGTATAGGTGGGTCCACATTTTTGGACAAAAATTGTGCCAAGAACCTCAATTTCACTTCATGTTAAATTGTAGTGTTCGATATAATTGTTCTAAATATCAGAGTTCTTAGTGCTTAGAGTGTGCACCTGCATTTTCTTTTTCTCTTTATATCACACCCAACCCCCATAACGTAGAAATAAACGGCTGTCTTTAAATTCTCTGAAATTCCACTAGATGCTACCCTTTGATACAGATTGCTTGACTGCTGTAGTTGCTGCTGGTATAGACTTTGAAATGACTCTCCCACAATTATAAGTTTGTTAGGAATTTTGAGAATTGCAGCTTAACAGGAAGGAGATACCATGAGAATGACAAATAATTATTGCTTCGGAGCGGTAAAACTGCAGTGTTATCCAAATGTTACTTATAGAAATCTGTATAATAATTAAAAAAATACGTCCAGTTAGTACTGTTTTTTTTTTTATTGCATATTTCTATAGTTAAATGTACATCATAATAAAAACAGTCTTTCTCTTCTACTATTAAACATTCTTGTTGCTACTAACTAAAGTTCACTACGATCTCAAAGCTCTTTTACAGACAGACATTTACAAATGTTCAGATTTATCCTTTGGATACAGATTTAAAAAAACATTTTTTTTTCTTTAAATGCACACCATACAGAAATCCTCTAATTACATCAGCACTGATCAAAATTTGTTTTTTTTTCTCTTTTTACATTGGCATCATGAAAACGAACTCAGAAGGGTGACAACGGGATTCGAGACAAGCGTATATTGCAAACCCCCTAGTAGGTTCAACAGAAGAGAATAAGAACTTCAGGGAAAAAAAAATTGGCTTTTTTTATTTTTAATTTGTTACTCTAAATCTTATTGACACTTAGAAAAGCAAAAATATCAACCAGACAAACAAACAACACAAAAAAACTCTACATTTTTTTGATGAACAGTATATAAAGAGGCACTTTTGAAAAGAATAATAATAGGCATACAATGGAAATATTAATAGGGTAATGGGGCCACGGCTGACCAGCCTATCCAAGTTTTGGTATAAACAGGTCTGGCGCCTCACAGATGCAAACATCAGACCTTATTGCAACGCTTGCATGGACAAAGTTACAGAAACGGGTTGGGTACGGCACCCCGACGGTTAGTTTGCTGGCGGCGGGATCCAGCGGCTAAAATGGCAGCAATTTTTGGTACGTATTCTCAGACTAACCCCAATCCCAAACCACCTCTCTCGTAGCCTAACATTAACCACTCCTCCACCCCTGCAGCCTAGCCCTAACCGCTTGAAGTTGTCTGCATTTTGACCCATAGGGATCCCGCTGCAGGTATTGTGAGCATTGGGATTTTGACCATCGGGATGCTGACTACATCCCACAGAAATTTATCTCTGCGAAGACACCAAAAGTTCTCAGAAATACTGTACAGCCCAGAGGAAGACACTTAAGCACCAACTGAGTTTGAGTTGCCCGACACTAGAATGCAACACCCACATCTCACACATGAAGATGCTGATTGAGTGTGGCGGGAGTAGTAATCCATCAATTACAACTCACAACATATGCCAGGATTCCTGTCAGCTACGCACTGTGAAGCAGCCATTTTGTGTGCTAGATTAATATGTAAAACAAGCAGCCTTTCAGTTTGCTAGAGACTACTGATTTTACAGAGAAAATGAGGCACAAGGAAAAACTGCAATTCCGGAGTAATGTCTCTGAGGAATTCATAGGCTGCATTCTCAGGAGTATTGGTTTAGCTGACAAAATGGCCACCACCGCTGAGTGTAGGTGACTGGAACACATTATGTGACTCTAAACATAATTAATTAGCCCTCCAGGAGATTTTATTTCTCAGCTTCCCCAAAGCACCACAATAAAAGTGCACCTGAAATAATATTCTCATCATGAATATGCTCGTTAGTACGAAATTACAAACACACATTTTAATGAAAAGTTGAAATTGCTTGTGAAAAAGAATATGCTCTGTAATAATGTATACCAGTAACTGTTGTATACATCTTTATAAATGAAAAACAAAAACAATTTTTTTTTAATTTTTTTTTTAACAGTGCCTCTCCACCTGTTAAAAAGGAAAAAAATTCCGTCCCACTGTAAAAATATATAAAATAAAATTACATTATTGTGTCTCTGACTGCAGTTGTCTATTTTCCAAATGTAAATTCCCACAGGCAAGTGTGATTACAGAGTCTGAATTTCATACATCCTTTCGTTTTCATGTCCAAGTTTTTACAGTAATATATGTCTCTAAGTGGCAGCCATTTACTAAATAATTTGTCATTATTTTTCTTTTGCTGAATAGAAACAGTCATAGAACATGTTTTTGTGCGATGTATATAAATGTGTTATGTACAATAGTGCAGTGTTACAGCATATTTAATTAAATCACTGTATAGGGGTATAGATTATATTTGTAAGAGAGAAATTGCTGTATTACACATTTTGCTTAAATAGCTCATTAAAAAAAATGACAAAGATAATGATATTTGGATAAAAGGTTGGTGGCAGTTTATGTTGTTATTTCACAGAACAAAATTAGATCCATAAAGATATTTTGAACGAGGCACTGGGAAATTGAAAAGTAGCATGGTAAATTGAATAAAATGTGCTAAATGGATTATACAAAAGTTAGAACTATACAAAACGTAGATTGATTTGGAATTTTGCTGCTCCGATCAGGCAAATATACAAGAAAACAACAGGAAACAAGCCATTTTCTAAATGTAGAAGAAACAATTGTTACCACAATAGGTAACAGGTGCCAATTTAATAACAAAGGTGCAAAGATCAATGCAAACCACATAAACCAATCAGATACAAGATTTTATTAATGCAACTACTACAGACTGAAAAGCAGGCTATGACTGGTTGGTATGGGTAACAGCTCAACAATGATCTTTGTACTATGTAGTTAAAGTAGTTCCAAAACTTTTAAAACAAATATTGTGTTCTCTGATTGGAACGCCCCTTGTTCAAACAAAATGGCTGCCGCAAATGGTGTTCAGTAATAAACCATCAGACAGAATTAAACAGAACTTACAGTATATGGTTCAGAAAAGGACATGATTTGGATCTAATTTCTGTGAAAGTGAAAAGAAATAAAAAACCTCTTCTTTGCAACAATAGGCAGCAAATAGTACTTCAGAATTAAAACTGTAATGGGCCCTACACACTGGCCTATTACACTGAAAGATGTGAACGATCTCATTCATTAATGAACGAGATATCGTTCATATCTTCCAGTGTGTATGCACCAACGATGAACAATGCACGGCCCCGCGCTCGTTCATTGTGGGTGCCGGCTCGTTTATGCCTACAAGTCAATATGGACAATATCGTCCATATTAGCATGCAGGACTATGGGGCCAAATGATGGGAGGAGTGAAGTAACTTCACTCCGCCCGTCACCCCCACCCACCCGCCGGGTTGTCCGTCTGCCGTATCGGCCGTCGGGCACCTCGGCGGCCAATCGGCCAGTGTGTAGGGCCCTTAAGTTATTAACCAGTCCTAACACATTGCTGCAGTACAATGTTATTTACTAAGCTACACTCTGCAAGAATTTGCTTACACACTCCGTTTAGAGGCTGTGGTTCCTGAGAGATATACTGCATGGTCAGATTGTACCCATTTGCTCCGTGTAGACTTAGGGGCTGATTCTATTAACCGCAAGGAGCCCTAGTGCGATGACACACCACGGGATGTTAAGGTACTAAACCATTGCTTATTTCTGCACACTCCTCACTGAGGGGCGAGCAAAAATAGGCAATATTATTTTTTTTACTTACCACAATAGCCTGAAGAGCACGTAGCTGCACATTGAGAAAGGCTCCAACGGAAGATTACGGCTAATTTAATGAGCCCCTTTAGAGATATAAAAGTGTAAACATTAAACAAAACAAGAATGAAAAGTTAGTGAGTGCATTGGATCTGGTTCATGTAATGTTGTGTAAAGCAGAACTATAACTCAAAGTGTAGGACGTCTCGTATGACATTCCATCATGTAGAAAGTTCTAGGCAACAGTATATAAATTATATATATCTTTCTTGGTCCTAATACGTCAACTGCACAATCTGTTTCCTAGGTAGTGTAACTTACCACTAGGAGTGTCCAGACCATGGAGCATATGTAATAAGGTCAGAGTTTACTGGAGGTAGGGAATGCCGGACGATCTCAGAGGTTTTTAAACTGGAAATCATTTACAAGGGAAAACCATGTGGTGTAAATGATTGTTGCTTTAAAATCCATCTGAGATCGCCCAGCATTCCACACCTCCGCCAAACTCTGACCCGACGACATATGCCCGCATATCTCAAAAAGAACATAAAGCTCAATCAAAATATCTCTGAAACCTTTTAGAAGAACACGCTGTGGATGCCAGGGGTGGGCAATCACCCACCAATGTGGCCAATGAGCATAGCACGACTGACAGATTCTAAAAGACCCCTTTTATTTTTTGGGGGAGCTGGACACTAAAATACTCCAGTATAAAAATATTTTTTTTTCAATTCTTTACAGTATTTTATCACAAAGAGATGATAGCTCTACCTACAACTTTAAACCTTTTGTAATGACGATAAACCTCAATTCTCTCCATATATATATATATAAAAAAACAAAACACAGAAACCAGCCCGAAACACACAGACCGATGCAATCAGTAGTAATGAGATGAGATCTTTGTAATCAGTGCTGAGTATGTGTGCTAGGTGTGTGATGCGCTCAGCATGTTTTACATAAAGACAATAAATGGAATATTGGTCCAGTACAGATATGGAAGATGCTCTAGTACTAACTAATGGAAAGGACTTCTATTTCTATCTAAATGAATAATAATGAAACTATAAGGTGACATACATTTAAGCACACGCATCTGATTCCCAAAGGAGTTTTTCAGAGTGCACGTTTTTTTGACAGAACTCAGCAAAGCCGCCCCCCTCCCTTTACATAATAAATCTGCATTTTATTGCATAATTAAGGTAATTCTAAAACGAACGCTGCTGTGATTTGATATACATATTTGTAACCCCATGTGTTTTCATATAAGACACACTTCTACAATAAATATATTCTTTTTTCTTTTTTTT
This sequence comes from Pseudophryne corroboree, assembly GCF_028390025.1. Classification (NCBI taxonomy): domain Eukaryota; kingdom Metazoa; phylum Chordata; class Amphibia; order Anura; family Myobatrachidae; genus Pseudophryne; species Pseudophryne corroboree. Next base: position 40,156,765 of record NC_086455.1, read on the forward strand.
CAACCCTTTTAAAGTGCAGTTGTCACTCATATGTAGTGGAGGCAGCCATTTTGTAACCTACACCAATATTCACCAGTGTGCCAGCAGCCTTTGAATTCACAAGGAACCAGTGGCATCATTAATGGAGAGGCTACATTCTCAAAATGGCTGCCTACACACACCACATGCACATTTTAGCTTTGGAACGGACAATGAACAAGCGGATCATGTGTTTTAGGAATGCGCCTGCCTTAATTGTGCTTTTGCACTACAAGAAAAAATATATACGTTTTCAATAAAAAACAAAAAAAAACAAAGACACAGAATAAAACATTTATACACAGCGGGTATGTATACATGTGCCTCTGTACACATATATACATAATACTGCAGTAAATCACATATTCAATATGTGCGTGAATTCCTCCAAACTATATACATATACGTGTGCAAGTGTATAAAATGCTTTACACAAATACATTCGCACACACAATACTATACATAAAGTACATATGTACACACCCCGCTACCCTTCTGATTTTACGGCAGTGTCATTGACGGTGGAGAGATTTTCCACTAAGTGACTTAATAATTCAGCTTTGTAACCGGTCTTTCCCGGCTGTTCTCCGTCGCCTGGGTGGCAATTCGTTTGCGGTTCCTTTTAAGTTTAGAAAGGTCCTTATCGAAGACTTCGCCAGATCGGAGAGCAGAGACCAAGTCGTCAAACTCTCCCTCTTCCTCTCCATTTTCTTTTGCTTTCCTAGCCTTGCGTTCTCGTTCGCGCTGCTCCTTCAGCTGTGGGCAGAACCAAAAAACGCAATTTACCAACAAGTCAATTCAGTAATGTACAGAATAGGAGGCACAATATAGCAAAGCCTTTTCTGCTTCTTTTCTCTCCTCCAGAAACTTATTGCTGCCTGATTAAAATTAATGACTTTTGCGTAGAGGGGGATTAGCCAACATGTGGTATCCCTACATGCCCCATAACAGTTTTGCGGTTAGGGAATACCAGGGAGTGTCCTAGAGACTGTCACACAAAGCAGATTTTCTGCTCCAACTACTGCTGATTTTCAGCAGCCACTTGAATTTTTTAACAGTAGTCGGGAGTAGGAAATCTGCTTTATGTCCTTCAACGGCGACCCAGAAACGTAACCAATGAGCTAAATATGTCGCTTCAAAGCAGCATAAAAATGCTCCAAAGCAGGGGTCTTAAAAAAACCCTCAATGACCCAACAGGTCATGTTTTGAAGATTTCTGTCTGTGGAAGGTGGGATAATTACTGACCCAGCAACATAGAGTAACTCACCTGTGCATGCCCTGTTGGGGGTAATGGAGGACTGGGGTTGAGAACCTCTGCTCTCAAGTATTGCGCTTTTTACCCTAGTGCACAGGTTCTCAAACTCGGTCCTCAGGACCCCACACAGTGCATGCTTTGCAGGTCTCCTCACAGAATCACAAGTGAAATAATTAGCTCCACCTGTGGACCTCTTAAAATGTGTCTGTGAATAATTAATACACCTGTGCACTTGCTGGGTTACCTGCAAAACATGCACTGTGTGGGGTCCTGAGGACCGAGTTTGAGAACCACTGCCCTAGTGGATTTCTTCTGCGTGACTCCACCCTCAGGGTGGTACAACACGTGGCCACTCCCACCTAACAGGAGAACCAGCAATTCTGTTGCAACCTAGTCTGAACATCACACGCAAATCAGGAATATTGCAGCTATGGGGGATATTCAATTAGTGCAGAGTCTGAAATCCGGCACTAATTCAACCGTTGGCTATTCAATGGCGGGCGTTTTCAACAGGTTTATGCTCCATTTTCGCCATGCCTTTTTGATTTTTGTTTTTGTCGAATTGGCATGGGCGAAAACGTACCAAAAAACTGTCAAACGTCCGCGAATTCGACAAAACACATGGATCAGCGGTGAATTTGCCGATCCACGTGGTTTTTCGCCTGGACGGATTTTTTGACAAGCCAAAAAAAATCGTGCTGGGCTTTGAATAGATCGAATGTGAATTCGACCTGCAAACTGGCGGAAAGTGAAGTTTTTTCGACAAGTCAAAAAAAAAAAATCGGCACTCATTGAATACCCCCCAATACTTGAATTATATGTTAATTGCAAATCAATACTTTCCTGAGTATGAATCTTAAACATATGCAGAATCTGACGCTCCCAGAATTCTGTTATCAATTATAGCAAGCTAGAATAAAGGATGAAATTATGTAATGCAGACTGTGGACCTTGTTTTTTTATACAAGGTGTTATAATAGCCGAACACTACTTATAGTTCTCAGGGCTAAATCATTTCATTATGTTAGCTGCAATGAGAAAAGGGAAACTTCAAAGTTAAAGGCAATCATTGTCTATCGATGTTCTGTTTAGTGAACATCTGATGTCCATCAATGCAGAATCTCAAGCTCACTCTATCATGTTAATTAAACACATGAACTGACTAACACTGAACAAGTTGAGACTGAAAAGTTTGTTTTAGAACTGGCCGATGACTTCACTGCGGAAGAAACAGATTCAGCACACTGATCTCATCCTGCAGCGCTCAGGCAATTTGTGGTCAGCTGGTGGAAGACAGACTATTGACTTGCAAAGAGTGTCCCCACATCCTTTAACTTTGCTAGTAAACTTTTTCCCCCCGTCATTATTAAAGAACGTGTTTAAAACACTTACTCAGGGAACATTAATAATGCAAATTTAGTAACAAAGATGGTATCGATGGTTCCATACGTTCTCAAAGGATTAAATACCCACAGGGTTGATTCAATTAGATGCAAATTACTCACGCCCATAAAGTGCAACTATATGTCACACCTATGGTACCTTATAAGGCTGCATACAAAAATCCACAAGTTAAGGGGTGAAATTGGGCTGTGAATAGACCCCTATATTTATAAATAATGGAGAACTAAGGGGCAGATGTATTAACCTGGAGAAGGCATAAGGAAGTGATAAACCAGTGATATGTGCAAGGTGATAAAGGCAGCAGCCAATCAGCTCCATTATGTAAATTAACAGTTAGGATCTGATTGGCTGGTGCCTTTATCACCTTGCACATATCACTGGTTTATCACCTTCCTTATGCCTTCTCCAGGTTAATACATCTGCCCCACTATTCTCTTTCTGTACTTCCAACTCTCTGCTCTATCATATACTAAAGTTGGATAAAAGTCACTTTGAAATCTCTTGAGGGTGAGTATATTCCCTAAAGGTCCCCATACATCAGATGTATGGGGGCAATGTCCCGATCCCCCGATGGCTGGGATGGGGGAACGGGAATATTAAACATGTTGAAAAATTCAGATTCCGTCTCTTTTCGGTCAGGATCGGGGAATGGAGTATTATTATCCTGTTTCATTTTCCCAGTGGGCATTGCAGCGGCTGATGTATGGGGTCTCGGTAACTCCCTCAGCACAAGGATACATTTACATTTCTCAACGTCCGGATAGGTTTCTGGATGCGTTTGTCTACAGTCAGTGTGCTCATTGTATTCATTTTTTTTTTTTAAATAGGATACTTTTAGACCAACAAGAAATGTGGTCGGGAGACAACAGCTTGCGGCTAAGGGGCACATTGATCACAATAAGCATTTTTAGGGGTATATTCAATTGAAGTCGAAAACTGCCGTCTGTCGAAAAGACGGCAGTTTTCGACTTTTCAAGGTCGAATCCTGATTCGACCTATTCAGCATTTTCCTAAATTTTTCGACAAGTCGATGAATTCGACTTGTCGAAAAGCACGCGGATCGGCAGAATAGCTGCCGATCCATGTGCTTGTGTAGAAAATGGGGCCAAAACCAAAATGATGTCGGACTGAGATGCGGACCCAGAGGAGGAGAGGGGGGGGGGGGGGGGGGAGAGAGGGGGGGAGCCGCAGGCATACAGGAAGATCAGCGCTACAGTAGCGCTGCAGCTGGATGTCACTCAGTCGCCCGACCTCGCGGCAGCTTCCACCCGGCTCCAGCACGCTGCTGGAGCCGGGTGGAAGCTGTCGTGAGGTCAGGCGGCTGAGTGACATCCAGCTGCAGCGCTACTGTAGCGCTGATCTTCCTGTATGCCCGCCGGCTGTCCCCCCGCTGGTCTCCCTGCAGCTCGCCCCCCTTCTACTCCTCTGCGTCCCATCTAAATTTGACTTGAAAAAGTCGAATTAAGGTGGGATTGAATAGGGGTTGTCGGATCCATTCCGACAAATACATGTCGGAATGGATCCGACTTTAATTAAATATACCCCTATATGTGGATGTGCCAAACATTTTTTGCTTAAATTCGCAATGTGAAAATATTTTTTCCATGCAAATTAGAAAGCTCTTGCCGGGAGACTGGCTCGGATAGGAAAATAAAAAAATAAAAGTATAAGGGCCTGTCCAGACGAATATCTAGTAGCAGGGTGCATTCTGCAGCCAAATACTGTTTAATAAATATGGGCGGGATGTACTAAACGGAAAGTTTACCGCATTTTCGGAATGTACTAAGCCCCAGCCGCTGGGTCAGCGCCGAAGGGGGATCGTCAGCTTTTGCTGGCTACACCTCATAGAAGCCTGTGGACTTCTCTCTGCAGTGCTGGTGTAAGGGATCTGATCGGATCGCTCCCAGCATGTCCCGCGCTCGCCCCCATCACTTTGCACATGCGCAGACTGACTCCCAGGTCCGAATCCCAGAAGTCAGGCAGCCGATGGGGATCGCCGAGGACAGCTCAAATCGGAAAACCTGTCCTTTGTGCAATGCTAATTGCATATGTAAGTACATATGCGATTAGCATCGTGGCGTTTGGGCGGCGATGTCTATTAGTACATCCCGTCCTATGCCCCTAATTCAGAAATTAAATCTGTGCAATCTGGTCCAACATGATTGCTCACAAATCAGATCACTTGGAGCCCATGCTGAATGGCTTATCTACAAGATGCGCCGCCAACAATACGGATTCAACATGTGAAACGGCTGCGGAGGGTTACGTAGCGGTAGAGGGTGATTAGAATTTGGCACTAGGGGGGAGGGTTAGGGGTTAGCGATACTTACCACCGGAAGAGCAGCTACATCCGTCCGAAGTCCTCAGCGGCTGTCCACCGACCCAGAAGACACAGCTGGAGCTGCCAGACCAGGTAAGTCGCCACTAGAGCACAACTGATGTTTTGTTGACATTCTAATCATGTCAGCATTTCATCAGTGTCACTAAGGTGACCGTCAACTTTGTCAATGTTGACATTACAACCAAGCCGACAGTCTCATGTTGACATCATGTCAACAAAATATACCACACCCCACTAAACGCCACAAAGTAAAAAGTATGTAGACTTGCCAATATAGTTTTCTGAATGTTATTAGTAACTATTTTCAAAAGAGACACCTATAATGTTTCTTAGGGCTACTAGTCCTTTAAGCAAAGACCATTCTTATCTGTGAGAACGTTTCTAACCTGTGCCTCCATACGTGTCCGCCTCTCCTCCTCTTCCTTCCTCTTTCTTATGTTCTCGTTTTCCTGTTTGGCTTCAGAAAACGCCTGGAGAAACTGATCGAAAATCCCAAAGAACTCATCCGGCTGAATCTTGTTGGCTTCTTCCCCAAAATGTTTGGCTGACTTCACAAACTGGAGGGATGGGAAATAGAAAATGTTCATGTAAAGCGCCAGTGCAGAGATGGCAGCCCCCGTGCACAGCACAATGTAACTGGCTAGAGCTCTATAACAAAGCCGCCATATTTGCAGAACCGGTCGCTGAAATTGATCACAGTGCATTCAGGTAAACAAAATATCTGGCACATCTGCATCAGAGATTCTAGTATCTAAATAAGTGCCTGTAACATGTAGGAGGCACGTTTCTGCAACATAAAACAAAATCACCGCAGGAGTCAGGGAACTCAACCCCAACAGCACTTTGAAGTGACTGTGATCCTTTTATAGACACATGGCCTTTATTAAAGCCAAATGTGTGTCTGGGGGGGACGCATTTGTAACAATTTTTTATTTTCTTTTTTTTTTACCAAAAACTAACTTTTCATTTAATAGAGGTGTAAGCGGGTCATAGACAGAAAAATGCCACTCTCTCTCCATCTCTAATGAAAGTTGTCAATTGCAACTTGGTCAATTCAAGTGTTAAAATAAAATGTATTTTTAAGTCAGAGTTACCTAGGTTCCATTGTGTGTTTTTTTTGTTTATTTTTTTACAATGGACTATTTTAAAACAATACAGAGGTTAAGACGCTAGTGTACGGTGAATGAGCTTTATTAAATGAGATGACTATAAGCCATTCCTTCATAAAAATCCCACGTTAAATTCTTGGCCTAGCCCAGTGGTTTCCAAACTTTTTTTTTTTTTAATTACGGCGCCCTAGAATATCAGAATTTTTGTCACGGCACCCCTAGGCCCAAAATGTCTTATTGAGAAATTTAGAAAGAAATATTACATTAAGTAGATCGCGTTTATATGTCATCCTTAGGGTCAGTTGTGTGGTGAGGGACAAGATTTGCTTCTGTTTGGCCACATATTTTATGACTGGCAGCCACCAGCGCTGGTTTTGCCAGTTATATTGACCATTAATCATTTGAATTGGTCCTGGACCACCAACCCAGGGCACCCCTGCAAGTGTCCCGAGGCACCCCAGGGAGCCACGGCACACAGTTTGGGAACCTCTGGCCTAGCCTGTTCTGTTGCATAATATTTTGAGATCCAGCAAAGCCAGGACAATAGCTGCAGCCTATGCTAGTGGCATATACATCCACCGTCATTCGTTTATTTTTGAGTGTGGGTAGCCCTGAGCGTAGAATGTTACACAGAGAGTATTAAATAAAAGTTTCATTATATATGAGTAAGTTAATGTGCTGTTCCCAACATAGAAAATATTCATCTGTTGCTGAACTACATCTTCTCGGAGAGATTAGCCAGCTACAGATGTGCCCTCCTACAGAGATTGTTTTTGTGCCATATGGCCCTAGATGCCTGATGGCTAGCGATTCCCGTACGGTACTGTACTTTTTCCTTAGTATGCATATAGGGTGCCAAGTGTTTAGGATTAGTTTTTTGGCTGCAAAGGTATTAGTATAAAGTCACAGATAAAGCATAACTCCCAACTGTACCGATTAGAGCAGGACAGTCCCGCTATACGGACACTGTCCCTCCCGCGGGCGGGGGGGGGAAGGAAGGTTGGTGGAGTCTGATCACTGCTGCTCTGCACTGCAAAGCAGCAGGTGATAGCGTGAGGAGATGAGCCTGGGTGCTGCTCAGGGAGCGCTGGGCATACCCCCAAAAGCTTAGGATTAGTGTTTTGGCATGGTTAAGTCCAAGGCACACTATACGGCGCAATTTGCAGATAGATGTACTGTATGTGGACACAACTGTGACACCAATGCCGATCGTTGCACAACTTAATTTAACATCCCGTCTGTAAAACATTGTTCTATAAGTTTGTCTTATTTTCTTTTGTGCAGACTATCCACAACACAAGTGCTTGGTAACATTCCAGGAAATTGCAGAACTCGTTTACGACTTTTGTGAAACAATTATTGTTTTTCGGAGAACACAACAGGCAACAATATTCTGGTTGCAATCAGCGCCCCATTGGTCACATTCCTGCTGTAATATCTGCTCTGTGATCCCTGAGCGTTTGATGCAAATTTACTCCAGGTCAAGATTGGTTTAAATGATGGGCAATTGGGAAGTTTTGTTGGACTGTATGTCCGCAGCTGCATACTCACCAACTCCTTGGATTCTGTTAGTAGATCTTCAACATCAGAGAAGCTGAATCCGGCTACGGTAATAAACTGACTAACAACGGACACAAACTTATCTCCAGGCAGCGAGGGCTGAGTCTTCTGATATTCCAGCTCCTAGGTAGTAACACAAATTGCAACAGTTATTCTATGTATGGTACACCAATTCTAAAATACATTGACATATATAACGGGAGAGCTGATAATGCCATTCACAATATATATATATATATATATATATATATATATATACACACACACACACACACACACACACACACACACACACACACGTTTCAGGATCTTCTCACAAGTAGATTAAGTTTTGAGGTGGGGGAAGATATTTCCCTTTACTCAGTAGACTTCCTGTCACTAGCACCAGTTTACAGACCATGCAGTCAGCCTCTCTGGCCTAAAATGGCTAATAGAAAAAACAGGCTATAAATACAACAGGAAGTATTGTACATATCATGGGAATTCTTACATATGTACCTGGGAATTTAGGGGCAGATGTATTAACCTGGAGAAGGCATAAGGAAGTGATAAACCGGTGATAAGTGCAAGGTGATAAATGCACCAACCAATCAGCTCTAATATACAAATTGACAGTTAGGAGCTGACTGGCTGGTGCGTGTATCACCTTGCACTTATCACCGGTTTATCACTTCCTTATGCCTTCTCCAGGCTTAATACATCTGCCCCATTATTAGTAGCTTTGTTATTATTATTATTATTATTATTACCAGTTATTTATATAGCACACACATATTCCGCAGCGCTTTACAGAGAGAATATTTTGCTCATTCACATCAGTCCCTGCACCAGTGGAGCTTACAATCTATATTCCCTATCACATGTACACACAGACACATTCATGCTAGGGTTAATTTTGTTGGGAGCCAATTAATTTACCAGTATATTTTTGGATTGTGGGAGGAAACCGGAGTACCCGGAGGAAACCCACACAAGCATTGGGAGAATATACAAACTCCACACAGTTAGGGCCATGGTGGGAATGGAACCCATGACCTCAGTGCTGTGAGGCAGTAATGCATTACACCATCCGTACTGCAAGCCTTGTTAACAAGCCATCTGTGTTTCAGGCTTAGTGGCCCTATACATGCTACCAGTCTCAGCCTGTACGCAATAACTAGGTACATCAACTGCTAGGGTTTGCCACATTACAATGCAGGTGCCATGTATTTGCACGTACGCGCTTGCAACCAACGGCAGATACACGGGCCGAATATGGCCATGACACGCCTGCGTTTCTTCAACCACTCGCCATTACCGCCTCAAAATGGTCACTTCCTGTCAATTACTTCTCCATGAAATCCTCATTGTGAGCGAGATGGCATCCGCACCTTGACGCATGCGCACTGGGATTGAAGCACATGCACAGGCTGCCGATAACTGATCCGTTACGTGAACACCAGTTATTGCGTACAACCATAGGCGCATATCCAGAGCAAAGCATTTCATTCCCTCGGAAGAGCTACCTGAAGTCATACATGCATTCGTATCATCACGCCTAGACTATTGCAATACCCACTACTTAGGTCTCCCAGCAAAAGAATTGCATCGCTTGCAGATGGTGCAAAATGCAGCTGCCAGACTATTAACGAACCAGCCCCGTTCCAGCCACATAACACCCAGTCTCTACTCTCTGCACTGGCTACCTGTAAGATTGTGAATCGTCTTCAAGATTGGCTTACTGACTTTCAAAGTCCTACATTACCCTTACTAAAAGAATACAACCTGAATGCTTTGTTCTCTCTCCTTTTCAAGCTTATTTTGTATTTTGTGTTGTAAATGCAAATGTAAAGCACTTTTAATCCTACCGGAAGCAAATAAATATATAAATAACATTATTATTATTATTATTATAACTAACTCTAGGTTTACAATTTAGTTTACGGCACACAACACAAATAAAGGGTAAATGTGAAAATACTGGTCTATAACAAATACCGTACATTTGGTTTATCTTTGTTTGCATTTGAATTGCTTGCATGGCTGGGGAGTCAGCCATTGGAGAGAACCTCTAACCCCACAAAAACTCGCACAATTGGAGCCTGTGCAAGATTGGGTGACTTACTATGAAGGCACCGCCTACACACATTTAACTTATGAATTCAGCAGGAACCAGAGACATCAGTGAGGCATGAGGCACATAATGTACACATCCCAGTCACCTATAAGTGACCTTGGAAGGTTACATTAGCATATGTCACAGGCAGACAGACTATATTGGATCACTGGGCAGGGAAACGTTCCCACAAATTCTGGGTAAAGTGCAGAATAAGGTAAATATTGAAGAGCTCCCACGCATTCATTATAGACACGTGTTAGACGATAGAGAGCAACAGTAGGTTACCAGGTGGACGGGAGAGAATATGATGACATTGAAAATGGCCTAATCTAGTAAAACACTGTCATTCTGAGGTTGTTCCCATGATAAAATCTAATTCAATATAGAGACCAGTAAAGGTTTAAAACGTGTAGATTTGAGCAATACAGTATATAGCCAACTACTATGTAGGACTTCCTGGTGCCCAAATAACAACATACAGAAAACTAAAAAGGAACATAACATATTACTAAATATATTTCAAATATAAAACAATTAAAATAAAATAGGATAATGTGTGTCCTCCTGTATTCCGCCATAATTTATATTTAGTAAGGGGTGTGGTGGGTGATTAGTTACAAAAAACAAATACTCATCAGGTCACCCCTATAACACACTACCATGAAACTAAATGGGACATCACACACCCAGAAGCTGAACAAACACCCTTAAATGAGAGACTCGGCAATTCAGTACCATAGAACCTTAACATCTCGGGTGAAATACAAGCTGCTGCTTTTATACAGGCCTGTTTCTACCTACGATTATTTATATAGCTCCACCAGCCACTAATGACTCTGTGCAGAGAATACTGGTCATCCAAATAAGTCCCTGCCCCATTACAGTCTAAGTATATTTCATACTTGCCTACACCACTGGATCAGACGGTCCCCCGGAAGATTGGGCAAGTCTCCCGGAGTCAGGTGATGTGAGCTCCCCCGGCAAGTGTTGACGCGTTTCATGCTGAATCGCATCATTGTAGCCAGATATGCCCCTCCCCCTCGCAAGTTTTTTTTATTTTGAGGCGGGGGGCATGGTTACAATGATGCAATCCTGCAGCCATGCCCCTTGCACTACCCCCTTTTTGCGCATCATAATCCTGCACTGCCCCATATGTTTAGGCAACCTCCCGCTGAGCCAACCTGGCTGCCCCCTCAAGGATGGGGCAGCCTGAAAGTTGGCATCTATGATACATTTTACTTAGCAGCCTATTAACCTACCAGGAAGTTTTTGAAGAACGAAAAGGAAACTGCACTGTGAGGCAGCACTGATAACTACTGTGCCACCATGCTGCCACCTAAAGCAGCAATCCAATGCAGAGTTGATTATATAAAATATTATATCTGTCATTGCCCATTAATAGGTGTGGAAGAAGGATACTTACACTTTCCACAGCCTTCAAGCCATTTCTTAAGGTGCTTATTTCCTTGTCCAATTCAGTCAAACTAGAACAAAACAATACTAGAATTAGTTATGAATACAGTATGAGGTTAGAGATGAGGAGATGATGCTTAGTCATTGTACCAAAGCTGAATTGGAACAGGCCAGCTTTTTGCAGATTTATTACTTGAATAGGAGCTCCACCTCTATTTACCAGTCACATTTGCTCAGCCCTTGTTATAGATGTCCCCCCTCTGTATTTTGGAGGGGAGTACATTTAGCTGCAGTGTAATGGTGTGCTGGGCATAAATGCTAGTGGAGGAACTTGCAGAGAATTAGGGTCCCTTGACGATGGGCTGCAAGCTTAAATGTTTTGATATTTAAAATCCTCATGTTTCTATTTGCTAGAGACACACAGATTTACAATACGTCACTGTTCGCGCCAATAGCAAGTCTTTTATTTTGTATACATATATAGCATTTATAATGCCACGTAGCAGGCACCGTGTACAATATGGGTAAACCTGAGCGTGGCCATATGTCTTTTCTGTTTTGTTTGCTTAGCCCCTAAATAAACAGCATTTAACCATGTATCAGTTTAATCAAGTGAAATGGGGCAGATGTATTAAGTCTGGAGAAGTGATAAAGCAGTGATAAGTGGAAGGTGACAACGCACCAGCCAATCAGCTCCTAACTATCAATTTACATATTGCAGCTGATTGGCTGGTGCATTATCACTTTGCACTTATCACTGCTTTATTACTTCTCTAGGCTTAATACATCTGCCCCCATTGTTTCTCTTGTTCTCCTGTCCTAGGCCTGTTTCTACTAAAACCAAGTATGTGCAGTTATTTGTCATTTAGCAAATGGGAGGGTATTTTTTTCCAATTATTTTTATTTATATATTTTTATTGACGTTACAAAAAAGCTTGGTTTAAAAATCACTCCAAACATTTTGAACTTTTAAAAAAAAAATATTTTCATACAGGACCTCTTTGTGCTAACTAGCTTTTAAAACACGGGTAAATGCGCGGGGGGCGCGCATTTACCCTTGTTTTTTCCTAGTGGAAAAGGGTCCCCTTGCAAATTCCCAGATCAAGTGATTCGGGAATCCTACCCGGGTAGCTTGCCGGGTTGAACACGTGTTCAGCCCGGTAAGCTGTGTAGTGTGAACGGGAGCAGTGTCAAGGCGACACGGCTCCCGTTCACAGTGTATGGGAGGGCGGCGCTGGGAGATCATGTGATCTCCCAGCGCCACCCATGCCGCGTCACTAGCGGCGTCAACAACCCGGCAATATGCCGGGTTGATGAGCGCTGTGGGAAAGGGGGCTGTAGCACGGGTCGCAGCCGTGTCAGGCGACATGGCTGCGACCAGTGCTACAGATGGAAAAGGAGTATTAGTGAGAGCCATTCTAGATAATATTAGTCCATGTGTCTCTTTCCCGCAGAGGGACATGATGATAGATTATGTGACCACCAGGGGTCCTATATATACTGCACTGTGTTCTAAAGAACGCTCTACATAACGGCCATGAAGGTTTAGGACAGAGATTTTCAACCTTTTACAACTCGCGGCACACTGAACAAGATTTAAATATTGCCAAGGCACACTCAGATATAAGGGTGATGCATGGTGCAGTTGCGTGTCCTAGGATGTCATGTCGCAGCTTCTCCATAGGTAACGCCTGAGCCACATCTGAGAAAGCCAGAAGAGCCCAACACTGCCCAGGCCCAAAATTAGAACTGGCTCTGCAACCACTAAACCCACCAGTATTGATCGTTCCAGGGTCTCAGTAGCGACAAAACACTGACGGGCCTGGCTCTGCTTCTATGGCGGCACACCTGGAGACTGCTCAGGGCACACTAGTCTGCCACGGCACAGTGGTTGAAAAACACTGGTCTAGTAGCTAGTCATTACCGGCCTCCTTTCTGTTATTTTTGAATATTGGTCTTTTTGCTTTCACCAGCTCTCATTTCCATCATGTTCCACTATACTTTTTCTTCTCAATGTAACCCCAATATTTTCCGGGAAAAATAAAAAGAGCAACACACGCTAGAGTTTAACTTGTGATGAGATAAACATTTTTAATGGTTACTGTCTGTACATACTGTAATCCATTGTGACAGACTTTCACTAATTAGTTCTCAGCGATATTCCATATCTGAACAGCTGGGTTGATTGAAACATACCACAGGGGCATAGTATGGGTTGTTCCGTGGCTTCTGTTTCATCATCGTCTTTTAGCTGCTGACAATCTGGACTCCAGTGACTGGAGCTAGAACATATGAAATCCAGCTGTGCATATTAGTTACACAAATGGGCCGCCACTTACTTTACTTTTGCAGCCTCAGGGATACTCTGGAGCTCTTCGTGCAGAGTGACAATTTTGGGATACTTCTTTTCTACCACGGTTATAAGATAGTGCAAGAGGGTAATATTCCTGTAATGAAAAATAGTTATGTATGGTAGAATTAGAGAGATAAAATTCCACAATGATTTCCTATTAACTCATTCTCACCACAACATTTTTTCACTTTTACTTTCCCGACCACATCATCATGAATGGATTGGTTTTAAATTCGTCCTTGGATATTGAGCGCAATCACAGTCGTACACACGAGTCTTATATTTAACTATTATGCTGGGCACGCATTATGCAATTATCGTCCAGATAAGAGGATTGGGCCGATAATCGTATGGTGTATGACTGCGGCCAATCAGTGATGAACGACAGTCGTGCGTGAGAAATCTTCTAACACGTTTCGACTGATCCGATCATTGGTCAACTGCATCTGGCAGTGTATGCAGTGCTTTGGCCGACTGTCTGACAATTACCCAATTCCTTCTCAGGGGAGTAACCCAGATATCATAAGACTAAACCTGGCTATATCTTACAGCATTTGGCCATGATATCGGATGGGTCCAGGCTGTCAGAAAATTTTTATCTGGCAATGTATGCCCAGCATTAGCCAGACCTTCAGCCCCAAAGCAAAGACTCACCAGAATATATTCTCATACAGCTGACGCTTTTGCAACACAGTGAACGTGTTCTACCAATCAGGAATGCTGTCCTATTTTATATACATCAGCTGAGACATGTTAGCAGGACCATGAATCCAAAAGGCAGTGACATATCTGTAATGGATGCGGCGTGCACGGTGCAAAATCTCCTGGTTTAAGAGGGGCCCTACCAGGGCTTAAAGTGGTCCTGGTGAGGTGGTGGAACTCATGGAGAAGGACCATGGAGGCACCAGGACCTGAGGAAGGAGTAGGTGGCTGCAGCTCATCAGCAACACTATTGCCACCGATATCATCGATTGACGCAGATGATGGGGTGGGCTTTTCTGTTGGAATTACTGTGCAGGGCAATGGAGGAGGTGGAACTAGTTCCCCCTACTATTGCAGGTGGTGGAACTCCGTTCCACCTCGTTCCCCCCCCCCCCCCCCCCTCCACTTTAACCCCTGGGTCCTACACTGCACAGCCTACACCTAGAACAGTCCCCACTTCGTGCTGTGCAGCAGGCGTCTGTCAATGTGATGCGCCGGAAGCTCCATCTTTCAGATGTTTTATTTCATAAAGATGGTGCCTTTTGCATGCCCTGCACATGCGCCATCTTATTGAAAACATCACTGGGAAGATGGTGCCCATAGAAGGAGGTATGAGACTTGCAGCATGGAGGAGGGGGCTCAATGCATGCCCCCTCCCCCCAGACATTAATATGCCTCTGTCATAAAGTGGAATTGTTACCAGTCGATTTTTAAGAAAATAACCATAATTTAAATGTTGAAGTTTTTCATTTAAAAAAACCCTTTAGCCGACTAAATAAATAGCGGCAAGGGAGACCGCTAACTCTGAGGTAAAAACATGGCTGTTAAAATTCTTAAGACTATCCCATTGCCCAAAACAAAATCCCATTTATGTAATCATGCCAAAACCAGACAATTACTGCAGATTATCCTCCTTTGCCTGGCCAATGACCAGTCGGCTCCAAACATCCATAAAAGAGCTAAACTTAACGCATCCCACGACAGTTGCCACTCTAATCTTTGCCGGTGCCCATGAAGGCAGCACAAGGACACAAAGTACAGTAGTGTACACAAGGAGGGTCACCGTGATATCACAACACAGTATTAAACTCATTTTGCCTTTGCACACGGACATGTCACGTGTTAGTGACTACCTTAGAGAGTGCCGGATGTAAAAGGATCTGTAAGCACTGTACATGCCGAACATAGACAAACGCAGGGAGGGTTTCTGGTTGCCCGTAAACCCCCCTCCTCTTGACAAGTGGCTCAAATTATGACAATAGCAATGGTATGTAATGAGATTACTAGAGCTGCCACTCATCATGCAGTTTAAGGGACAGAGCAGAGCTGCTGCACGTGCCCAGTGGTAGCAGCTTCTACTACCAAGTTTGCTTTGTGTGTGGATCTCAATCCTCAATCAGTGCACTGGACCACAGAGTAGCTACCAGGAAGAAGAGACAGGAGCCTTACCATGAGGTGGGAGAATGTGTGCTTAGAAAGTACAGTACTGGTTCTATTATGTTTGTGTATTTATTATGTTATGTTTAAAATTTCCTGACCATTTATTTATATTACGTAAATGTTTAACACAGCCTATACTATAGACCATATATAGTGTTAAATATTAATACTGTCTTCCATACAGTATCCAGTGTATAAAAAGACCAATGTTTACATTAATGTCCAGGTTGTTACTAGGATCATCTACTGCTTCCCCAGACTCCCGCACTTGCGCCAATGTTCCGCTGAGTGGGAGATTGTGGAGCACATTTGGAGACCCCCCTCTAGAAATCCTGCGTTTGCCACTGCCGCACCCCAGCAAAGTAGATTCATGAACGATAACTACTGTGGAATATTTCACACGTAGGCCGCTGTTGCAAACACTGATGTAAATGAGCAGTGATATATTCCAGTTCTACTTCAAATGCCACACCACTCTGAGAACAAGATGGGACCGAGTCCAACAAGTGCATCATATTCGCTTTAGAAGTTAAACAGCTGAATGTCATCAGATCCATCCCTCTTCCCGGCATTACATCATGCAGTCCCCACAGGAGCCATTTCTGGAAGTATGAAACAAACCGCAGCTCTTGTGGGAAATTAGAGGCTATCTCACACTGGATTTTATATACAACACCCCCTGTGAGAGGTTGACTGCAAGAAAAAAACATAAACCTCCTATAGGAATAGGGTAATTGGTTTACTATGGAACGCTTTTCATTACAGAGGCATTTCCTGCGTTGTGCAAGCATTAACCCTTTTCCTACTGCAGGGGGCGGTGGTGCGATGCTCTATAATGTGCTACAGGCTGCATCAGCAGCATAATGGAGGTAGGATGGAAGCATCTAGTGATCTGTTGCTGCTTAGGAGGTTTTACAGTATGTCTTATACCTATACAAAAACAAAATAACCTTCAGGACTCTTTCAGCTCGATTCTCCATTCGCAAATTTTAAAACGCAAGTGACGTTAACCACGAGGAATCAGCCATTTAATTACAGGAAGAAATGCTATCGCAGAACCACAAAGTATAATGATTATCTGCTTGTGCCTAAAGCCCTAGGACAATGGATAGTAATAACGTTCTGTCTTATACAGTAGTTCTCTTTGTAGGAAAAACTGATGTCAATTTGTATTAAATGGTCATGAATCAGACTGTGTGCGCCTTAATTGTATACCGATAGGGCTGTAGAAATGTGTATTTATTACCAGTTATTTATATAGCGCACACCTATCCCGTAGCGCTTTACAGAGAATATTTCTCCATTCACATCAGTCCCTGCCCCAGTGGAGCTTACACTCTATATTCTCTATCACATGTACACACATATTCATGCTAGGGTTCATTTTGTTTGAAGCCAGTTGACCTACCAGTATATTTTTTGGATTGTGAGAGGAAACCGGAGTATCCGGAGGAAACCCACGCAAGTACAGGGAGAATATACAAACTCCACACAGTTAGGGCCATGGTGGGAATCGAACCCATGACCTCAGTGCTGTGAGGCAGTAATGCTAACCATTACACCATCTGTGCTGCCATTGATGAGTGTATGTGCAATCTGCCTGGTATCAGTGTATGTGATTGTCATTATTAGCAGTTATTCATAAAGAGCCTGCACATTCCAATGCGCTTTCCAAATAATGTTTAACAATAATGTGACTTGGATTAACACTGGACATGTTGGCAACAGTAGTCAGAGAGGACGCCGATCACAGCTACTTGTTGTACCATTTGGCCAGCTCAGCAGTGGGGGCACTGTTACTGCCATGCATATGTGTAGTAATGGGCCCTACACACTGGGCGATAATACTCATATGAACGAGATACCATTCATATATTTGATTGTGGAGGCACCAGCGATGAACGATGTGCGGCCCCGCGCTCGTTCATCGCTGGTGCCCCGTCGCTTGTGCGTGCAGGTCAATATTGACGATCTCGTCCATATTTGCCTGCACTGCTATGGAGCCGTGTGACGGGGGGAGTGAAGAAACTTCACTCCCCCCGTCACTGCCCCCCCGCCGCCGGGTCGCCTGTCGGCCATATCTGCCGTCGGGCAGTTCGGCGGCGGAACGCCCAATGTGTAGGGCCCTTAACTCTCCCCTGTCTGCCCCTCGCGTTTAGACTGTAAGCACTTACAAGCAGGGCCCTCTTTCCTCACTTATAGCATCATCTCCCCCCCACCGCCTACAACGGTATCAAACTTTTGCTTGTTTGGGTATTATGACCACTGATGTAGGTGTTTATAAACCATGCCCTATTCTGTACTCTAAGTCAGTTTTATTTTGCTCATGCGGTTTCGGTTTATGTACTTTGTAAGGCGCTGTAGATACCTTGTGGCACCAACAAAAACAACAACTACAACAACAGAAAAATGACATTACAATATGACGGGCGTTGGACGGGTTGTTACACAACTACATTGATTAAAGAAGCACAGAATCCCATTTAACTTAATAAACGCATCTTTACTTACATTTCCGTTAATAAAAAAAAATGGGAGTTCCAAAAATAATACATAAAAAACATAGGTTACCAGTGACCAGGTAAGTTAAAAACAAACAGGCAGATGAAGGTCTGGAAAGAGGAATTCAATCTAAAATATAATGGTCAGTCTATTGCTAGTTCCTATATAGTAGATTGTAAGCACTTTCAATTCTTCATTTGTAAAGACACGGTTTTGTTTTACTACGGTGATTGTTCCAAGTGTAAAGCGCTTGCGGGCAAAACTGGCGCTATATAATACAGGTTAATAAATACTCCGCTTGAACCATTTTTTTTTTCTTACTTACTTGTCGATACTGGATTTGGTATCAGCGATTTTATTTAGGCTGGAGATTTTAAACCCGTAAGCGTTCCCCCTCTGTCCTTTATTCATGTAGTTCCCGAAAGCCAGGACAACTTCCAACAGCTGCTTTAAGCTTTTACTCTGCAGAACCTGCTTGGAGGCTGAGCGGATTGCTGTTGAAGGGGAAAAAAAAGAAAAAGACATCGGTGGGATAACAAAGCAATCTATTGTAACAGAACAAAAAAATAATTTTACTAGATGAATGCATCTATTTCATGAGCGTTCTTAACAAGTATTCATGAGCAGCTTATTGTAATGGCACATGGGATGTGAAAGGAATGACAATACATTTGGGATCCTCACATTCTAAGAACTAAATAAGCAGTATTCTAGCACAAGAGAAACATAACAGAAACGGTGTGTGTTCTGAAAGTAGTGGATCTTGTACCGACCGTAATTCCCAACCAAGAGGTTAGGACACTTGAAACAATTTGTTAGTTTGGATATTATTTTAAATATATAATTAGCATAAATAAATTGCAAACTTGTCTGGATTTGGTCCTATTTATATTTATAGATTCACACAATGGGGGTCATTCCGAGATGATCGTAGCTGTGCTAAATTTAGCACAGCTACGATCATTCACACTGACATGCGGGGGGACGCCCAGCACAGGTCTATCCCGCCCCGCATGTCAGTGCCGCCCCCTTCCCCGCAGAAGTGCAAAGGCATCACACTGTGGCGATGCCTTTGCACTTCAAGAGTAGCTCCCGACCAGCGCAGCTTTAGCGTGCTGGCCAGGAGCTACTCGTCGCTCCCCGGAAGGCAGCGGCTGCGTGTGATGTCATGCAGCCACTGCGGCCCGCCCCCCGTTCGGTCCGGCCACGACTGCGTTGGCCGGACCGCGCCCACGAAACGGCGGCCAAACGCCACCGTTCCAACTCCCCCATCCTCCCCCCCCCCCCCCCGTCCAGTGACCGCCTCTGCCTGTCAATCAAGCAGAGGCAATCGTAGCGGCCCGACGGCATGCGCCGTTCTGATCCGATTGCACCGCTACGATAAAATGCAGCGTGCGATCGGGTCAGAATGACCCCCAATATTTCAACATGGTTACTTTCCAAAGAATTATAATTGTGCTGTCATAAATTGAGGGCTTTGGGAACCAGTAATGTTGTCCTATATTGTCTTGAATTGTAAGTCACTGTTCTCTTGTTTTGCTTATTTGTTTATATGCAATGGGTATGTTATCCCAGCGGTCGGGATCCCTGCGGTCAGAATACAGACGCCAGGATCCCGACCACCAGAATGCCGGCAGGGGAAAGCGCGCGCAACAAAGCCCCTTGCGGGCTCGGTGGCTCACTGCGCTTGCCACAGGCTCTATTCCCACTCTGTGGGTGGTGTGGACACCCACGAGTGGGACTATCCCTGGGGCAGCTGCCGGCATTCTGGCAGTCGGGATCCCGGCGTCTGTATTCTGACCGCCGGGATATAAACTACATCCCGTTTTTATGCTCTCTATTTGGGTGCTGCGGATCCCATGTGGTGCCATATAAAGAAAGTATGACAAAAATAATAAATAGTAATAATTGCTAAGAATAAGAAGTTCTACAAATATTCAGAATTGAACAAGTAACAGATAGGAGTATTGGATACAACTGCATCTATACAGCAATTCTACTGAATGTACAAGGGCAGCAAATCAAAATGGAAAAAAAAAAATCTGCCTGGACAACAGAATACGTTGATGATAAAGATTACCTTTATACTACATGTAAAATCAATTTTGTTTGGCAGAGTGACAATTTTGTACACTACCCAGACTTTGCCATACTTGGGAGATCAGACTGAGTCTGCAATATCTGAAAAGCTTGGGACTAGAAATATTTTGGATTTTTCTGTATTTTGTAATATTTGCATACCATAATGAGATGGGGATGGGACACAAGCAGTAGCGGATCTTGCCACGGGCAAGCAGGAATTTTGCCCGGGGCGCCAAGATCCGCTACTGTGCCCCCCGCTGCCGCTGTGTCCCCCACTGGTCCCCCCGCAGTGAAGGGAACTAGACGCTACCCGTCTAGTTTCCCTTCATGGAGAGGACCTTTGCTGTGCGGTGCGCAATGACATCATCGCGCACCGCACAGCATTGTGGGACTGGCACAGGCGCTAGGGGTCATAATTGACCTCTAGGGTCTATGCTGTGCTATGGGAGAGACGTCATGACGTCTCTCCCATAGATCCGAGGAGAGGATCGGCGCCGGCGGAGGTCTGCAACGGTCGGGACTCAGGAGCGGGGATTGTAAGTATTCAGTTTTTATTTTATTTTTTTAAAGCGGCGCTACTGGGGGCACAAATGCGGGCGCTACTCTACAGGGGGCGTAACTGACCACGCCCCTGTATGAAGCCACGCCCCCATTTTCCGCCCGGAGCGCCACAAGGGCTAGAACCGGCCCTGGACACAAGTCTAAACAAGAAATGTATTGGTTTCATATATACCTTATACACACAGGCTGAAGGTAATTATATACAATCTTTTTAATAATTTTGCGCATGAAACAAAGTTTGTGTACATTGAACCATCACAAAACAAAGGTGTCACTATTTCAGTCGCACTCAGAAAGAACATATTCGGGGTATTTTTTGCATTTAGAATTTTAGGTATGGGAGACTCAGAGGAGTATTCAATTTTTACTGGACTTTATTGCTATTTTTAGGGAGAATAGTGATTCGCCCTATTCAATAACAGGGCCATTTGTTTGCCTAGGCAAAAAATTCAGCAGGGGCGAAAAACATGTGGATCAGTGAATACACATTTTCCCATCTGCACCAGCTAAAATGCGGGCCGTTTTTGCCGATTTTGAGGCATTTTTCGCCAACGCCTTTTCACAAAAGGTTAAAAAGGCATTGGTGAAAATGCCTTAAAAAAAAAAAAAAAAAAAGGCACAATCGGGCCTCAATTGAATACGCAGGGGGGTGAATTAAATAGCTGTGAGATTACTGGTGCTAATTGAATACCCCCTCAACCCATACAAATAACGCAGAGCAATGTGATTGGGCACAGCAGAAGATGCTCTCTTTTTTACCCTGGACTCAAACGGGACAGAATATATCTGAAGCTCTCCATGTGTCATTGCTTCTTAAATCTATAAATAATGGCACAGCTGGAAAAGTGGGCTTACCTTCCACCTTTGGTTTCACTTCAGCAACTCTTTCCGCAAACTTTTTTTTGAAGTACAGAGACTGCAACCGTTGCTGATAATGATTAATCCTAAAACATTCAACAATTCAAAGATTAGGGCATGAGAAAAGTGCAACAAATCCCAATACAGTATGTTACACATTAATGATTTCAGACTGGATTAAAGGGCTGCTGTATCACTGATCAAATGTATTAGTATACTGTTTAAAGCTACAGAAACTAAAAGCTATGGGACACAATGATGTACCTCCAGATTGTCCAGCTAGGTCCTGCTCACAATTAACCAATGAGAACGTTTTTAGTTGGACTTCTCAAGTGGGGTGGTATTCATGTGACCGCCGACAGTCACATGACCTCCTCCACCAGCCCGACGGGTCACTGTCCCGATGGTCGGCATGCCGACCAACAGGGACTATTTCCACTCGTGGGTGTCCATGACACCCATAGAGTGGGAATAGAACCCGTGGCGACCGCAGCGTGGCGAGCGCAGCGAGCCCGCAAGGGGCTTGCTGCACTCGCCCCTCCCCACCGGGATCCCGGCGTCGGTATGCTGCCGGGATCCCGGCGGCGGTAAGCTGACCGGCGGTCAGGAGACCGCCGGTCAGCCGTACTACACCCCTCAAGTGGGATCTTCATGTGGCTGCCTGTTTTGGGAGTTCACAGGCCATTTGGTAACCTGTCCATCAGAGCTAAGAACCTTTAAGAGCAACTGAAATCCCACTCCGACACCATGGTCAGAGAAGCAGAGCAGGGGCCTCCGAAACAGAACTTTGAGGGGAATGCATATACTGTAGTGTGGGCTCACTTCAAAATTGTGCCATGTAATTTGTTTCACCCACCTACAGAGACTATCTTGCACCCTGGTACCCACACCTTTCACAATTACCCTGTGAGAACTAGTGATGAGCGGATTCGGTTTTACTCGGTTTTACTCGGTTCTCAAAACGGCATCTTATTGGCTCACGGATGTCACGTGTTTTGGATAGCCAATAAGATGCCGTTTTGAGAACCGAGAAAAACCGAGTAAAACCGAGTAAAACCGAACCTCGCTCATCACTAGTGAGAACTGAAAGCCACACATACCACGCCTCCCCACTATAATCCGCACCCCGCCCACCATCAGGAAGCACATCTTACAAATGTCAGTTATACGCCGTTCCCAATTTCACAATACCGATGCCTGCATACCGCCCCCTCAAAATCCCAACAGTCAGCATACCGGCTAACAAGGACTATTCACCTCCCTCCCCCCCCCGCCGGTATTCGAAACCACGAGAGGTAACACTTGCTTGATAATCTTCTGATTGTTTTAGTCTTTCCCCTACGCCTCCCGTACTCCATCCAGGACACTCTCCCCAGTTGGACCTCAGTGACCTGGCTGTGAGTTTCTGCCTGACACTCTTACTGATGCTGCTGTAGGCCGAGGCTCTGTTCCACTGACCACCTGACGACTAAACCACCCTCTCTGCACCACTATTCCAGGCGCTGGGTCACATACCCCGAATCCAGTACAATCTCCGTATATCTGGGATGTAGAGCATCCCTACCCTAACCCTAGTATCTTAACCCTAATTCCAAACCACTCCCTAACTATAACCCCTACACCTATTGTGTGTGACAGTCTGTATACGGAGCACTACAGAACTTGTATTGGAAAAAAGCTGTCAGAGTCATCAGAAACTCAGTCGCACACAGATATACAAGTATCGTATCAAATTAAATCAGCAGTCTCCTTGTGCATCCTAGTCACAACCCTAATACCCTAACCGAATCCCCTAAACTAACCACAATATGCTAACCTTAAGCCTAAACTGCTAAATAAATAATAATACCATAACCGAAACCACTAAACTAACCCTAATACCCTAAACTTACCCTAACCCCAAACTAACTGTAATACTCTAACCCTAAAGGGCAGACTGGATGGGCCACATGGTTCTTATCTGCTGTTTAATTCTACGTTACTAAATACTCACTAGGTGATAATCACAGAAGCATTAAACGGTTCTGCTAACAGTGCTTGGAGGAGGTTCCGTATGTACACTCTCTAGGTTCCCCAGGTATGCCAGCATTACTATATTTTACAATAGTATCATTGAATAAAGTTCTATCAATGTCTAGTACATTATTGTAAAGAGCAAATGGCTTCAGGAAACCAGAATCCAGGAACTCAACCCATAACGGCTTACAGAAAGGATCCAGCAGATTCTGCAGTGGTAGGAATCCACACTCGATCAGTTACACAATAGCAAACGTCGGACGACCATCGTTTAAGAATACAAGTGTATTGGGTAGGACAAAGAGAAACACCTTAAACCTGATGAAAAGACAAAAATTACCTTCAAATACATTGGACTAAAAAATTTCAGTGGAGTTTTTGGAGTTCGTTAATCATCACCTTATCTTGACATCATGATTTGGCTTAGAAATCATGTTCCACATTTATGTCAATGATTCATGCCAGGCTAAACATTTACAATTGACAGCAGCAGGTGCTGCAGGTAAAGAATGATCACAAGCAGTGACTTACATTAAAATATAATGTATTAGCACCATCAATGAATTAGCTCAACCGGACATTTCCATTTTTATATGCCACTTAAAAGGACATCACATTAATCTATCCATCACAAGTATTGCAGCATTATGGTACTCCAGCAGCTGGGTCCTCCGCCATTTGTAAAATAAAATCCTATTCTAGAACTAGCTCTAGAACGCTCACTTAGAGGTACATTTACTAAGCAGTGATAAGAACGGAGAAGTGAGCCAGTGGAGAAATTTCCCCATCAACCAATCAGCAGCTCTGTATCATTTTATAGTATGCAAATTATAGATGTTACTTCAGTGCTGATTGGCAACTTCTCCACTGGCTCACTTCTCCGCTCTTATCACTGCTTAGTAAATGTACCCCTCAGTAAGTAAAAGGCAACATACAGACCAGACGCTTCGATGGGATGCATGTGAAATCCTAACCTCAATGGCTCCCAGAAACAGGGCTGACCTCATTCTGTTACAAAGACACCCGGCTAAAGAGTTACAACAATAGCAGTAAAATTATGCAGTATAATCTTCCTTTCCAAGGTCAAATCTTCATTAGTAGATTGTCCAAGTGCTGATATTTATTTTATTACCGAATAAAACTCTGGGCAATGTGGGTAATTTCTGAGCCGAAGTAATTCTCTAATGACTTCTTTTGCCATAGAACACCGTAATCCACACAGTACTGGCGCTATGCTTTCCTTAGCTAGAGACTCACGGCTTATAAACTAGGCAGTTACTGTACGTAGGAAAGTTAAATCACAATCAATATTCTCTTGTGACAAACCACAACAAAAGGAAATTTGAACAGCTTCCAAAATGTGAAATTATATATAAAGAAAATCTTTTGCAGCTGTGAGGAGACAAGGAAACTGCTCTCAGAACAGAAGACATTTACTATTACACACACATATATAATAAATATATATATACATATATATATATATATATATATATATATATATATATATATATATACACACACACACACACACACACACACACACACGAGTCTGAGCACTAGAGGGCAAGGTTGTAGTAGAAATATTGTTTCACGTACATGGCAACGGCTACAGACTTTTTTTGGTCTGAAAACTTGATATACAAATAATTTTTAAAGTGCTCCAGACACCCAAACACAGTGGAGACAGCCATTTTGTAGACTGAATGATCACACAGAATATGGCAGATGGAACCAGTGACATTACTGAGGGATGAGAATGCATATAAATTCCCTAAAAGCCAGTAACATAACTGGGGTGTGGGGAGGACATGTAGGAGGCTACAATATCCAGTCACGGCTCTATGTGTGGGAAGGAAGGGCACTATGATAATTTTTCCTCTCACGAATGACCTGCTCGGTCCTAAAAGACAACTGTAAGGCACAGCCAGAGTTAACTTTTGGTATTTTTGCAGTTTCTAAGCTGGAAGTGGAATAATGCTCAGTCAGCAAGATCTTGTAAGAACGAGCAGCTCAAAAAAGTAAGACCTCCCTCTCCTCTAACCCTCCCCCTTTCTGCAATCTAACCCTAACCTCACTACCCGCCCACAGCCTAATCTTAACCCTCCTCCCCTCAGTGCCTAACTCTAACCCCTCTGGGTGGTGCCTACACCTAACCCCCTCAACCCTAACTTGCCCGCTATACTTATATCCAGGATTTCTGTGTCTGTCTCCTGACTGTCGGGATTCCGGCATGGGCATTCCGACTGGCGGAATCCTGACAGCCGGCTTCTTGACTGCATCCCACACTAGATGTAGAATGTAAGCTTTCTTGTTTAACACAATACTTATATAAATGAGATCAAAGTACATCTCTATCAGGAAGTAGCCATTTTATGTCAACAAATAACTGTTACATTGAAGCACCTTAGGACTTAGGAATGGCGGTTAAGCCTACAAAATGGCCGAATGTACTCTGTGTAATAGATGGTTGTTCTTTTAAGGCTTTCAATTTCCCAACCGTAGATGAAATATCTAACAGAAGATACAAGCCATGCATACTGTGGGTGAAGAAAACCAGACAGGGAAACAACTGCCAATTGCCTACAGTCAGCTATAACTATCCCTCCGCTTCCTTAGTCCACTAGATGCACTTGTGTCCTTTCTCAATCCAAGTAAATTGTAAGCTTTCATGGGCAGGGTCCTTCCTGCCCTATGTGGTCTATTCATGAAGCAGTGAAAAGTGTGGAGAAGTGAGCCAGTGGAGAAGTTGCCCATGGCAACCAATCAGTGTTGAGGTAACATTTCAAAAGAGCATTCTATAAAATTATACAGAGCAGCTGATTGGTTGCCAGGGGCAACTTCTCCACTGGTTCACTTCTCCACACTTTTCACTGCATCATAAATAGACCTCTTTAAGCCTCATATCTGTTTACCTTGTATGACACCTATGTCCTGTCTTATGGTAAACCATCCTATGTTTACTCACTTGTATGTCTGGATTTCATAATTAATAGGTCAGGACTATCCATGTATGTGTTAGTAATTACTATGCTTAACTGTAGCTGTAGCTGCTGCCATGTGTATTGTATTCCTGTAATTATGTTTAATGCATTTGTGTGTGTGTCATATCTCTGAGACTGCCCGGCACCACAAAACTGGTGCGCCCTATAAACAAACAATGGTGATGAACTATAGCCATACTATTAGCACTGATTCACAACTGCTGACAGGTTGTGTTTATACACCTTCAGGTTGATGCATTACTTATTACTGTGTTCCAGGCTTCAGCAAAAAACTGCATAAAATGGATCTGTATAACAGTCTACAATAACAGTAGGAGTAAACCCTGGTAGTGTAGTAGCACCTGCTCATCTCGAAGAGGAACCGGTCTGCTTTGGCCATACGATCCAGTTCATGTTTGTGTTCTCCTAGCAAGTCAATATCACTCTTCTCTGGCACAAACTTCAGTAGCTGGAAAGAAAATATAATTATTTTTAATTGTAACAAAATTAAAATAAAACCAAGAAAAACAGAATCAATTCACTTGTCTGGACTCATCACTTTAGGTTGTTTATTGACAAAGTGAAGAAACCGATAGCAACTAGACCAGGCCTGGCCAACCTGTGGCTCTCCAGATGTTGTGAAACTACACATCCCAGCATGCCCTGCCACAGTTTTAGCATTCCTTAATAGCAAAACGGTGGCAAAGCATGATGGGACTTGTGGTTTTACAACAGCTGGAGAGCCACAGGTTGGCCAGGCCTGAACTAGACATTTGATTCCTTTTATTAGAGAACTTCCACAGCTCCGCCACTTAGCTTACATTGATTGATAAAACACACTGGTATTATAGAAGTCTGAGGGGAAAGCGGGGGAGGGGGGATGGGGTATCAAGCCTTTTACAGAGTGGACAAGTGGAGAAGTTACCCATAGCAATCAGCGTCCAGCTAGCACCTATTAAGTATATTCAATAAAATGATCTGTAGAAGTGAATATGTTACTATGGACAACTTCACCACTCTTCTGAGGGTTTGATACGTGTCCCTCCGATTTAAAGTAGGAATTTGTTTTAAAGCAAAACACCTGATTTTGGTATAGAACTAATTGGCATTTTAATTCTAGTGGCTATCATGCTGTAATGTCAGGATCAGCGAGTCAAACTATTAAATATGGGCCATACTGTTTCTGATCATCTACATGGGTTCCTCTTTGTTGTACCACATTTGTGTGTGTGTTTCATTTCATAGGTGACTTTTTGTCCTATTCTCTTTTGTGCTGGGTCTTCTTACATTTGTAAAAATCATAACTGGAACCAAAACATGAAACCTCATGAGGAGACATTTACAGGACACATATTGCATGGCCTCTCACATTCAAGTACCCAACGGGTGGATTGTCTGCTTTTTGCATTGCTTGCAATAACTTCTGCTGGCCTGTAGAGGTCACTGCTGTAATTGCTTTCTCTAGAGAAGTTGTGTCATTGATGAAATACTCCATAAAGACAGCAACCAACACCTCAGGACAGAGGTTCCCAAATGTGATCCTCAATGCACCTAAACGGTCCAGGTTTTAAGCATATCCATGCTTGGCTAGAGGTGACTTAATTAGTACATCAGTCAATTTCATTTAACCATTTGTGCTGAGCCAAGGATATACTGAAAACCGTTGGGGTATCTTAAGGACCGTGTTTGGGTAATTCTGCCCTAGGCAATAACAATATTAAGAACAGTGCAAAATAAACCAGATTGAGTACTATTTCAACAATATTGAGTATGTAATATCTGCATGCATGCAAATGCTACAAAACACAGTATACATTCTAAATACTTAACTAACATTTTAAATGAAAATAAAACCTGAAATCTGAGGTCACTCACAGAACAGCGCAAATTCCTAACATTGTGCATTATCTACGCCTCATCTGTCATCACTTGTTTTCCCGTGAGGCAATTTGGATAATGGGTGACATGACTGCAGAATTTATCAGATAATCAGCCAACAGTATCTCAGCCCTCACCTGTTCTAACATGTCCTTTGGAAGGTCTTCCTGCTCATCCATTGTCAGAATAGCACGCTTTATTTCATCGTTCGACAACTTCAGCCTGCAGGAATGCAATCACCAATTGATTAGATTAAACATGAATGGACAACAAGGCAGAGACTTTACAGGGATGGGGTGTCTGTACCTCCCAATAGGAATAGTTAAAAACAGAGAACAAAATAAATATCAAGAAAGATAAAAAAAACAACAACAAAAAAACAAAGATAATCATTAAAGCGCCAAAGTATCAATAACATACTGAAAATCACAAAAACACATACATTGTATTTATATAAACAAAACAAAAAAATCACGTGTGCACCTATTTAAGGACCCGAAGTACATGCGACACAAGAAGCAAGTTGATTTATTGAAGGATATTCCCGTTGCTACCAGCAGTCGTGATAAGATAATTACCACAACCTGTATATGCGAAGGGTAAGAACAGTCAGGGCCGGATTAAGGTCTGTGGGGGCCCCTGGGCAACAAATCTGTGGGGCCCCCCACACACTGTCCTCACAACTGCAAAAAAACATCGGAGTAGGAGTACAGCATTTACCGGTCTCCTCTCAGTCCTCCTCGACAGCTGAGCTGTTCCTTTACTGCTGCGGCCACCGAGAAGCTTGCGAGATAATGTCAAATCTCGTGAGACCTCACACTGCAGTGAGTGAAGCTCCTCGGCGGCCGCAGCTGTAATGGAACGTCTAAGCTGCCGAGGAGGACGGAGAGGAGACTGGTAAATGCTGTACTCCTACTCCGATGTTTTTTGCAGTTGTGAGGATGGTGTGTGGGGGCCCCGGGACGACCGCCCCTTTCCGCCCAGCCGTTAATCCGGCTCCGAGAACAGTACAACTGAACTTCTGCCTCTCATACAACACTGAAGGTGGCCATCCACTACTCAGACTTGTCTGAACTGCAGATAGCATCAGATTTCTCTTGAACTCTCCCGGGAGCGTCCCGGGAATCGGATCAGACCCTGGCTTTAATTTTCATTACATTCACTTCAGATATATCTGATGCAATATATCATGTGCCAGATCGCATCAGATATATCTGATGCACACATGCTACATGTGATTGATCTGATGCTGCTGCTGCCGCTGTTCCCCCTCTTGGTGGGTGGGAGTGGTCAGGGAGATGCCAGTCAAGTGACGCTTCAGATGAATCTGATCAGATACATCTGAAGTAAAAAAAACAATACGATGTGCACCTGTTTTCTTCAGATTCAGATAAATAGTTGGGGCAGCCTCAGAGATCTGTAGTTCAGACATATCTGACACGGGAGTGAGCATTGGATCTGAAGAGCCATCCAATGTGACACTTTTCTTCAGATATGACGGTCAGATGCATCGAAATCTGAAGAAAACTGCCCAAATCTGACTAGTGGATGGGGGCCTTAAGAACTGTTAATTGCAGACTGGAAATTATATATAATTTTTGACAACCCTGTTTCAGGAGCCTGTTGGTTCTAATCTACTATTGAAGACTTCATATTGTAGTAATTCCCTGTGTAGCTCTCTATATATAATTTGTACCCAGTGGAACATATACGTTTAACCAGATTTTTGCCTATTTGTCAGGCTGTTTGTGTGAGGACATGTTTATTTTTAGACACTGTTTATTTATACCAATTAATATTGTGTGTGTTTTATATAGGGTTGTCTGGCATAAATGGAGCTTTGGCCTTTTAATTTTCTTGTCCTCTGGTTTATGATGCTTAGTAATATTGTTGCCGCTCTTTCCTCTCTGTTTATGGTCTAATCATCATAAAAAATTCAATCAAAACACATAGCCATTAATTGCTTGTAACAATAATCTAATAAAGATGTTATTATGATGCTCAATAGAATGGCGATGGATTGGGGGACACCAGGATAGACCCACTGTTTAGAATGAAAAGTTGCCTGTATCATCTATGTAATAAAATCGGTTGCTGATAAAAAAAAATCAGAAGAGAAGGAAAGGAGAAAAGAAAAAGTGATGAAAAGAAAGATGGAAAGGGTGTCAATAGAAGAAATATTGAGGGAAGGGAGGAAAGAGGGAAGGGGTCAAGAGGGTTGAAGTCAGAGGGGAACGAGAGAAGGAGAGAAAGGGGGGGGGGGGGGAGTGGGGTTGCTGAAAAGACAGTGGAGTGAAAACACAGAGAAAAAAAAACCTAGTAATGCTGGGATAAACTGATGTACAACTTGAAATAATTGTATTGGGTTGTTGTTGTTTTTTTAAACGGACACAATTTTATAAGTTGACAGTTACAATTTAGGATTACCATAATGAACGGATGTCAATGTGCTGTATGGTACAGGTGTACAATGTCAATAACTAAACACATACAATAGTGAACTCGTGCAAGTCTAAACGGGAACCTCACCATGGTAAAGACACTTCTACCACGGGAAGAATTTCCAGCACATGAAACATGTAAAAACACATTCAAAATATGAGTGTCAGACTGGTTCTAGATTTACAGATTCCTGAGTGCTCTAATGCTGGATTCCAGTGGTATAATCCACATTTAGCAGAGCCTGACACAGTCATTTAAAGATATTGATTGCCATTGCCACATTTATATATTGTACCTATGTGCTTGAAAGTGGTTTGATGTAATTTGTATTTTTGTGTATTTTTTTTTTTTTTTTACTAGGACATAGTCAAGGGTGAACAGTCAGATCGGAAAATGTATTCAAAATTGCTCACTGATTGATACCATACATTTCAGTGAGTAGTCCATACACAAAGATGGGTCAATATATAGGCTGGGCACATAAAAACCAGTATTAAGAAAAAAAAAAAAAAAACTTATGGCTGCTCAATCTCCTACGTACTGGTGGCTGCCTGGGAATGTCAGTTTTGTCCAACAAAGCCCCAAAGGCAGGGGCGTAGCCAGAACTCTGTGGGCCCCATAGCAACATTTTGAAGGGGCCCCTGAGACACTTCTCTGCAGCAGTTGTCAATGTTATGCCCTATAATAGTGCCCTAGTTCATTTTCTGAACCATAGTGGAGCCTTATTTAATGTTATGCCCCATAGCAGTGCCCTAGTTTCTTTTATGAATCACAGTAGTGCTTAAGTTCACCCTATGTCACATTTCAGAGCTGCCAGTACACATTATGCCGCACAGTACCCCCAATTCACATTATGATATATAGTGCTTCCCATTCATATTGTACCTCATTACAGTGCCCCGGTTCATATTATAGAACATTATAGTGCCCTCCAGTTCATTTTATACCACATTACAATGAGCAGGTCCAGGGGCATACCTAAATATATTGCAAGCCCCCCCAAAAAGTTTGAAAGGACCCCTACGTACCACCCAATGCCGAAAAATGTATATAACACATTGAACTTAGACAGGGAAGGTGGGCCCCTCTCAGCTCTGGGCCCCATAGCAGCTGCACTGCCTGCACCTATGGTAGCTATGCCCTTGCCCAAAGGACTGACCAGGAGTACAGAAGGAGAAGGGAAGAGAGAAAAACTGTATTCTTGAATGAGAAATATCCTAATGAGGATAGCATGATAACAAACCATGAAAAAGAACAGAACACATGCAAAGAGCATACATTGGACACTCTGGGGGGGGGGGGGGGGGGGGGCTATCCAAATAGACAAAAAAAAAATTGTTTACTACAGATTGTTTTTTAGGGCTATCCATTTAGCCCCCTTTTTTTTTTTTATGTGAAAACACACAGGATCTGCAAAATGTCTCGGACCTATGTCTTTTCGTGGCCTTATCAGGAATTTGGTTTCGCCTGCCTCATAAATGACGGATTGGAGTTTAACTGGATAGCCCCGAAGGAGGTAAATAGCCGCAGTAAATTACGACAGCTAATTGGATTCCGCCCTCTCCCTTTAAAAGGAGTATAAAAAAATAAAAAGTATTTACTGTACAGTACATAAACAAAAAACACTTTCGCAGAAAGCCATTGGGGGACACTGAAAACACCAACACCGTGCCGGACAGCACATACTGGATACTCCACTCAAAGCTTCCCTATAGAATCCACCACATGGCACACGGAAACCTCTGGATTCATGGCCACATGTTCTTCTAGGGAGGACAAGTCAACTCCTCCTGCATGTGGGGAAGCTCTGGCAGCTGCCACATTCCAAGGAAGAGGATAGTTGCAGGAGACCCTGCACTGACCACTTCATCAACCTGAGACTGAGTTGGGTACTGTAAAGAAAGTGAAGTCCAAAAGAGAGCTCATTAGAGATCCCGGAGGGAGCAATGTCATATCTGTGGGTACAGAGGTAGAAGAGTTCCTGCTCAACAACCAACAAAATGGAGCAAGGTGAGAGCTCTATTAAAAGCCTGGATTATGGCTGGCTTCATCAAAGGACTGCACTTGCAGTAGAGTGTGGCCGCTAGTCCTCCGTCTCATACCATAAATAGGGCACCCACCCTGGACCTGCCACACAAGACTATTTGGAGTGAAATGTGGAGCAGGCAAAGATTCTTGCTACTGTCCCTCTTCCAGGATAAGCCCTGGGACTAACTCTCCTTCCCAGAGAATATGAGAGAAGAGAAGGATAGGGACAGCTGCAGTTGCACAACCCTGGATGATGTGGAGCTGCAAAAGGACACATGTCTGAGACTGGAAAGAGGCCTTATTAAAACCCAGAACCCCAATACGCCACAAGTTCCTACCATAAGAGAGGGAAGGAAGAGAAGAGATTGCTGCGGGATGCGCCTTGAAAAAAAATGCAGTGCCTGTTCTGGTGGGCTTACCAAATGGGAAACCACAGAAGGACGGAAGCCCCATAGGAATGGTACCTTCCCTAAAGCAGAACTGTGTGTCAGCAATCCAAAAAGATGCCCCTCTTAGCCACCCAGACAGAACGCCCACACTTATAAAGCTGTGGCTTCTAACCAACTACCACCTCAGAAAGAATGAGGAACTTACCTTTGTTGCCGCAACTCCGTTGCATGGTTTAGAGCCAGTACTGGCCCAATTACTGAAGGCCTGGATTCCCAAGCACTGCCTGTATTGGCAGCGGCTGGGCCCCTCCTGGAGGTGATCCCGCAGTGGAAGCGGTCTGCCGGCACACAGGCATCACACTCCTGACCTGTGGTTGGCGAATACCCTATATAATAATAATTAAAAAAGTAAGAATGCCGCTATCAGCAGACTACAAACTTGTATCCACCTCCTGATGGGAACTTCATAAAATGGACATCCCTAGGCAGCCACTAGTATGTTATTGTGGCTTGAAAAAATTTTATACGCTACTTCTTTGATGCCGACACGTCTTAATTGTTATTATTTTACACTGTTACTTTCTTAAATTACCAATAACTATTTATTAAATAAAATACATACATGCGAGGTATATTCAATAGATGTCGGATCCTTTCCGACGGAAAGGATTCGACATCTAAGCATTCAATGAGCGACAATGTCAACCCGACTTTTTTTAAAGTTGGATTGATTTAGCCGCGTTTACGATAACACACGTGGATCGGCGGCTGAAGCGTGCTTTCAGACAAGTCGGAATTCCCGACTTGTCAGAAGAACAGAGCCGGCATTGAATAGGTCGGAACTCATTCCAACCTAAACAAGTTGGAAACTGACGTCTTTCCGACTTAGATTGAATACCCCCCTGTCTATATACTGTACACCTTATTTGAGGAGGGAACATGGAAGACATTAAAATCAAAAGGGAACACCCTTAACAGAATTATTTAACCAGTCACTAAATACAGGTGCTATTCCAGAGGACTGGAAAAGAGCAAATGTAGTTCCACTGCACAAA
Source organism: Pseudophryne corroboree (assembly GCF_028390025.1). Lineage (NCBI taxonomy): Eukaryota > Metazoa > Chordata > Amphibia > Anura > Myobatrachidae > Pseudophryne > Pseudophryne corroboree. The sequence continues at coordinate 40,191,253 of NC_086455.1, forward strand.
AGTGGAAGCAAGGAAGAAGCAAGTAACTACAGACCAGTAAGCCTTACATCAGTAGTAGGGAAAGTAATGGAAAAACTATTAAAAGAAAGAGTAGTGGAATATCTTAAATCAAACAACTTACAGGATCCAAAACAGCATGGATTTACTGGTGGGAGATCATGCCAAACAAATCTTATTGACTTTTTTGACTCTGTGATGAAAATAATAGATCAAGGGGGAGCTGTAGATGTAGCATATCTAGACTTTAGTAATGCATTTGACACTGTCCCACATCGCAGACTGCTAAATAAACTTGAAAGCCTGGGGGTGGATTATAAATCAGTTAAATGGATAAGAACCTGGTTGCAGGATAGGAAACAGACAGTCGTAGTTAATGGAGTGCAATCTATGGAGGGAAATGTTACCAGTGGAGTACCCCAGGGATCTGTACTTGGTCCAGTTCTCTTTAATATCTTTGTTGGTGACATTGCAGATGGTATTGAAGGGAAGATATGCCTTTTTGCAGATGATACAAAGATATGCAACAGGGTAGACACACCGGGAGGGGTCAAACAAATGATTAATGACCTAGGTAGGCTTGAGAAATGGTCAAGAACGTGGCAACTACAGTTTAATGCTAAAAAAATGCAAAATCATGCACTTGGGTCTCAAAAACCCAAAGGCTAAGTATAGTATCAAGGGTACTATAATGGAAACTACTGAGGAGGAAAGAGATTTAGGAGTCACTATTTCAAGTGACTTGAAGGCAGGAAAGCAATGCAACAAAGCAATGAGAAAGGCAAGTCAGATGCTTGGTTGCATAGGGAGATGAATCAGTAGCAGGAAAAAAGAAGTGATAATGCCACTGTATAGGTCATTGGTTCGGCCCCATCTGGAATACTGTGTCCAGTTCTGGAGACCCTATCTCCAGAAGGATATAAATACATTAGAGAGTGTACAAAGAAGGGCAACTAAAATGGTGCATGGCCTACATCACAAAACTTACCCGGAAAGGCTAAAAGATCCTAACATGTATAGTTTGGAGGAGAGCAGGGAAAGGGGGGACATGATAGAAACTTTCAAATATATCAAGGGTCTTAACAAAGTTCAGGAGGGAAACATTCTTCAAAGGAAAAATAAGAATATACTTACCGATAATTCTATTTCTCATAGTCCGTAGTGGATGCTGGGGACTCCGAAAGGACCATGGGGGAATAGCGGCTCCGCAGGAGACTGGGCACAAAGTAAAAGCTTTAGGACTAGCTGGTGTGCACTGGCTCCTCCCCCAAGCCTCAGTTAGGATACTGTGCCCGGACGAGCGTACACAATAAGGAAGGATTTTGAATCCCGGGTAAGACTCATACCAGCCACACCAATCACACCGTACAACTTGTGATCTGAACCCAGTTAACAGCATGATAACAGAAGGAGCCTCTGAAAAGATGGCTCACAACAACAATAACCCGATTTTTGTAACAATAACTATGTACAAGTAATGCAGACAATCCGCACTTGGGATGGGCGCCCAGCATCCACTACGGACTATGAGAAATAGAATTATCGGTAAGTAAATTCTTATTTTCTCTAACGTCCTAGTGGATGCTGGGGACTCCGAAAGGACCATGGGGATTATACCAAAGCTCCCAAACGGGCGGGAGAGTGCGGATGACTCTGCAGCACCGAATGAGAGAACTCCAGGTCCTCCTCAGCCAGGGTATCAAAATTGTATAATTTAGCAAACGTGTTTGCCCCTGACCAAGTAGCTGCTCGGCAAAGTTGTAAAGCCGAGACCCCTCGGGCAGCCGCCCAAGATGAGCCCACTTTCCGTGTGGAATGGGCTTTTACAGATTTTGGCTGTGGCTGGCCTGCCACAGAATGTGCAAGCTGAATTGTACTACAAATCCAACGAGCAATCGTCTGCTTAGAAGCAGGAGCACCCAGCTTGTTGGGTGCATACAGGATAAACAGCGAGTCAGATTTTCTGACTCCAGCCGTCCTGGAAACATCTATTTTCAGGGCCCTGACTACGTCCAGCAACTTGGAATCCTCCAAGTCCCTAGTAGCCGCAGGCACCACAATAGGTTGGTTTAAGTGAAATGCTGAAACCACCTTAGGGAGTAATTGAGGACGAGTCCTCAATTCTGCCCTGTCCGTATGAAAAATTAGGTAAGGGCTTTTATAGGATAAAGCCGCCAATTCTGATACACGCCTGGCTGAAGCCAGGGCTAACAGCATTACCACTTTCCATGTGAGATATTTCAAGTCCACAGTGGTGAGTGGTTCAAACCAATGTGATTTTAGGAATCCCAACACTACGTTGAGATCCCAAGGTGCCACTGGAGGCACAAAAGGAGGCTGTATATGCAGTACTCCCTTGACAAACGTCTGAACTTCAGGAACAGAAGCTAGTTCTTTTTGGAAGAATATCGACAGGGCCGAAATTTGAACCTTAATGGACCCTAATTTGAGGCCCATAGACAGTCCTGTTTGCAGGAAATGCAGGAATCGACCCAGTTGAAATTCCTCCGTAGGGGCCTTCCTGGCCTCGCACCACGCAACATATTTACGCCAAATACGGTGATAATGTTGTACGGTTACATCCCTCCTGGCTTTGATCAGGGTAGGGATGACTTCATCCGGAATGCCTTTTTCCTTCAGGATCCGGCGTTCAACCGCCATGCCGTCAAACGCAGCCGCGGTAAGTCTTGGAACAGACATGGTCCCTGCTGGAGCAGGTCCTGTCTTAGAGGTAGAGGCCACGGGTCTTCCGTGAGCATCTCTTGAATTTCCGGGTACCAAGTCCTTCTTGGCCAATCCGGAGCCACGAGTATAGTCTTTACTCCTCTCCTTCTTATGATTCTCAGTACTTTTGGTATGAGAGGAAGAGGAGGTAACACATACACTGACCGGTACACCCACGGTGTTACCAGAGCGTCCACAGCTATTGCCTGAGGGTCCCTTGACCTGGAGCAATATCTGTCCAGTTTTTTGTTGAGGCGAGACGCCATCATGTCCACCTTTGGTTTTTCCCAACGGTTTACAATCATGTGGAAGACTTCTGGGTGAAGTCCCCACTCCCCCGGGTGAAGATCGTGTCTGCTGAGGAAGTCTGCTTCCCAGTTGTCCACTCCCGGAATGAACACTGCTGACAGTGCTATCACATGATTTCCCGCCCAGCGAAGAATCCTTGCCACTTCCGTCATTGCCCTCCTGCTTCTTGTGCCGCCCTGTCTGTTTACGTGGGCGACTGCCGTGATGTTGTCCGACTGGATCAATACTGGCTGACCCTGAAGCAGAGGCCTTGCCTGACTTAGGGCATTGTAAATGGCCCTTAGTTCCAGGATATTTATGTGAAGTGACGTTTCCATGCTTGACCACAAGCCCTGGAAATTTTTTCCCTGTGTGACTGCTCCCCAGCCTCTCAGGCTGGCATCCGTGGTCACCAGGACCCAATCCTGAATGCCGAATCTGCGGCCCTCTAGGAGATGAGCACTCTGTAACCACCACAGGAGAGACACCCTTGTCCTTGGAGACAGGGTTATCCGCTGATGCATTTGAAGATGCGATCCGGACCATTTGTCTAGCAGATCCAACTGAAAAGTTCTTGCATGGAATCTGCCGAATGGAATCGCTTCGTAAGAAGCCACCATCTTTCCCAGGACCCTTGTGCACTGATGCACTGACACCTGGCCTGGTCTTAGGAGTTTCCTGACTAGGTCGGATAACTCCCTGGCTTTCTCTTCCGGGAGAAATTCTGTACTGTGTCCAGAATCATCCCTAGGAACAGCAGACGTGTCGTCGGAATCAGCTGCGATTTTGGAATATTTAGAATCCATCCGTGCTGTCGTAGTACTATTTGAGATAGTGCTACTCCGACCTCTAACTGTTCTCTGGACCGTGCCCTTATCAGGAGATCGTCCAAGTAAGGGATAATTAAGACGCCTTTTCTTCGAAGAAGAATCATCATTTCGGCCATTACCTTGGTAAAGACCCGGGGTGCCGTGGACAATCCAAACGGCAGCGTCTGAAACTGATAGTGACAGGTCTGTACCACAAACCTGAGGTACCCTTGGGTGAGAAGGGCAAATTGGGACATGGAGGTAAGCATCCTTGATGTCCAGAGACACCATGTAGTCCCCTTCTTCCAGGTTCGCTATCACTGCTCTGAGTGACTCCATCTTGAACTTGAACCTTTTTATGTAAGTGTTCAAGGCTTTCAGATTTAAAATGGGTCTCACCGAGCCGTCCGGCTTCGGTACCACAAACAGCGTGGAGTAATACCCCTTTCCCTGTTGTAGGAGGGGTACCTTGATTATCACTTGCTGGGAATACAGCTTGTGAATGGCTTCCAATACCGCCTCCCTGTCGGGGGTAGACGTTGGTAAAGCAGACTTCAGGAACCGGCGAGGGGGAGACGTCTCGAATTCCAATTTGTACCCCTGAGATACTACCTGCAGGATCCAGGGGTCCACTTGCGAGTGAGCCCACTGCGCGCTGAAATTCTTGAGACGGGCCCCCACCGTGCCTGAGTCCGCTTGTAAGGCCCCAGCGTCATGCTGAGGACTTGGCAGAAGCGGGGGAGGGCTTCTGTTCGTGGGAAGAAGCTGTCTGTTGCAGTCTTTTTCCCCTTCCTCTGCCCCGGGGCAGATATGAGTGGCCTTTTGCCCGCTTGCCCTTATGGGGACGAAAGGACTGAGCCTGAAAAGACGGTATCTTTTTCTGCTGCGAGGTGACTTGGGGTAAAAAGGTGGATTTCCCAGCCGTTGCCGTGGCCACCAGGTCCAATAGACCGCCCCCAAATAACTCCTCCCCTTTATACGGCAATACTTCCATATGCCGTTTGGAATCCGCATCCCCTGACCACTGTCGCGTCCATAATCCTCTTCTGGCAGAAATGGACATCGCACTTACTCTTGATGCCAGAGTGCAAATGTCTCTCTGTGCATCTCGCATATATAGGAATGCATCCTTTAAATGCTCTATAGTCAATAATATATTGTCCCTGTCCAGGGTATCAATATTTTCAGTCAGGGAATCCGACCAAGCCACCCCAGCACTGCACATCCAGGCTGAGGCGATTGCTGGTCGCAGTATAACACCAGTATGAGTGTATATACTTTTAAGGATATTTTCCAGCCTCCTATCTGCTGGCTCCTTAAGGGCGGCCGTTTCTGGAGACGGTAACGCCACTTGTTTTGATAAGCGTGTGAGCGCCTTATCCACCCTAGGGGGTGTTTCCCAACGAGCCCTAACCTCTGGTGGGAAGGGATATAGTGCCAATAATTTTTTAGAAATTAGCAGTTTTTTGTCGGGGGTAACCCACGCTTCATCACACACTTCATTCAATTCATCTGATTCAGGAAAAACTACGGGTAGTTTTTTCACACCCCACATAATACCCCTTTTTGTGGTACTTGCAGTATCAGAGATGTGCAAAACCTCCTTCATTGCCGTGATCATGTAACGTGTGGCCCTACTGGAAAATACGTTTGTTTCTTCACCGTCGACAGTGGAGTCAGTGTCTGTGTCTGGGTCCGTGTCGACCCACTGAGGTAACGGGCGTTTAATAGCCCCTGACGGTGTTTGAGACGCCTGGACAGGCACTAACTGAGCTGCCGGCTGTCTCATGTCGTCAACAGTTTTCTGTAACGTGCCGACACTGTCACGTAATTCCTTAATTACGGCCATCCATTCAGGTGTCGACTCCGTAGGGGGTGACATCACCATTATAGGCAATTGCTCCGCCTCCACATCATTTTCCTCCTCATACATGTCGACACACACGTACCGACACACAGCACACACACAGGGAATGCTCTGATAGAGGACAGGACCCACTTAGCCCCTTGGGGAGACAGAGGGAGAGTTTGCCAGCACACACCAGAGCGCTATATATGTATAGGGACAACCTTACAATAAGTGTCTATCCCTTATAGCTGCTTATATCTGTTATTTTGCCAAATAAGTGCCCCCCTCTCTTTTTTACCCTGTTTCTGTAGTTGCAGGATGCAGGGGAGATTCTGGGAGCCTTCCTACCAGCGGAGCTGTGTGGGAAAAATGGCGCTGTGTGCTGAGGAGATAGGCCCCGCCCCCTTCACGGCGGGCTCTTCTCCCGCTTTTTTCTGGAAAACTGGCAGGGGTTAAATACATCCATATAGCCCAGGAGCTATATGTGATGTATTTTTTGCCAAATAAGGTAAATTCATTGCTTCCCAGGGCGGCCCCCCCCAGAGCCCTGCACCCTCAGTGACCGAAGTGTGAAGTGTGCTGAGAGCAATGGAGCACAGCTGCAGTGCTGTGCGCTACCTTATGAAGACAGGAAAGTCTTCTGCCGCCGATTTATGGACCTCTTCTTGCTTCAGCATCTGTAAGGGGGCCGGCGGCGCGGCTCCGGGACCCATCCATGGCTGGGCCTGTGATCGTCCCTCTGGAGCTAATGTCCAGTAGCCTAAGAAGCCCAATCCACTCTGCACGCAGGTGAGTTCGCTTCTTCTCCCCTTAGTCCCTCGATGCAGTGAGCCTGTTGCCAGCAGGTCTCACTGAAAATAAAAAACCTATTTAAACTTTTACTCTAAGCAGCTCAGGAGAGCCACCTAGATTGCACCCTTCTCGTTCGGGCACAAAATCTTAACTGAGGCTTGGAGGAGGGTCATAGGGGGAGGAGCCAGTGCACACCAGCTAGTCCTAAAACTTTTACTTTGTGCCCAGTCTCCTGCGGAGCCGCTATTCCCCATGGTCCTTTCGGAGTCCCCAGCATCCACTAGGACGTTAGAGAAAGAAGTATTAGAACTCGAGGGCATACATTGAGACTGGAGGGGGGGAGGTTCAGGGGAAATTTAAGGAAAAATTACTTCACAGAAAGGGTAGTGGATAAGTGGAATAGCCTCCCATCAGAGGTGGTAGAGGCTAAGACTGTAGGGCAATTTAAACATGCTTGGGACAGGCATATGAATATCCTTACAAAGAATTAAGGTTAAAAAAGGGTTGAGATTGCCTAAAGGATAAAATAAAAAAGGGGCAGACTAGATGGGCCAAGTGGTTCTTATCTGCCGTCAAATTCTATGTTTCTATGTAACGTCGGCTAATCCACTACAAACAATGGGAGTTTATTGAATAATCCCTTAGGTGTTTAATTTCCGCAGCCTGTAATAGCACAAGGTATGGTACGTCAAGATCTGTTTGCTTTGAACAAAAAGGCATTGGATGGAAAAAGTCTTGCACGGAGACAAGATGATTAGGCACTTTTTGCATATAAGCACTTTTACAGGAAGAAATACATTCGGGACAGAATCTTTTAAGGGGGGAAAAAAAACGAGGAAAAAAATAACCGAACACAGTAGGGTGTTTATTTTTCACTATGACCTGGTATTTACAGACCCTCCACTAGCATCTCTTTACAGTCATTTTTTTTAACCATTTGCACTTAAATTATTTAATGTAAAAAAAGATCCCCTATTTATGCCTATCAATGTGTTACATCGCAGACTCATATCTCATCAATGGTTGAAATCAGATATTAAAAACAAGTCTGAGCCATCTCCTATGATATTAGCTACGGCGCTGACACCGCAGAGGGAGTGTCAGCTATCTTGTGCTCAGAACTGTTGTGTTTGGCTCCCTTGCAGTGAAGCATAAAAGATCATTTTGTGTCTGGTTAGTTCAGCTATGACATAATATCAAGGACTCTGGGAACTGGGGTAAGGAGGGGGATACATCCAGACTGCTAGAATCGTGTTTAGAGGTTGGCTTTAGATGCATACTCCATTAATCTTTAAGAAGAACATTATGTTGTCCAAAAACAAGAAAGTGTTTATTTAGTTTTACTCACATTATTAGAATAAAGTCCTGGTACTAATGCAGGTATGTAAGTTACTGCACACTGCTGCTACACAAAGCTTGGCAAAGCAACCCCCCATCTGCGCTAGGTTACCATACCAGGGGCGGAGGTGCTTCTCTAACTGTACACACCCAGAGTGTCTGGCAAACCTACACAGGCAGCAGGGTTATACCCCTTTTCTACTGTCGCAATAACCCAGGTCGCAGATTGGTGTAAAAGGGTCCTTGAAAAATAACCCGGGTCAAGTGACCCGAGTAGATGCCATAATCTGACCCGGGAAGGTCCCGATAAATGGGGTGACCCAGTCTATCTGACCCGGTCACACAAAGCTGTTAATTGGAGCTTCTGGGGTGCTCTTACATAATGTCATCTCCAAGAGGCCTGCAGGGCACACACAGCATGGCTGCCTGGAACGCAGCAATAAGGCGCAAACACTCAAACTCATCTTTGTGAGCCTGATAAGGCCACTTTTGTAATGATATTCACAGGATTTGCAGGGCAGACACGGGTTCAGTGCAAGCGGGGCTGAGCCAGGAATAACCTGGGTCGAAGGTACAGTGATGGGGTCTGGGACAACATATCCTCCATCCGCTCCATCACTCATCTCTGTTCATCTCCCACCGGACTGCGTTACTGGCAGCCAAATCTTTGGTTCCTGATGCCAGCAGCTTACTATCCACACACTGGGCTCAGGACCACTCTGAGCTACTGCAAACATAGTTACTCCAGTGCTGGGACATCTACCAGCGTTCGTTATAAGGAGTTCACCTGTAAAGGCAATGGGAATCGACTCGCTATAATAAAGGCTTCATTTCATTTTATGGCATAACCATTAATAAATACATAGTGTTTGTGGATATGTGGGAAAGAGTATCTCATGAACCAATGTTATTATGAGAGTATCATTGCAGATAAGACTACACATTACTGGCCAGAGAAGAATGACAGGTTATCTATCTTGCACAATAACACATTCCAGCGTTCTGTTGTAGAATTACTCTTGCTACATTGCATTGTTTAGTTAGGCAAACACAATTACATGCCAAAGAACATACGTCTGATCTCTGGAGCGTGGAGTCTGGTTTCATTATTTTATCACCAAAATATTTCTCTTAGGACACACTAAATACCACAGATAGCTAAACAAGGATGTAAGCTATTCGTAGGCACTGATAGAAGCTACACACCATAACGCAAGACTTACACGATATATACACGTATAAAACCGCGGTGAATATGTGCATGTGTGGTGGATCAAGTGTACTAAGTAATTAATGAAGTCAGATATTGTTTTTTGATAAAATGTTCTCAAGAAAGTTGAACAATGTCCGTGAATCATTCCCTGAAAGATCAACATAAACCGTAAACTACAGATGGAGCAAGTAACGTGATCCAGTGCCAAATGGTGGGTTCCGGATGATAGGTTGACGGGTGTTGGGTCTACATGGTCAATAGGTTGACTTGTAAAAGGAAGAGTGCTTAAGCCTGACAGATTCAAAAGGTTTGGAACCTGTCCCACCTGCCCTGATTGTTTTCAACTAGCATGGATCTAGAGCATTAACAAACTGCATATTGGAAAGGCACTATCATGATAAGTCCTGTATAAATGTATACAATATGACAGTTTTAGGGATAACTTTGGGGCATGGGGCCCCATGAGTTGGTGTGGGCGGACTGCTTTTGGGTGGCACATTATAACAATTAATTTACCACTTTTTAAGAACTTTCATTTAATCGGTTTACTGATGCAACACTTTTTAGCATTTTAATGAATACCTCTCACCTATACAAAACTCTTTAACACATAGTAAGCGTTAATAAGAAAGAAGCAAAAGCTAACACCTTAGCCCCTCAATAATGTGCTGTCCTGCGGTGACTGGCCTTGGCTCACTTGGTAAAGTCCCGTGCACCAGGGTGTTAGGCACCCACCAGATGAGGTTACCTGGATGCTGGTTGGTGGGCCAATATTTTTGGGCCAAAAAGTATGCCAAGACCTCGATTTTGCTGTATGTTAGATTGCAGAGCTCAATATAATTGTGGTTATTGGCAGTGCCTGGTACTATAGAGTGTGCATCGGCATTATATTTTCTCTTTGTGTGGCATGATATTACCTCTCATTATATTTATAATTAGAGTGTGCAGTCCAAGGTCCCCTTCTCACATATATTTAAAAAGTTGATATGCCAATGGTCGACACAAGTTTTTTCGTTTTTTGTTTTCATTTTATTTTACATCTCCATTATTTACCATCCACACGGACTACTACTGGAAATAATAACCTGAGCAGAGCACAGCGGTAGCGAAGCATGGCGAGTGAAACAAGCTCACGAGGGTACACATTTCCACTAGCTGAGCTTACATGTGGTTAAACATACAACATTGCATTTAAAAAAAAAAAAACAACTTGTGGTGACCTTGTGTGTGGAGACCATTTCCATATCGACCTTATGCGCCATGTCGACCGTTTGTGGTGTCTACCTTTTTCATATTGACCCTGTTGACCTACTTCATGTCGGGTCTACCTATTTCTGGTCGAGCCAATGATCGACACTTTCAACTGACACGAAGAAGACATGCTACCAACCCACTTCATAGCTCCATAATATTGTCATCACAGAGCATCATGGTATGGTCTGTGCCCATGTAGTCAAAATAAAAAATAGATCTGTGAGACTGTTCATTTGGCGTCACATTTTGAGGCTCAATGTTTTCCCTTAGTTTCTAATTTGAAAAGACAGCGACTACACCAGCATACCATGCCGTTATAATTAGTATCCCCCACAACCAACGTATACCTCTCAGGCAAAACTGGAAAAGGGCAGCAGATTAGTTGAAGAGATTGCCCTATGCCAGATTTATATTGTACTATAACAAAACCCCAGAGTTCTATATGGACGATGACCCACATCCATAATGAAGAGAAAGTTACCTTTTTGTTTCACTATCATAGCATTTGTTTATTAAGTGAAGCACCGTGGTATATAATATTTGGTGTATATGTCATGTTGCTTTTTTATTCTGCACTCGGTGAAGAGGAGAGCAGAGGTAAATTTTAAGCTAACTCTGAGAAGAAGAAGAAAAAAAGCACATAAGGATAAACACATAGGGTAACATTTTACTTAAATATAGGGAAATCGAGATTTATTAAATTGATGGGTTGTTGACATGCTCCATCACCACAGATAATCATACCTGGATAGGAGAATATTACAGTTCTGTGCCCTTCTGCCATCTATCACAGAAAGTTCCTTTACTTTCATTTTTGAACTTAGTGTATCATCATTAGAATCTGTTTCTTTCTGAAATTACCAGAAAAAAAAAAAGACACAATGTTACATTTTAGTCACCTAATGATATATATTTCGCAAGAAAAAGTCACACCACCTAAAATACGAGCTGATCCAACAAGAAAACGGATCTTGTTGCAAAAAATCCTGTCTGATGGAACGGGGTCACTGTACGGGACACACTTCTGTGTCCCATATAATATTTGCAAATTATTCTCAATTCAGCTCATTTAAAGTGGGTGTCACTTACAAACAGTAGAGGCAGCTATTATGGTCCCTTTTTATACCCAATTGCCTATCAATTCACTAGAAACCACTGAAGTGTATCGAGAAAAAAAAAAGGTTCCAACACAATCAAAGCTTGAAACATTAATACACATTTAAAGGTTTGTTCTCCTCTAAAAAAAAAAAAATGTTAATACAATTTTTTTTTTAATCTCATAGGACTTTGAGTAATGTGTTAAGCATTCATACAACAACAAAAAAGTAAAAAAAAAAAAAAGTTTCAGTCAATTAAACCAGTGGTTCTCAAACTGTGTACCGTGGCACACTGGGGTGCCTTAGGACACTTGCAGGGGTGCTTTGGATTGGTGGTCCAGGACCAATTAAAATTATTATTGTTGATGTAGTAGGCATAACCAGTGCTGGTGGGTGTCAATCATAAAATATGTGGACAAATAGAAGCAAATCTTGCCTCTCATCACACAGTTAAACCTAAGGATGACATATAGACAATTTACTTAATTTAATATTTCTTTCTAAATTTCTCAATAAGAATTTTTTGTCCTAGGGGCGCCGTGAAAACAATTCTGATACCGACGATTCAAAAAAGTTTGAGAACCACTGAATTAAACATTGGCAACTAAAATAAGTTTAGTATGTTAAACAAAAAGAAAAAAAAAAAACACTCAAGAAATGCAACTGCAAAAACAAACAAACAAAAAAAAATACACTACCGGAACGTTAAATGTATCTCTTCTGAAGAGCCCCTGTGTATTTAAAATAATCAATCTGAATATACAGAGAAAAAAAGAAACAGTCTACTAATTGTATTCTACAACATACATGTGTAAAGGTCTATGCACAACCTATATATGGAATCTCACTGCTTTGTGCATTTGACCTTTCGCGTATTCTGGTCTTCAACTTTATCTGAACAGGTAAGATAAGACATTTCTGGTGAGTACTGAAAGAGTCAAAGCTAAAAAAAATAAATGGGACATACTTTGTTTTCCATTGTGAATATTTAGATCTTTCTGGCCATGCCGGTTGAAAAAATAAAATATTTTAAGCTTCCTGATAATTGTTTTTGGCACAGGAGACTGGAAATTGCAGTTTCAAATTGTATTTAAGGGGACATTCACCCTATTTTGAAGTTTCGATAGGCAACACCATGTATAGATGGATTTGCCTATCACGAACAAGTCAACTTTCCGGAGCTTGTGCATACTACTACATTGCAGCCCTACAGAATTATATGGGGACTGCAGTGCCCATCTCTGCTCTGATCTTGTTGGTTGGCGCTCCTCACAAATGGCCAAAAGGAGCCATTTAGTGCCGCTGGCCAAAGATCATCCATTCAAGGTCATGGTCCAACTTTCCATGACTATCTCCGTCAGAACTGGCAGTTATATTGGGACAATACAAACAATTTGTGGATACATACAGATATGTCCTCATGCATCTTTGCCCACAGTCTCGCCAAACCGCTCCTCTTGGCACGCCAGGTTCCGTGAGACTCTACTAGCATACGGCACCAGGAGACTGTGTTGATTAATTTGATACTGTATGTGACATTTGTATAATTGTGTGAGACTAATGGGCACTACACACTGGCAGATAAAACAGAACGATATGAACGTTCTCCATCATAAATGAACGAGAACTCGTTCATATCGTTCTGTGTGGAGGCAGCAGCGATGAACGATGCGCGGACCCGCGCTCGTTCATCGCTGGTGCCCTGTCGCTTGTGCATGCAGGCCAATATGGTAGTGATGAGCGGGTTCGGTTTTACTCGGTTTTACTCGGTTCTCAAAACAGAACCTTATTGGCTATCCAAAACACGTGACATTCGTGAGCCAATAAGATGCCGTTTTGAGAACCGAGTAAAACCGAGTAAAACCGAACCCGCTCATCACTACAATATGGACGATCTCGTCCATATTTGCCTGCACTGCTATGGAGCCGGGTGACGGGGGGAGTGAAGATACTTCACTCCCCCGTCACCTCCCCCCCGCCGCCTGGTCGCCCGTATCCGCCGTCGGGCAGCTCGGCGGCGGATTGGTATGTGTGTACGGCCCATTAGGGCTGGATGTTATGACGCCCGAGTTCAGACATTTTTTTAAAGGGGCAATCCCTAGCAATACCATGCCTTGTGATTGCTCCTTTAAAAAATAAAATCAGAATTCGGCCGGCATCCCGCACGTCCGCTGAACTAGGGCGTCATTACATCCGGGACTAAATCTCTGAATCTGTATATGAAGTGCTACAATGCAGTAATCACTGCTTTTTTTCCATGCCAAGTTCCGTTGTGCTTTATGTACAGACTCAGTCGCACACAGATATACAAGTGTTTGCATATTAATCAGCACAGTCTCCTGGTGCAATCTAGTCACATCGTGTTGCAACTAAGCCTATTACTGACACAATACTCAACTGTTGTTGTGATAACGTTTTATATATAGTTAGAAAACAAAGGCGCCAAGAGTTGTAGCAGTAGCTCACTCACCTGTTTGATGCCATTCATGGAGAAATCCTGCAGCCATATCAGCAGCCAAGCATGAAGAAAGAGGCAATCATTGCGTGCAATTCAGCGGTGGCAGCAAATTAGGAGGAGATAGAGAGTGGCCAAAGCAGAATCATTTTAGACAGAGGCTGGTAGCAAAGAGCCATCCGGGTAAAACACGAAGGCTCAGCAAAGTCAATACATTGTGAAAGCAAGTCAGAGATAACAAAATAAATGGACGATAAAGTAATTACAATTGTCATGCACTGGTAGGATGGCTCCGTCCTCAGTCTGATACACTTGTTCTAATTAGAAGTACTGATTGACAAACAAGGGTGCTCTCATCAATAGGTGATACAGTACTGCGTGTATAATACCTAATGATCATATAAATACGTATATGTAAAATAACCCTAGAAGGATCACATCAGACAATTAACAAGCAGTTGTTTCTAAACTCTTTCATCTAAACCTGTGCGATATAACGAATAATGGAACTGTATTGAAAATGATTTCGCATCTCACTAGGATCAGGGACCTCTGCTGAACTCTATTTTACAGTATGTCCTATGGAAACACTACATTTGGAAAAACAAACCATATTTGTTGTACAAAAAAAAAAAAAATGTAACTAGTTCAACTTTTGCTCTAACACTTTTAAATGAGTATCATTATTAAAGGTTTTTATATTGAGTTGAGGCATTACATCAGATTTGTACTGCAAAACTATATTTACCTAAATGGCAAATAGTCAAATATTATAATGATGATCAATAATAAATAATAAAATATATATCTATAGATATATCCATCTCTCATAATAATATATATATGGGTTTAGCAGGATTTACAGATGGGCAGCCGTCAGTATGGGCGAGCACAAAGAGTCCCCTTGCAGGCTCGCTGCAGTCCCCACAGGTTCTAGTCCCACTCTATGGGTGAGAATAGCCCCTGAGCGCCGGGAATCTGGCATCGGTATCCTGACCACCGGCAATGTAACTACATCCCATATTTCCATTATATATAGATATATATATATATATAGATATAATGGATATATATATATATATATATATATATATATATATATATTATATTTATTTTACACACACACATACAGATACATGCACATATTTGTTTGTTTATTTATTACCAGTTCTTTATATGGCGCACACATATTCCGCAGCGCTTTACAGAGAATATTTGCCCATTCACATCAGTCCCTGTCCCAGAGGAGCTTACACTCTATATTCCCTATCACATGAACCCGCAGACATTCACGTTACGGTTAATTTTGTTGGGAGCCAATTAACCTATCAGTATATTTTTGGATTGTGGGAGAAAACCGGAGTACCCGGAGGAAACCCACGCAAGTACGGGGAGAATATATAAACTCCACACAGTTAGGGCCATGGTGGGAATCAAACCCATGACCTCAGTGCTGTGAGGCAGTAATGCTAACCATTACACCACAGGTTCTCAAACTCTGTCCTCAGGACCCCACACGGTGCATGTTTTGCAGGTCTCCTCACAGAATCGCAAGTGAAATAATTAGCTCCACCTGTGTGTGGACCTTTTAAAATGTGTCAGTGAGTAATTAATACACCTGTGCACCTGCTGGGTTACCTGCAAAACATGCACTGTGTGGGGTCCTGAGGACCGAGTTTGAGAACCACTGCATTACACCATCCGTACTGCTCCACATAAATATTGTATATAATAAATATTTTTATTTCAACATTTGCCATTTAGTTTAGCAATACAATCTATGATAATAACTCCACACAACTTTTATCAATCACGTTGAAAGAATCTCATTTAAAATTGTTAGAGAAAAACTCCATTTACCTAAATGGCAAATGTTCACTTAAAAAATAAAACTTACTATAGTTTCAAAGCAGTCCTGTGACTTTTGGAGCTTTCAGTTACTTTTAGTAGAACACCTTCATGAATAATGTTACACAAACACAGCAAGTACTAGAAGTTGCCAATAGATAAATTACTGCTTTTTAGGGTATCGTAATTTACATAATCATTTAGATGGTCAACGATATTGCAATAAAACAGATTTCATACCAACCAGCAACTTCAGTGTTTAATAAGCAAAAATTTCAGAACTAAAATTAAGGTTTAATAATTCCTAAACTCTTTTTCTCTGAAGTAGTTTTTTCACATCTGATCTACTGGTGTTCCATAATGGAAGGACCACTTCGTGTTTAGGGGGTAATTCCAAGTTGATCGCAGCAGGAATTTTGTTAGCAGTTGGGCAAAACCATGTGCACTGCACGGGAGGCAGATATAACATGTGCAGAGAGAGTTAGATTTGGGTGGGTTATTTTGTTTCTGTGCAGGGCAAATACTGGCTGCTTTATTTTTACACTGCAAATTAGATTGCAGATTGAACACACCACACCCAAATCTAACTCTCTCTGCACATGTTATATCTGCCTCCCCTGCAGTGCACATGGTTTTGGCCAACTGCTAACAAAATTCCTGCTGCGATCAACTTGGAATTACCCCCTTAGTCTCCAAATAAAACCAATTTCCTATTTTTGACTCCTGTGATCTAAAACCACCAATATTACGCAACATTTGCTATAAAGCGGAGGATTACCTGCTGTCTTTGGTATGCTGAGAATGTTCGCTCAATATCTTCAAGATCTAATATTTTGAAAACTTTGCTGTCATCAATATCAACCCACAGGGTTCCATCCAACTTATTCTAGAGGAAAAAAATATATCGCTTTTAGTTAACATAAATATACTATTTTTCTTCTACTGGTAGATATCTATTCATGCCCGATGCAACTTAAAGAGAATCTTCCTAATATACCGACCTCCAATTCAGGGACGTGCTAAACTGAATCCGTAAAGATAAAATATTAGCCAAGAAAAATAAAATGACTAATTTGGTTTCTAAATTATAAATTACTATAAACAGCTCTTCGGCAAGTGCTTAATCATCGATGTACCAATGCGTTTAGTTTTCTTGTGTGTGTTGAGCGTGTAAATGTGTGTTCTATTACAATGACCTCAGGGGCAGATGTACTAATCTCCTTCGAGAGTGATAAATTGTAGAGAGATAAAAGTGCCAACCAATCAGCTCATGACTGTCATTTTTCAAACACAGCCTGTAAAATGACAGTTATGAGCTGATTGGCTCTCCAAGGCTTAGTTTTGCTACTCCCCAGTGTCTCACTAAATTAATGTTAATGTAAGAATTAACATATTCTCTCTGTAGTTTCTCTGTATAAAAGCGCTGGACCTACTGTATATGGCTTTGTATGGCGAGCGTCCTCCACAGTGACCTCTATCTCCTTTACAGTTTTATAGTACTGGGTGCATTATTCTCTATACTGCACAAACAACTTTCTATGGGTTCCTAGTAAAAGCCCAGCAAAAAATATTCTTACAGTTTTGACCGAGGAAAAACGTTTTGACTATATGAAACCCTCTAAAATTGTAGAACAATAAAATGTATGTCAATATATTTTAAAGACGATGCAGTTAATGAAAACATACGTGCACTTACCTCTGGCAGTTTACACCAGTTGAAAGATTTGAGGGGGTTCGTTGGCTGAGGAACATTTTTCTTTTTCAATGATGGACCTAATGGAGCTCCAGGAGATGCAGCTAATCCACTTAAAAATGGAAGACCAGGTGGAGGTGGTGGACCTCCAGGCGGAGGAGGTGGTGGCGGGGGTGGAGGAGCCATTCCACCTGGGACAGGCGGTGGTGGTGGTGGTGGTGGCATCATGATTCCAGGTGGCAAAGAAATTGGACCACCAGGTGCGCCTGGTGGTAGAGGAGGACCTCCAGGAACGGGGGCACAGATTGCCCGCTGAAAGGTGAAGGAGCTTTTTAGTATATTCTGCACATATACATATTTTTGTACACCTATAGTTAAATGAGTTAAAAATAAGTCTGCAAGTAATGAGTGTGAATGAGAGACGTAGCTCTTGGGAGATATTCTTAGACGAGGGAAAGAAGTACGTTGGTTCAGTTTTGTTCATGACTCACTAACAGGGCATGTTTTCCAGGTCTCCTCACAGAACCACAAAATTAATCAGTCAATAATGAATACACTTGTGTCCTAACAAGAAGATATGGAAAACACACACTGTTATTGTGTGCCAAGGAGTGGATTTGAGCACTGTATTAAAATATACACCAAAAGGTTCTCAAACACTGTCCTCAAGGCACCCCAAGGGTCCAGGTTTTTGGTACTCCATGGCTCAGCACAGATGGTTAAATCAAATTGACCAAGGTACTTATTAAGTCCATGTGGCCAAGCATGGATAAACTTAAAACCTGGACCGTTGGGGTTCCTTATGACCACGTTTGAGAACCTCTAGTACAGTATATACACAAATGCAAATTGTTTCGGACATACACACTGAAAGTTGTGTGAAAGTTTAGACAACCCTGGTCAAAGTGCACATTTCACTGAACCACTGAATGGAAGACATTAGTACAACCTCTGCTGGGTACAAAATAAAACATGACATATGCAGTACATTTAAAAGGCACAGTTACTTTAATTTGCAAATTAACAGATTAAAATTAAATTGTAAATGTGGTAAGTGCAAAAATTTGGTCACCGGTCAGCCGCAAAGTCCTTTGTCAGAAACAACACCCTTTCTAAGCGTCAGGCTATTGTTGCATTAGGAATGGTGTCCCTACATTTTAAAACACATCTTGGGTGGTTATCTGCCGTCAGCTGCAATCATGTACGTATGGAAACCTGGCTCCTGCATTGCTACTGCTGTGTCCAGTCATGGCTGTAACTAGGGGGGAAGGGGGGCTAAGGGGTCACGTGCCCCAGGAGCTGGATTTAGGGAGCGGCGAGAACCTTGCCTGGCTCCCTCAATTTGCTGCTCCTCTACTCCCGCCCGCCGCAATCTCCTCACGTAGTCAGGGCCAGTCGGCCCATTAAATTGTTATCCCTTGCCCCGGGTGCCGAAAATCCTAGTTTTGGCCCGGTTCCAGTCTCTAATTTGATGTTGGGTATAGGCTGCGTATGTGTACACAGTTGTGAATAAGTTTGATGGCTCCGGTGGGCGTCTTATCTTCTTTTCAACAATTTTTATTTATTTTTGTGATTGTGGCCAAAAAAAAAAAAAAGTTATTGTTGCATCATAGTTTTGCATTTCTCAAATATTGCCATTTGCGGATCATTTTTGTGCAAGCAACATTGTAATGTGGGCAGTATGGATGGTTAGCATTACTGCCTCACAGCTCTGAGGTCATGGGTTCGATTTCCACCATGGCCCTATCTGTGTGGAGTTTGTATATTCTCCCTGTGCTCCGGTTTCCTACCACAATCCAAAAATCTACTGGTAGGTTAATTGGCTTCCAACAACATTAAGTCTAGTGTATAATAAGTGTGTGCGTGTACATGTGTCTGGGCCAGACTAGATGGGCCAAGTGGTTCATATCTGCTCTCACATTCTATGTTTCTATGACCTCTGCTCTCGTGTCAGCTAAGCCTTCTGCAGGCCCTGTGCCGTAATGTGTAGGTTCTGCTTATTACATCTGACAAGTTTATGAACAGATCTATCAGAGATAGATTTAAATATAGTCTTTTATAGCCGCCTTCTGCTTTGTAACAGGCAGTTATCATATATATATATATATAATTTTTTTATTTTTTTATTTTAAGTCTTGACCCCAGTCAGTTGTTTGGAAAAGACTATAATTGTCGAAAAGTAGACAACATCCTGAGAAGTTAGAAATTTAACATTTAAGGTATTTAATGTAAATTTCATAAATTTAACATATATTCTATATACTAAAAACAAAGAAGTCTCAATAAATCAATTGGAAGAAAGGTCCGACTTTTACAAATGCCACATTTTTTTTCATTAAATTAAATTCGGTAATTAGTATTTGCGCGTTGAAGTGTGCACAAAGAGGTAATGTTTACATCTGTATCCTGCAGAAGTATAGTTAACTTCTTGTCACTTAGACACTAGCAAAACATGCAATTTAACCACCAAGGATGCCCAAACTTTTGCCTATAGCTCTGTATCTATGATATAGGGGTATATTCAATTGACGTCGAAAGCTGCCGTCTGACGAAAAGACGGCAGTTTTCGACTTTTTTTTAGGTCTTAAGGGGTTCCAACCTATTCAATATTTTCGACAAGTTGAGTTTTTCACATTTTTAATTTTTTGGGGATTTTTTTCATACTTAACGATCCACGTGGACTACTATTGGAACGGTAAAGTGTGCCGAGCGAAGCGGTAGCGGAGCGAAGGCACCATGCCCGAAGCATGGCGAGCGAAGCGAGCCATGCGAGGGGACACGGTGCACTAATTTGGGATCTCGGTCACTCTACGAAGAAAACGACCCAAAAAAAAAAAAAAACCTCATGTCGACCTTTAGACCTGTCGACCTAGCACATGTCGACCTAGAAACCCTGTCGACCTTCCATCCATGTCGACCTAGTGACTGTCGACCTATAGTGGTCGACCTAAACATTGTCGACCTAGATACTGTCGATAAAACGAACCACACCCTCACTGGCTGTCTGATGCTAGGACACAGCCTCTCATCTCTCCTGCAGCGCTACGTACCATCAGAGACACTGCCTATGGAGATGTTCTTCAGCAGCTGGAGTAGCAGACAACACTACTTGTGTTATATAAACACATAGTAATACAAACCACCTAAATAACCACTGAATGTTGGTAAGAAGTAACAAAACTGTGTGTGGCAGCTCAAGGTGCCCAGTCCTGGGTTTCACACCTAATAAATACAGAAGAATGTAATGGCTTCTCACACTGTTCAGCTCCTGGATCTGGGCTGTGAGCTCCACCACCTGCTGTTTCACTTGCTTGCACTCACTGGACTCCTTCTCCAGCTTTTCTTTCATTTTGTTCAGTGTCTGCATCATCTCCTCTTTCTCCTGAGTCTTCGCATCGCACTCTCGCTCTTTCTTCTCCAGTTTCTGTTGGAGCTCGTGGTGCTCTGCAATAGGAGAAAGGGACAAGTCAAGCGATCTGACGATAATCCGGATCACATTTTACATACGAGAATAGGTTATATACAGTATATTAACATGAATAGATTAAGTGCATATTAAAGAGTTTTATATATTATTTTTTTTATTTAACATCTGAGTAGATTCTAGGGCTAGTACAGGATTTTCAGATATCCCTGGTTGAACGTGGCTGTTATTAAAAAATAAAATTTAATTCTGAAGATAGTTGGACAAAGGACTTACAGTATGTGGGCATTTCACTAGTCTGTTTAGTGAAGTCAATGACTAAACTTCATGATCGGCTACGTAGATGGCACAGAAAAATATATATTTCAAAATACATTTAATTTAGCTCACATCCTCTTTTGGGGGCACAACAGTGGGGTATAGAGGGAAAAATGCAGGATTTGGCACTCAATCTGCTACAAATCGTTTGTAATAGAGCTCCCCCCCCCTCCCCCTATATAACCCTTCCTTGCTGTTACACCTTTGTTTTTTCTTAATGCCTTAGCAGAATACTGTAGGAACACCAAAGATGGCTGCATAATGCAGGATGTATCTTCATGATTTGAGCTGTTATTAATATTCTTCTCAACCCGCAGGAGGGCCATAAACTAGTCTGCCAGGAGGTTCAGGCATAGCTTTGGGGCTTCAGGCTGTGCTCCAGCCGAAACAGTGTCTCGACCAGTTAATTTTAAGGGCCCCATGACCAGATCTTCCAGGTTGGCAAAAGCTTCCAAGATGTTATGGTATAGATTCCTACCTGGGCTGATTCCATGTATACATTTCTACTAAATTAAAGTATATGGTGGTCTATCTCCCAAGTACTTCATTCTGGTTAATGTCTTTGTTGCACACACTGTGCCGCAACAGCACGGCAGTGTCCTCAGCGCTGGGAATTACAGCAGCAGCATGGGCCGTGTGTTTGGAGCATCTGCACTGTGCTGAAGGATAACGGCTAAGGAGTTGCAGGGGCCGTGGGGGGACAGCATAGCTTGCACACCCCTAGCTATGGCACTGCTCACACAGATGTTTCAAGTATACCATTCCCTAGGTACGGCTTTGGGACGCCCACAAAGTTAATAGTGCCCCCCGGAGGATGGAAGCGAAAACCGGACTTTTGTACTTACTGTTAAATGCTTCCCTAAATCTGCTTGGGAGATACTATGGTCCAATCCTTCTGTGGTTAATATGTTACAATCTGGTTATTTTACTCGTACTCTGAGGGCCTTGTTAGATAAAATAACTAAGGAGCAAGGTGGGGTTACATAGGGGAGGAGCTACATTACAAATGAGCTGTAGAAGTGTGAGTGCCACATCCTGTACTGCGCCCCAAGGTTACCAGTGTCCCCCAAAAGGATTCGGAGAAATTAATTTAATGGTAATTACAATAAAATGCCTTTTGTTTTGTTTTTGGTTTTTACATCAACTCTTTTTCACAGAATAATGTAAATGTGGTTTTACAGACTGATGGCGAAGTACCATAGTAAATGGTTTCCAAGTTGTGAGTGACATATAGGGGGAGATATATGTACATATACTTGTACATCCTAAAGAGGACAAGTGGAGAGGTTGCCCATAGCAATGGCCATGCTCATCTTGCAACGATGCAGTATGGTGCACGATACACCGGGCTGTGACTATTCGCAGCCGGTGATCCCTACATTCATTCCATTAGGAGTTAATGGATCGATCATGGGCTGCAATAATTGCAGCCCGGCATGTAATGCAGCAAGCTGTGTTGCAGCAGAGATGAGCATGGATACACCTGTACCTATCATTTTATAGAATGCACTTGATAAATGACAGCTAGAAGCGGATTTAATTTGTACTGTCCTTTTCAGGAGGTTTGATACATCTCCCCAATACTCATCTTGGAGCAAAGCTTTACCAGAATATATCTGCTGTCAGTAATATGAAGAAATACTCTAGTCTGTAGGCAACCACTAAGCTTACACAGCTCTAGGATTTAACAACTATGTCCTTATTCAAGCCAAAATAATTTGCATCGAACTAGAAAGTCAACTCTGTAATGATATAATTATAATAATAAATAATAATAATAATAATAATAATAATGCATAATAAATATATCTGCAGTTTATTGTTAGTGTTACCAATATTGGCGAGACCCAATATTTTTCTTAGAGTAGACTCCAATATTAAACCCAGGGGCGTTTCTACAGAGGAGGGGGCCCGTGTGCACCTCCGGGTGGGCACCCTCTTCTGAACAGTGCTGTAGACTCCGGCATTGTGCCGGAGTCTACTGCGCATGCACTGGACTCCGGAAACATGGTGGCCGCCATGCTCCGGAGACCAATTTGGCTACCGCGCATGCACCACACATATTGTACCCATTATAGAAACGCCAATGATTAAACCATCGCACAGCCAGGGCACACTGTACGATGTAAAGATCTCCTCTAGACTTGACGTGAACATTACAAATCTATAGGTATGTACCTTTTCGCATTTTCTCGGCCTGCTCCTTCCACTGTTTGACTTCATTCTCATTAACCAGCCTGTAGATATAAGTGACAGTTTGGACCATTGTAAAACGGAATGTTAAAGCAAACTGGACATGAAGCGAGTTTCTTTAGAACTATTTGTATTATTTCCAAAATTTGGATGGAGATCTTTCTGGAGCATAATAAAGCTAAACATACTGGAGAGACTATGATGCGATGGTGAATGTGTTCTATGCACACCCGGGGGTCATTCCGAGTTGATCACTCGCTAGCTATTTTTTGCAGCACTGCGATCAGGTCAAAACTCGGCAAAACTGCATATGCATATGCACCGCAATGCGCAGGCGCTTTCATACGGGTACAAAGCGCATCGGTGCTGAGCGATGGAGTTAACGGAGAATCCATTCGCACAGCCGATCGCAAGGAGAGTGACAGGAAGAGGGCGTTTGTGGGTGTCAACTTACCGTTTTCTGGGAGTGGTTGGAAAAACGCAGGCGTGTCCAAGCGTTTGCAGGGCGGGTGTCTGACGACAATTCTGGGACAGGACAGGCTGATGTGATCGCAGTGGCTGAGTAAGTTCAAACCCACTCAGAAACTGCACAAAACTTTTTTGTACCACTCGGCTGCACAAGCGTTCGCACACTTGCAAAGCGAAAATACACACCCCCATAGGCGGCGACTTTCTGATCGCAGCGCTGCAAAAAATAGCTAACGAGCGATCAACTCGAAATGACCCCCAATATGTGATGTGATGGTGATTGTGTTTCACTACGCACACCCGGCTTCCTGCTCTAACATACTGAATAGACTATATATGATGTGATGGTGATTGTGTTTCACTACGCACACCAGGCTTCCTGCTCCAACATACTGAAGGACACAGCCCACATTCTTTTACTCTGAAAGACTGAAACATTGATAACATATTGTAACAGCCTGCACTTCTCCGTATAGCAAATTTAAAAGAATATCACCCTGTCATTACGGGTCAGTAGATTTGTATTTGCACTTGTATTAGGTCTAGTGTCACATTGTAAATGCGGTCTACTGCTAATCGTACACCCGACTGGCAGCCCAAGGAGTAGGCGATTTCTCCCCCGGGGACTGCGATGAGCAGAAAGCGCTTCTAGTGTCAAGCCGCTCCCCTTGTATTCCAGACTTAACCCTTAAAAGCCAATTTTATCTGTATTCATGTGTGAAACGCGCATCTGCACATGTGCAACCCCCTCCACTAGAAAGGTATGAGATGGCACTGATCTTAATTACTTGCAGGCCTTCTATAGATACATATTTGTGGATGGTATCAAAAGCCAAACTATGTCTATAACTGAATAACTCTAACTATGGGGGGTATGCAATTCTCTCCGATCATTTCGGAGCTAATGTTTTCACCCCACTGAGTATTCAATTAGGGCCATTTTCGTCCATTTTTGCCAGTGCCTTTTCACCTTTTTTTTTGTTGTTTTTTTTTTAAGTGAAAAGGCATTGGCGAAAAATGTCTCAAAATCTGAGGAAACGGCCCCCGGCGAAAATCTGGCCCTGCTATTGCATAAGGCAAATTCCCATTTGCCCTAAAAATAGCGAAAAGCACAGGTTTTTTTTTCACCTAGACTAATTGCATACCCCCCTATATGTTTATATGTTGGGAACACAAATTTGTAAATCAAATAAAAATAAAAAGCACTGTGCAAAACTTCTACACATGGCTTAATCAGTCTTATGGCTAAGGTAGCATTAGGGTCTGGAGTATGAGGTCTCCTTACATTCTAACAACATTTTTGACGTTGAAATTTTCCAGCGGAGAGATGTCTGTGTCCTGTCCTTTGTCATTCTGGATTACTATTTGCTGAACTATCCGATCCAGAAGCAGCCAGTAATGCACAGTGTTGCCACTTCTTTTGTCTAGAAATACAAAAGGCAGACGAGATTCTCATGTAGTACTACAGAAAGTTTTTATTCAGAGGACAAGGGCATAACCTTCAATGCACAACGTATCTGATACACTATCATGTTCTTGGAACAAACAATTAAACAACTGTCACCAAGTGTAGCTAACATGAGCTTGCTATTAATAGTTGTGATATAGCAAAAATGTAATATAGCGAGGAAAGAATGCAAAATAACAGGGGAGCTAGATTCTGTAACAGCGGGACACAAGAATAGTGCCCAAGGCAATGTAAACACGAGATGCCAACTGTATCGCAGCTGCTGAGGCACAAAATGTTGACAATGTAAAACTAATACTTGCGATGGATGCTACATGCTTCATCATGTTATAAATGTTGCTGACATTAGGAGAATATGTCAAGATTTTGAGCCTGAACCAATGACACCCACACCGCCCCCCCAAAAAAAACCAAAGATAAAAATAGGATTATTTCTAATATTCAGCAAAGTTCAACAAGGTTCCTCTCTCATGACAAACTTTATTCATTAGTAATTTGCCCATATATAATAGATGCCCACTGCACTACATCATAAAAGCATTTTACATAGAGCACACCGATCACTAAAATCACTGGTTGTTCTACAAACTGGCTAAAATGACATAACCTGCACATTATGTCCGGGATGCAATGGGAGACTATTAAAATAATCCGGCAAATCGACAGGTGCCAATTTGAAATTCACTCCCCACAAACATACGAATCTGAAAGAGTTCTCTAAATATATAACAAACTGGGGGGCGGGGGGAGGGGGGTCAGAGGGCAAATGCAGGATTTCTAGAGGGGGGGGGATTCCAAATGTAGGATTTTAGAGTGGGTGTGGCCAGCCCAAAAAAGGGACAATATTAGCACTTACCCAACTATAATATGCATCACAGAAAGTGCAGTGTGTGCCTTAATGCTGACATACAGTATACAGGGCCAGCTAACACAGTAAGACAGTGGTGGCCAAAGCGTCGATCGCGATCTACCGGTAGCTTGTGGAGCTCCTGCAGGTAGATTGCGACCACTTGCCGGCTCTGAGCATTCCCAGTGATGCATTGCGCGGGTGCACGGCTGACGTAATGACGCCAGCCGCGACCCACAATGTGAGGAGCCTGTGAGCCTGTTGGATCCAATCAGCGGGACTAAGGAGCAGTGACAGCGGGGGAGCCAGCCAGCGGGGAGCCTTAGTCTGAAACAAGCCAGCCAGTCAGCCAGTAGGGAGCCTCTGAAGCCGACCAGCGTGAGTTCTTCACAGGGATCTGTTATGCACTGGGAGGGGGAGGGGAGTCTGTACAGGGGGGCATCTGCAGATGGCGGGTATGTTACACAATGGCTGTTCTGCAATGGGAGTGGGAAGGGGGGTATTCTGCACATGGTGCATCTGCAAAAGGGAGGGGGGATGTTGCACAGCGAGCTGTTCTGCACAGGGAGGGGGAGGGAGTATTCTGCACAGGGAGGAGGGTTATTGCACAGGGGGCTGTTCTGTACACAATCATGACAAGATTGTGTTTAATAATATTAATGTATTTTTTGTAATGTGGGCACTACTATTGGTAGTGTTACTTAATGTTGTCATTACTAATGCTATTTTTAAATGTGTGCGTCACTATTGGTGTTATTTGATGCCGGTAGACCACCGGTAGGTAAGTGAACAAAGAGTAGATCCCAGGTTCAAGAAGTCCGGCCACCCCGGCAGTAAGACATTAGATGTGGCAGTAGGGCCATCCTGCCTGAGCTAAATGTTACTTCAGTTGTGGGCACCAATCCAGATTTTTGGAGCAAATCCAGGAATCTGGGGGAGTGTCAGAAGAACCTAGTACTGCCCTGGACATATGTATATATCGGGCTCCTTATGCACTAGATAATCACATGTATGTTATACAGTATTAATAATGAACTCTATAGATGGACTGTAGCAGCTCATCCCTAACAGTGCATGTTTTCCAGATCACCTAGTTGATGCACAGGTGTATACTAACTGACATATTTTATAAGAACCACAGGTGGTGCTAATCATTTCATTTGTGACACTGAGCAGCGCTAGTAAACTGGTATTATATACTATTGTTATTGCGGTCATGGTGTGGGCTGGAGAGGGGGGTTTAAAGTCAAAATGTAAGTGCAAAGCCCAGCGTGCTGTGCACGATATCAATGCCGCTTGAAATTTTTACTTTTGATAATCTGACGGGTAAATATATCAGATTTGCCGATTCACCTCCACAGATTGTCTGGCCTGGGTAATGCAAGATAATGAGCACATTGATCCATCTAATGGTAATCTGTCACCATTTAGAACAGAGCCATCGATGTACCCATTTGACCAGAGGAAAGTCGACCCCAAATAAACATGTTTCATAACTTACTCAATTCCACCAAAAAAGAAAGGCAGCTTTTGGGTGGGATTATCTACGTTTTTGTTTTTTCACAAAAACAAGTATTATTTTTAAATAGCTAAAAAGTCCATTTCACAGTAGCATTTTTGATGAGCAGAGACCTGCTGTTCTATCCTTAAGGTGGGTACACACTGGGCGATATATCGCGGGTCCGTCGGCCAGTGTGTACGGCCGATACGTCTGTGAACTCCGTCGTTCACAGACATATCGCGTCGGCCCCGCAACACAGCCGACGGCCATTGCATCTAACGATATATTGGCGCGTTGCTGTGTGTGTACGGGTACACATGCTGCAACGGACGGCGGTGATTGACAGCTGAACTGGGCGGGCATGTGTATACTCAACACACTGCCCGATCCATCCATAGATATATCTGCCGATCAATTGATCGGCAGATATATCTACCAGTGTGTACCCACCTTTACTGTGCCCTGCACTGCTTGCCCCGTTAGATTGTAAGCTCTTGCAAGTGCTGTTTTGTTTATAGATATATGTATTATCTGAACATATCGGAGTAAATGTAAAAGTACTGCTATAACCCTTGGTGCTTTATAAGTAGTAATAATAATACAAGAGTCCAAGTTTAATTAGCATTCAATAACGGGGGGCAGATTTAATTCAGTGCAAGGTTCCGGAGATCTGCATACATCTCAAATGTTTCTTGGTCGCACCTCTACTGCCTGTGAGACCAGCGGGATTGCTGTGCAATAGCCTACAAAGATCACCTATATGCAGCTACGAAAAAGGGGGACATGTACTAAGCAGTGATAAAAGTGGAGAGGTGAGCCAGTGGAGAAGTTGCCCATGGCAACCAATCAGCACTGAAGTAACATTTATAATCTACATACCTTAAAAACATACAGAACAGCTGATTGCCCATGGCAACCAATCAGCACTGAAGTAACATTTATAATCTACATACCTTAAAAACATACAGAACAGCTGATTGGTTGCCATGGGCAACTTCTCCACTGGCTCACTTCTCCACTTTTATCATTGCTTAGTAAATATCCCCCAAAGTCGGATCATGCGATTAGTTCCCCTTGTCCTGTAACAAAACACATCGCCGGCCCATATACTCACAAGGCATTTGGAGGCAGTGATGAAGTATGGACATAAAGTGTGGATAGCATTCTGAGTGTGTTAACCTCTTCCTTATCAACTCAAACATCTGAGTGGCGCTTTTAGTGTCTATGTAAACCTGCAGAAACGGGAAATTACAGAGAATGAATTTCAGAAACTATGTCACCCTCCCCTTGCCTATGTGCACTGACAGAGGTCCGGACACTCACCAGGTCAAATCTTTTGGCAAATTCAAGTTCATCTTCATTCCGTAGCATCTCAAAAAACTCTAAATGCCTATGTGGAAAGGAAAATACCGCTTGGGATTATTATATAAAAAACATTTATTTTAATGTACAATACAGAAAGAAAATGCGCAACAGCAGTTGCACCAACCAAGTATGACCTGGATGACCTACCTGTCTAGCGTTGAATTGTCATGTTCCCGGAGTTTATCAATAACTGGCTGGATTCCTAACATTAGGAATTCATATCTGAGATGAAGTCTGAAATCCAAGCTTTCCTTAAAATACACAATTATAGTAGATCATCAGTGTTTGGCTCCAGATGATGGGAGTTAGATAAAATCACAGGAGTTAATGGGGGGGGGGGGGGAGGGAGGGAGAAGTTACACTCTTACCACACCAGATCCTTGGCTAAGGACAGCATTAATAAAGGACATGATTGCAGTCTTCAAGCTGACTTCATCGCGGTACCGCCCTGTACTCCGATCCAGGTCATTAATTAGGGTCTAAGAAACAACAAAATAAAGGAGAATTTGCTTGGATATCAAAATAGGCAGCAACTAGTATCTATACGGATTCAAACTTCAGACCCGGTGCATTCTCCTGCCTGCAATATTCTGTTCAGTACAACAGCATGTTCTTGTTGCCCAACAGAGTCCCAAATAGAACAGGCAAAGCCCAAACCTATTAACTTGTCAGTATCACAGCAACTGAAACGGATAATGGGGGTCATTCCGAGGTGATCGCACGTAGCAACTTTTTGCTGCTCGTGCGATCAACTAGACGCCGCCTATGGGGGAGTGTATTTTAGCATAGCAGGGCTGCGATCGATTGTGCAGCCCTGCTTTGCTAAAAAAGTTGTGTGTAAAACTAGACTAGCCCTGCAGTTACTTACCCTGTGCGATGGATCCGGCGATGAAGGTCACGGAATTGACGTCAGACATCCGCCCTCCAAATGCCTGGACACGCCTGCGTTCGGATCTCCACGCCAGGAAAACGGTGCATATACTCCCCAGAACGCCTCCCCGCTGTCAATCTTCTTGCGATCGCGCTAGTGATCGCTTTCTTCTGGTCGTTGCCCGGCGACGGCAGTCGTTGGGCAACGACGCGTGTGCGCATTGCGGGCGCTGTGCAGGCGCAGTCCCGACCCATTTGCACCGCAGCGATGAACTGCAGCGTGCAAACGGTTTGAAATTACCCCCAATGTCATTATTATCTGAGGCAGTAAAATACATACTTATGATCAAATACCTAAAATCGTAGGGTGACACATATGCTTCCAAAAGAACACACAATATTAGACTAGATACAGTGCATGAGGTACTTTGAAATCTGCTATTGGGGTGCAACTCTTTTTAACCCAAATCCCTTTTTTTTTTATCTTCTATATATATTTTGTTATAATATGACAATTTATATTGATATATTTTCATTGGTTTCATCCAGACACTGTCTGTGTTACGTCCTAATTCCGTAGTCACAAATGTATCCTGATAGGATTAAGGTCCCATACCCTCTATGTAAATTACGTGTATTATTGGTACTTTGCTAGTCTGACACATAGTAAAATGGGAGGCACTGGAATACATTGTTCCAATTGTCACCATAATCGCTCCTTTTCATACTTTGTGTGGTGTCCGGCCAGGAGACTTGCCTGCTCTTCCGGTAAGCCCACCCCATTTCCAGGAGCCTCCTGGCCGTTCCGGGAGAATAGGCATATATGCATTATATATAAAATTCTGTTCACGTCCTGTGTGCAAACACCATGAGGTCACCAAACCTCAAGATAATCTAAGCCAGTCTACTCTGTATTCTCATGAACATTTGCTCAGCTGGCACAGGGGGACCTTCACGGTGTAAAGGCGACCAGGGCCCTTGTAGCATGAAGGTAAAGAATATTTTTGCATCCTACCTGGAAGCGTGTTCTCTCGCTGGCGTATCTCTGGTAGTGTAACATGGCTTCCAGAACTTTTTTGTGTCCGCCAGGAACCAAGCAGACAGCCCCCATTATTTCTAGCACCGCTACTTTAGTCTTGATGTTCTCTGTGGCCAGGCTCTGAGCGATGACATTGATGCTCTCTGAATGGGCCAAGACGTGAGCTCTCCCCTGAGAGTTATTCATTAGTGCCTTGATGCAGCCAATGAGAGAGGTATGTATTTGGGATTCTGCAATATCATAGTCCATATTTTTGAGGAAGTTCAAAATACACGTTAAACCATCCATCTCTATGAATCTGGTAACAAACCTACAGCAAAGAAGAAAGATACAAACGGGACAATTAGAAATCAATAAATAGTGACTGTGAAAACACAACAAAAAATAAACCTAAGGGGAAGGTGTATCAAACCTTCCAAAGAGTGGACAATTGGAGAAGTTGCCCATAGCAACCCATCAACTTATACCATATCCGGTTTCCTAACTGATGAGTCCAAGCAACGCACAGGCCGCCGGCGCTGCTCTTGCAGGTGGCACCGTGATCGTAACAGCTGCTGGTCTCTGAGAAGAGCACCGGCAAAGCAGATAGAGGGGGGGCCTCTAACTGACATATATAGCAGTGACCCAAACATCCGACGGGTGTGGTGACCCTCTTGCAGTCCCAGGAACAGGCTGCAGCAGGGGCTTTAATGAGATGCTGCTTTTGGCGATTTTCCAGCTCCCTACCTAAGCTGATCCCATAAGGAGATTCCAGAACTTAAAAAACTAGAAAATATTTGAAAACCTAAGCCCTAAAAATCTGTGCGCCTCTCCAGATGGCACTAAAAAAATAAATAACTGAGGAGCTTGAGGAACGGCAGGGTATATAAGGGAGGGGAGGTTCAGCCCTTAATTAATTAGTTTAGTGCCTACTCCATAGCCACTCATATTCCAGAGTCAGGCAGTATCCCCCAGATGACACAAAAATTGGAATATCTATGTGCAACTGAGTCTGCATACGAAGCAGAAGTAAACTTGGCATGGGAAAAGAGCCATGGCATCATAACACTGCGTATACAGATTCAGAGACTCAGTTGCACACAGTTACAGAAATGTTGCATATTAATAATCAGCACAGTCTCCTGGTGCGTTCTAGTCGCATTGCCTTGTTCTGAATGTGTTATAATCTCCCCTTTCTTTCCTTCACTCTCCATTGTGTATTATTACCCTAAAATACTCTCATGCCAACTATTTGAAAAATAAAAGTTATTTGAAAAATAAAATAAAAAAATCTATAAATAAAAATATAAATAACATTTTCGGCCAGATGCATGTACCTTGTTAATGGAAGTTCAATTAGCACAGCTACCAGTAAAAGGGATATTTCATCAAATCTACTTGCCTCATCGGTTTCGTCCTCAGGGCAGTCTTTAAACTCTCTATGGTCTTGTTCCGTTCTTCCTCATCCTCCTTCTCCATTGCCAGCAATGTTCTTCTCTGTGACATTGGGAAATAAAGAGTTTAATATTATTGCATTATTTATCGAGTTCCAAATGTAGAATATGGGTCTGGGCTGGGAGGGGGAAGGGTGAATGTATGCGACGCCTAAAAATGTACTCTGGAGGTGGTTGATTGTCAGACAGAAGAAACGCATCCTGTGCCCAGCTAAACCATCTGCTATGAACATAAGAGCTAACACGGATTAAAATCATTTGTAATTATATTTATGTTATTTCAAGGAGATTTTGTTTTTAGCTTTCAGCATAGCCAGATCTTTCTGGGACCTGCATTAAATGTTTTTTCTCCCCTAACACCCCAAAAATTCTGGTTTTGTTTCAGGAACATACAGGACAGCAGAGAGTTAATATACAGTATATATTGCAATAATTGAAACATTGTTTAATACTGGTATGACATAATTGGGGGCTATCCAATTAGCTGCGGTAACTTACCGCCGCTGACTGGTTTGCCAGGGGCTATCCAATTATCCCCAATAATCCAGAGTTTATCCCCGATTCCAGTATTTATTGGGAATTATGCTTTGCATGCCTGAACATAATCCACAATAAATGCTAGACCCGTGATAAGTGCATAGGTCTGCGGCTTTTCTCAAAACCTATTTGGATAGGGGTGATAATGTGTGGTTTTCACGGGAGCTATTTGGATAGGGGTGATAAAAATAACTGTGAAAAACAATAACTGTGAAAAACACATTTTTTTTGCCACAACACTATCGCAGGTAACTAGATACCCCCCTTAATGTTCTATACCTTCCCTTTTATGCTGAATATCTTGATTCTATTGCATATGAAATGCTGCTGCAATGTTTTTGTATATATAATGTTTTATTACCTTTAAAGTTTACGCTCCATGCTTTGTTCTGCAACTACTGTATACAGCCCTGCTGCATAGTAGTAATGCATTATAAATAATGGATCATGACCTAAAATATGGTTCTCAAATTTAAGGTAAATTGGCCCCCCAAAAAATTTTAAAAATTAGGACTCTTGTCATAAAGCAATAAAAACTTTACAGCAGCTGAATAACCACCCACAAGTAGAGAGGATAACACAAATAAGGGCTGGAACATTGCACATGTTCAAATTTGTTTATAAAGAATTAAAGACAAACCAATCATCAGGACAGAGGAGTATGTTAAAAACAAACAAACAAAAAAAACATATCATACACGCGCACACAGCAGTCAGCAACTGAACTGAGCAAGAGAGAAAAAAAAAAAAAAAGCTGTTTGGTTTTATTCCATTGTATTAGAAGACTTGCCCCATGGTAATACGTGTGGACAGCTGTCAGCAGTGGTACAAAGCAATCCTGTGCCCTGCAGGGATAGCTGACTAGTGATGTCATTTATTCCATCACTCCCTTGCAACATTCAACAAAGACAACACAGAAGAGAAAAGCTTTAATCTCTCCAATATGCAGCTGCTTCATGTAAAATGTATAGATAGTCTAATAGCTGTATGCCCGTTAGCAGTAGTACAATCAATACATTCCGAGCCGCTGGCACAGCATTGTTAGTAATGGGTAATACACTTTATGCATGAGAAGTGTTATTGCCACATTATAATTCTCTAAATATTTAGTAAATTACTTATAGAGCACTTGTATATTATATGAAGTATTACTAGGAGCTGCCTTACAACTTGCTTGACCAAGCAAACTTACATTTCCTCCATAGAATCTAGTGAAACAGGACCCCAAGTGGTCAGAATTTCACAGAACATGGAATAACTGAGGGGTCCGGTATGATATACCAGCAGATAACGGACAGCGGCATACCGTGTGCCGGAATAACGGCAGCGAGTCCCCTTGCGGGCTCGCTGCACTTGCGCACCACAGGTTCTATTCCCACTTGGTTGGTGGTGTGGACCCACCAACTGAGTGGGAATTAGGGGCAGGTGTCGGGATGCATTGGGATTCTGGTGTCGGTCTCCTGAACGCCGAGATCCCAGCCGCCGGCATTTTGACTGCATCCCTGAGATGCAAAGCCCATAAACGCCGGGATCCCGACAGACTGTATTTTAACTGCGTCCCATATGTAGATATACAGTCAGCCATGACCGACCTGTAGATAAGTAGGTCTATGGTCTGTCAGTCTTCATCTGTAGATGTGTAGGGCTGGATGTAATGACACCCAAGTTCGGCGGCCGTGCAGGGTGCAGAAACACTGGGGGTATTTTTAAAAAGGGGGCAATCACTTACAAGGCATGGTTTTGCCTTGTAAGGAATAACGCCTTTAAAAAAAACGCTAGAACCCTGCATGGCCGCCAAATTCGGGCGTCATTACAGCCCGTAGGCCTATGGTCCACCAATCCTGTCCTGTAGAAATGTATGTCTATAGGCAGCCATGAGTGGCCTGTGGAAATGTATGTCTATAGGCAGCCAGGACCGGCCTGTGGAAATGTAGGTCTATAGGCAGCCAATCCTGTCCTGTAGAAATGTATGTCTATAGGCAGCCAGGACTGGCCTGTAGAAATGTATGTCTATAGGCAGCCAATCCTGTCCTGTAGAAATGTAGGTCTATAGGCAGCCAGGACTGGCCTGTAGAAACGTATGTCTATAGGCAGCCAATCCTGTCCTGTAGAAATGTAGGTCTATAGGCAGCCAGGAGTGGCCTGTGGAAATGTATGTCTACAGGCAGCCAGGACTGGCCTGTAGAAATGTATGTCTATAGGCAGCCAATCCTGTCCTGTAGAAATGTAGGTCTATAGGCAGCCAGGACTGGCCTGTGGAAATGTATGTCTATAAGCAGCCAGGACTGTCCTGTAGAAATGTATGTCTACAGGCAGCCAGGACCGGCCTATAGAAATGTATGTCTATAGGCAGCCAGGACCGGCCTGTAGAAGTGTAGGTCTATAGGCAGCCAGGACTGGCCTGTAGAAATGTATGTCTATAAGCAGTCAGGAGTGGCCTGTAGAAATGTATGTCTATAGGCAGTCAGGAGTGGCCTATAGAAATGTATAGGCAGCCAGGACCGGCCTATAGAAATGTATAGGCAGCCAGGACCGGCCTGTAGAAATGTATGTCTATAGGCGGTCAGGAGTGGCCTGTAGAAATGTATGTCTATAGGCAGTCAGGAGTGGCCTATAGAAATGTATAGGCAGCCAGGACCGGCCTGTAGAAAATGTATGTCTATAGGCGGTCAGGAGTGGCCTGTAGAAATGTAGGTCTATAGGCAGCCAGGACTTACTGCCTATTCTACAATTCTACTGAATACTTATTTGCTGGACAGCACATTCCCACTGCAGATAGTGCACTGTGTAGTGTTGATCACTTTATTCATACATTGATTCAGTCTGTTAAACACACGTCTACCTCTCCTTCCAGAAAGCATGTTAAAGACACAAAAACCCGCTGCATGATCGGGGTGACGCCAGGATACAGCCAGAAGGTGGGCTATCCACATAATGGTAAGAGCACAAAAGTACTTCTTACTGCTCCACTGACTTTGCCTTATACTGTATTATACTAATCACTGTATGATGCTATGAATAAGACGTTCGGGAGTAATTGTTTATACTGGATGAGCCATCAAGCATTATCGATAGCTGGCCTATCACGGACATGAATATACCGCATCATACATATTTCACATATATTAAATGAAGTATTAGTTTATTATCCATCATTTAGGTTTCCGTGGAGTTCAATAGAATTTCAGGACAAAGTAGGTCTAGTTCCTCTGGAGAACCATTGTAGTAGTATTAGTTGCTTGTACGTATACTTAGTATGATATATTATGTGCATATCGATTGTAAGAATCATGGCAAAGTCACTTGTCTCATTAGATTACCTGCACCAGGTGCACCACCACCCTTCATTCAAACTCTTCTTACTGTATGCCTGGTGTGGAAAACCTACTGTAACATAGGTAGCACTAGGCACATATATTACTGTAGGACCAAGAAATACTTTGTGGTTCTAGGTTTGCAATTAATTATCTTTCCCAAAACAGCAAAAGCCAGATTCTGCACACAGGGTCCCATAATAAATCAATGGGGCAGATGTATTCAGCCGGGGAAAGGATAAAGCAGTGATAAGTGGAAGGTTATAACGCACCAGCCAATCAGCTCCTAACTCATTTTTCAAACCCGTAATGATTGGCTGGTGTATCACTTCTCCAGGCTTAATACTTCTGCCCCCACATTTGAAAATTACACTTATTTTCTTCGTTTTTTCTGTAACATGAATAAAGCACATAAAGGTCATTGGGGCACCAGCCAATCAGATCCTAACTGTTAATTTACATAACGGAGTTGATTGGCTGGGGCCTTTATCACCTTGCACATATCACTGGTTTATCTCTTCTTTATGCCTTCTCCAGGTTAATACATCTGCCCCACTATTCCGTGCGTGGAAACAGCCTTTCCACGTGTCACTGTTTACAAATCAAACAGCAGAGCACTGTTTGAGCACTTTGAATGGGTGTCGGTGATAACATTAATAAGGAGGGTGTAATGTCCATGCTATGGTGGCACGGCACAGCTGTCAGGCAACTGCAGCATGGAAATCTGCTAGGTGCATACTACAGATAGAATAAATATCTCCTCACATCTTTCAAGATAATCACAGCAAAAAAGGCCATCTCATGGCAGCAGCAGTTGTCCTATCTTTACGCGTCCAAGATATTATGTAGGGGATTGCTATGGACAGCTGAAAATGCTCTTGATAAAAATGGAGACTGACATGGACTGAATAGACGTAACAGTGTTCAAAAGAGAAGCTAAGCAATTATCACATGTCCTGGACAATATTTAAATATTAGGCTGAGAGAACAACATTGGTCCTTTGCATTCTATTTGCACTATATAAATATAATAATAATAATTTACAACTTCATCACACGATAGAACAGAGATTGAGGGCTAGATGCATCATCGCTTGGAGAGTGATAAAATGGAGAGAAAAAAGTACCAGCCAATCAGCTCCTAACTGCCATGTCACCGGCTGTGTTTGAAAAATGGCAGTTAGAAGCTGATTGGCTGGTGCTTTTCTTTCTCCATTTTATCACTTTCCAAGCGATGATGCATCTGGCCCTGAAGCAGTTAAAACGGGGCACGCTAAGTGCATGCATTTGGATGTCATCCTAATGCGCATTTCGCTAAGATGCTTAGTCATAGGAACCGCCAATGTGTCAGGTTGACAGCTCTTAAAATACTAGTCACACACCATTCAGTGGCCATCCTTACTGGCTGTCATACTAGCTAGCCAATGTGTGGCTGCGTTTATTGATTGGCATCTACATCAGCAAATAGAAACTGTCTGTCAGCTCCCTCAATTTGCTAAGCAGTATACAGTATAAAGAGATCAGAAGTAAACATCTCCATTATTTGCTGCGTTTTTGATTGACATCTACATTGGCCAATAGAAACTGTCTGTCAACGCCCTCAGTGGTTGAGCTGTAGTGTATGTAAATGTATGGAGATCAGAGGTGAACATATGAAAGAAGTCTCCATTCTTGTTTGTTTTATTCGCACCACTCATTTATCACTTCATTGGTTACAGACCAGATTGTGGGGCTCTATAGCAATATTCATTTGGACAATCAAATTTAACTACTGGGTTGGGACATGATTTTAAAAGATATATAACTATTGATAAAGTGTACTACTATTGTCAGCCTTTTAAAGGCATTATTATACATTTACCATCTGTATATTAGGATCTATTGCAACAGGAATCTTTGAAAAGTAGAATATTTCTTATCGTTAATATAATTAAGCAACTAATATTTATTAAAATAGTAATTACATAGTCAGGTTTATTATTTTTCATAAAACTATAGCTTCTTTGAATTAACCTAAACAGGAAAATCATTTTGTGTTTAATAGTGCTGTGGTTGGGGAAGTGGCAGGTGCGGGGGGACGCGAATGGGAGAGGTGGTCCAGGGGTGTGCCGCGGGTGGGGAAGTGGTGGTTACGGGGGTGCCACAGGTGGGGGAGGGGCTGGTGCGGTGGTGCCGCGGGAGGGACGGGTGTGTGGGTGCTGCGGGTCCGAAGCCACCGCGGTTGGGGGAGGAGCAGTTGCGGGGGTGCCGCGGGTTGGGGAGGGGCGGTAGCGGGGGTGATGCAAGTGGGGCGGGTGCAGGGGTGTTGCAGGTGGGGGAGGGGGTCCGAAGCCACCGTGGGTGGTGGAGGGATGGGGGGTGCCGCGGATGGGGCCTGGAGGTACTGCGAGTGGGGGAGGGGCGGGTAACGCTTCGCCAGCTTCTCCTCCTGGAAGCAGCTAAGCTGCTGTCCTCCCTTTGGCAGTGGCTCTCCTGGAGACTCGCACAGCAGCCAGTCACTATTATTAGCGCCGGTGTCCCAACGCGCCGCATTACAGGGAAGAAGATGCACTCAAACTACAGCTCCCAGCAGCCCTTAGCACCGGAATGCTTTGGTGCTAAGGGCTGCTGAGAGCTGTAGTTTATTTAGTGCGTCTACTTCCCTGTAATGTGGCGCGTTGAGACACCGGCGCTAACAATAGTGACTGGCTGGCAGAACTGACTGACTCGCTGAATCAATGTAAAAGGTGAGAGTGCTGTGCGGTATCAGTGACACTGCACACCCACTGCACTGAACAGCACTGTCACCTTTTAAATTGATTCAGCGTCCAGACATTACCCACTCTATCCGTTACATTAGCCATCTCGGGGCTTCCAGGCCGGAAGCCCAGGTGCTGGGGATCTGGTTACGGCTGTGGCGGGGAGACACTTCTGTGACATCACGTGCAGAGGAGGCTCCGGGGCTCAGAGAGTATGCGGCGCAGGGAGGGCTATGAAAGCCTTCCGCTCATACTTGCCTACTCTCCCGAAAAGTCCGGGAGGCTCCCGAAAATCGCGTGGCACTCCAAGCCCTCCAGGGAAGTAGGCAAGTCTCCCGCATGGCACTTACCCACCCACCCGCATTCCACCGATTGCCGCATGACACGGCCACAGTGGCATCCCATCACAAAGAAAGGGACGGGGCAATGACGCAATTCATATTAAATTGCATCATTGCAGCCCCACCCCCAGCTTTGCAATGCTGGTAATGCGGGCACTGTTAAGCGGGGGGCGGGGCTATGATGACAGTCACGTCCTGTACCGTCTTCTCCACGCCTCCATACAGCCTCCTCCATGCCCCCACCTATATAATCAGTCTGTATGCTTTAGCTGCGCCGCTTTCATACACATCTATGCCGATAGCCGCAGCAGCTTTTGTTCCACCTGTGCAGCGGCTAGGGAGTGGGGATTGATGATGCCGGAGGGGGCAGGCGGACTGGCAGCAGGACATAGGGGGTCATTCCGAGTTGATCGCTCGCTAGCTAGTTTTAGCAGCTGTGCAAACGCTATGCCGCCGCCCACTGGGGAGTGTATTTTATCTTAGCAAAAGTGCGAACGCTTGTGTAGCCGCGCTCTGCAAAAACAGTTTGTGCAGTTTCTGAGTAGCTCTGAACCTACTCAGCGCTTGCGATCACTTCAGCCTATTCGTGTCCGAATTTGACGTCATACACCCACCCAGCGAGCGCCCAGCCACGCCTGCGTTTTTGCAAACACTCCCTGAAAACGGTCAGTTGACACCCAGAAACGCCCCCTTCCTGTCAATCTTCTTGCGGCAGTCAGTGCGACGGAACTCTTCGCTAGAACCTGAGCACAACCACAACGGGCTTTGTACCCGTATGACGTGTGTGCGCATTGTGGTGCATACACATACGCAGAAATGACGATTTTTAGCCTGATCGCTGCGAACAACGGCAGCTAGCGATGAACTCGGAATGATCCCCATAGGACGCTGCAGTAAAAGGTTGGCATACCCTCCAGCTGTACCTTTTTGGCAGGTACAGTACCTTTTTTTTATGGTCTGTACTGATTTTTGGCTCTCCAAACTTCCATTGAAAGTATAGGAAAAGGAGCGTGGCCTTGCCACTTCAGCCGTGGCCACGCCCCCTTTTCGAATTTGTCCCGATATTTATGTGTAAGTTGTTGGAGGGTGTGCTGCTGCAGATGCAGTGGGGCTATTTTGGGGTGTGGACTTGGAGCTGCAGCTCCATCAGCCCCATTGTTAATCCTGCTATGGGAACACACAGCAGCCAAAGGGCAGAGCCTCCCATTGGATGTAACCTGTGTGGGAGGGCGTTTCTTGCCCAATCAGCTGTGGACTGGGTGTGACAGACCTGCTGCTAACCCAATGAGAGCTCCTAGCCAAGCCCAGCGTTATACACACAGTCACAGAGTGATAGATCTGGGCTATTATATAGGAGATATATGGAAAGGAAAGAGTTGTGCGATGGTCGGATGGTTGGGGATTCAGAGCTTTCCTGTAATGTTTTTATTCAAAAGTTAAAAGAAAGTGATCATTCTGCTGAATGCTGCGTGTGTTGTACGGTAGAAATCGGCCTCAAAGTGGGACGTCAGTACCCGTAAGATAAGATGTGCACTTATCTTTTACTTTTATTCTCATTACTCCCCAGAAACCGCCTTTGCTAAAGTAGCCAATGACCTACTCACTATTAAAGCCAAGGTCACTAGCCCATCCTTATGCTACTGAGTGTAGCAAATCTGCTCTCTAGGGGAGACCCAGGATTTTTTTCCTCCTACTAAATCTGTTCCACTTCTTATCACTGTGAATAACATTCCAAACTCTCAAGTTCCCCAACCAGACAGGAATAATTTTAGCCACTCCACTCCCAGTTACAGCTCACAGTCATGTTTTAACAAACTGTCTGCATTCAGCTTAAATACTAGTATTGATCCTTCTCAACGCATTATAGTGATACATTGTGGTGAATGCTCTAATCCAGTGATGGGGAACCTTTGGCACTCCAGCTGTTGTTGCACTACACATCCCAGCATGTCCTGCTACAGTTTTGCTATTTGGCTATGCTAAAACTGTAGCAGGGCATGCTGGGAAGTGTCTTTCAACAACAGCTGGAGTGCCTACAGGTTCCCCATAACTGTTGTAATTCTATCCCAGCTAGATTGCTGCCACAGTCTCTCTTTTAGGGGTCATTTATCAATAATCACATACTTCTTGCGTTCTGGGTGCGATATTAGCACCCAGAACCGCACTGCAGAGTACAATTACACCCGGCAGATGTATGAATGAACAGTCGCAGGGTCAGGGGCTCCGGTTCTGGAATAACCCTTTACAGGCTAAAATTTGGAATCTGCAGCCCATAGGCTACAACCGGCTAATGCCATCTTTAGATGGCGTTAGCCAAGCTCGGGATTGCATCTCATTCCTATGGTCCCATGTTTGTGTGAATGATAGCCTGTAATAGTTCTACGCTCCAGGGTGTAGCATTTAGTTTGTACAGCACTTTAGAAGATACTAATGCTCGATAGTAATATAAAATAAACTGTATGTTAGACGATTGCTCAATAGTCGCATTGTCTATTGTGTGGTGAGCGTCGGCTGTGTAATCCTACGTACAGTACTGTGTGATAAAGCATGCATAGTCCCATAGATTGTAAGCTTGCGAGCAGGGCCCTCCTACCTCTATGACTGTATGTTTTTACCCGGTTTTGTCTTCTAATTGTGTCCAGTTGTAAAGCGCAATGGAATTTGCTGCGCTATATAAGAAACTGTTATTAAATAATAAATAAAATAATGCGAAGCTCTAGACCCACAGGGAAACAAGAAACTGCGCATGACCACTGTGTGAACGCTGCAGCCGATGAGTCTAGGTACAAGGGGGGGGTCATTCCGAGTTGATCACTAGCTGCATTCGTTTGCTGTGCAGCGATGAGGCAAAAAAAGGCACTTCTGCGCATGCGTATGTGGCGCAATGCGCACGCGTGAAGTACTATTACAACGGCCGATGTAGTTTCACACAAGGTCTAGCGAAGCTTTTCAGTCGCACTGCTGACCGCAGAGGGATTGACATGAAGTGGGCGTTTCTGGGTGTCAACTGACTGTTTCCAGGGAGTGTTCGTAAAAAAGCAGGCGTGCCAGGAAAAACGCAGGCGTGGCTGGGAGAATGCAGGGCGTGTTTGTGACCTCTAAACAGGAACTGAACAGTCTGAAGTGATCGCAAGCGCTGAGTAAGTTTAGAGCTACTCAGAAACTGCACCAAAAAACTTTGTAGCCGCTCTGCGATCCTTTCATTCGCACTTCTGCTAAGCTAAAATACACTCCCAGTGGGAGGCGGCATAGCGTTTGCACGGTTGCTAAAAACTGCTAGCGAGCGAACAACTCGGAATGACCACCAATGTCACAGATAAAGAGAAACGCTTTCTGCACAGCTGGGTTCATTTAGCTGATAAGAGTCACAGAAATGGTAATTTGCCTATTAAGGAAGTCTAAATGGGTATAATTAATAGATTATACTCCAAACTATACATGGTAGGAGTCATTATGTTTTCTAGGTCACAGATTTGCTTAAGGCCAGTTCTGCTGTACTTTTTTCATTGATTTATATAAAGTGTGGGAACATTTCCTAGTAGAGCACAGTAAGGAGTAACAATAACACAAGTTTTGCCAATCCAGTTCACTAACTGCAAGCGGAAGGACATTTTACAAGGCTTCAACTTAATGGATGGGAACTTTTATAATAATTATTATACTAGTTACCAGCCAGTCACAATAACGACATAACCGCAAATCTCCCAAATGTCCTGATTCCAGTGCGACAGTCCCGCTATTTGGACACAGTCTCACCCATGTGCCACAGTGTCCCACAGGCAGGGGGCAAGTTGGAGGAGCCATTGATCACCTGCTGCTCTGCAAAGCAGTAGGTGATCCCTGAATAGATGTCGTGCGCACGAGCACGGCATTTATACAGTGCAGGGAGGTGAGCCAGAGGATGCCCAGCTGCTCCGGGAGCGCTGGACAAGCCCTCAAAATGCAGAATATGCGGCAAAGCTGTGAGGGCATGCCCCCTCCAAAAGGTCCCAATCAAGTTGGGAGGTATTTTATAGTAATGTCAGCGCCGGCTGCTATGCACGCCCGAATGAAGCAACACTTTAATTGCTCTGTCGGGCTCCAGCTAGTGGCCGCCGGCACACAAAACATGAATTTTCCCCCCATAGAGGTGAGGAGCAGCATTAGTATGTTATTTTATAGGATGGAGGTTCTCCCCGCTTTTAATAAGTGTTGTCCAGTCTCTGAAGGATCACTGTAGGACAAAAAGAAATACACCCTTGTGTACAAGTGTTTTTAAGTAGCTTTTTTTGAGAGACTCCGTAGTGGTTTTGTGTAAAAAAAACTTTAATGGAACTAAAGATACCATACAGACACTTGTAAGCCAAGTACATTAACTCTTCCTTTTGCGATACGTTTGGTTATCCCCAAATTTTAACAGGGACCATTCCTTACTTTATATGTTCTCAATTTCGGTCCTCAGGACACCAAAACAGTTCATGTTTCTAAGTCACCTCACAGGGTCACAAGTGAAATAATTGCTCCACCTGTGGATCTTTTAAAAATGTGCCAGTGATTTATGAGTACACCTGTGCACTGGCGTGTAGTTGCTATCCTGTGCACTGGCGTGTAGTTGCTATCCTGTGCACTGGGATGTAGTTGCTATCCTGTGCACTGGGATGTAGTTGCTATCCTGTGCACTGGGATGTAGTTGCTATCCTGTGCACTGGGATGTAGTTGCTATCCTGTGCACTGGGATGTAGTTGCTATCCTGTGCACTGGGATGTAGTTGCTATCCTGTGCACTGGGATGTAGTTGCTATCCTGTGCACTGGGATGTAGTTGCTATCCTGTGCACTGGGGTGTAGTTGCTATCCTGTGCACTGGGGTGTAGTTGCTATCCTGTGCACTGGGGTGTAGTTGCTATCCTGTGCACTGGGGTGTAGTTGCTATCCTGTGCACTGGGGTGTAGTTGCTATCCTGTGCACTGGGGTGTAGTTGCTATCCTGTGCACTGGGGTGTAGTTGCTATCCTGTGCACTGGGGTGTAGTTGCTATCCTGTGCACTGGGGTGTAGTTGCTGTCCTGTGCACTGGGGTGTAGTTGCTGTCCTGTGCACTGGGGTGTAGTTGCTGTCCTGTGCACTGGGATGTAGTTGCTGTCCTGTGCACTGGGATGTAGTTGCTGTCCTGTGCACTGGGATGTAGTTGCTGTCCTGTGCACTGGGATGTAGTTGCTGTCCTGTGCACTGGGATGTAGTTGCTGTCCTGTGCACTGGGATGTAGTTGCTGTCCTGTGCACTGGGATGTAGTTGCTGTCCTGTGCACTGGGATGTAGTTGCTGTCCTGTGCACTGGGATGTAGTTGCTGTCCTGTGCACTGGGATGTAGTTGCTGTCCTGTGCACTGGGATGTAGTTGCTGTCCTGTGCACTGGGATGTAGTTGCTATCCTGTGCACTGGGGTGTAGTTGCTATCCTGTGCACTGGGGTGTAGTTGCTATCCTGTGCACTGGGGTGTAGTTGCTATCCTGTGCACTGGGGTGTAGTTGCTATCCTGTGCACTGGGGTGTAGTTGCTATCCTGTGC
This sequence comes from Pseudophryne corroboree, assembly GCF_028390025.1. Classification (NCBI taxonomy): domain Eukaryota; kingdom Metazoa; phylum Chordata; class Amphibia; order Anura; family Myobatrachidae; genus Pseudophryne; species Pseudophryne corroboree. The sequence goes on from NC_086455.1 coordinate 40,236,007, forward strand.
ACTGGGGTGTAGTTGCTATCCTGTGCACTGGGGTGTAGTTGCTATCCTGTGCACTGGGGTGTAGTTGCTATCCTGTGCACTGGCATGTAGTTGCTATCCTGTGCACTGGCATGTAGTTGCTATCCTGTGCACTGGCATGTAGTTGCTATCCTGTGCACTGGCATGTAGTTGCTATCCTGTGCACTGGCATGTAGTTGCTATCCTGTGCACTGGCATGTAGTTGCTATCCTGTGCACTGGCATGTAGTTGCTATCCTGTGCACTGGCATGTAGTTGCTATCCTGTGCACTGGCATGTAGTTGCTATCCTGTGCACTGGCATGTAGTTGCTATCCTGTGCACTGGCATGTAGTTGCTATCCTGTGCACTGGCATGTAGTTGCTATCCTGTGCACTGGCATGTAGTTGCTATCCTGTGCACTGGCATGTAGTTGCTATCCTGTGCACTGGCATGTAGTTGCTATCCTGTGCACTGGCATGTAGTTGCTATCCTGTGCACTGGCATGTAGTTGCTATCCTGTGCACTGGCATGTAGTTGCTATCCTGTGCACTGGCATGTAGTTGCTATCCTGTGCACTGGCATGTAGTTGCTATCCTGTGCACTGGCATGTAGTTGCTATCCTGTGCACTGGCATGTAGTTGCTATCCTGTGCACTGGCATGTAGTTGCTATCCTGTGCACTGGCATGTAGTTGCTATCCTGTGCACTGGCATGTAGTTGCTATCCTGTGCACTGGCATGTAGTTGCTATCCTGTGCACTGGCATGTAGTTGCTATCCTGTGCACTGGCATGTAGTTGCTATCCTGTGCACTGGCATGTAGTTGCTATCCTGTGCACTGGCATGTAGTTGCTATCCTGTGCACTGGCATGTAGTTGCTATCCTGTGCACTGGCATGTAGTTGCTATCCTGTGCACTGGCATGTAGTTGCTATCCTGTGCACTGGCATGTAGTTGCTATCCTGTGCACTGGCATGTAGTTGCTATCCTGTGCACTGGCATGTAGTTGCTATCCTGTGCACTGGCATGTAGTTGCTATCCTGTGCACTGGCATGTAGTTGCTATCCTGTGCACTGGCATGTAGTTGCTATCCTGTGCACTGGCATGTAGTTGCTATCCTGTGCACTGGCATGTAGTTGCTATCCTGTGCACTGGCATGTAGTTGCTATCCTGTGCACTGGCATGTAGTTGCTATCCTGTGCACTGGCATGTAGTTGCTATCCTGTGCACTGGCATGTAGTTGCTATCCTGTGCACTGGCATGTAGTTGCTATCCTGTGCACTGGCATGTAGTTGCTATCCTGTGCACTGGCATGTAGTTGCTATCCTGTGCACTGGGATGTAGTTGCTATCCTGTGCACTGGGATGTAGTTGCTATCCTGTGCACTGGGATGTAGTTGCTATCCTGTGCACTGGGATGTAGTTGCTATCCTGTGCACTGGGATGTAGTTGCTATCCTGTGCACTGGGATGTAGTTGCTATCCTGTGCACTGGGATGTAGTTGCTATCCTGTGCACTGGGATGTAGTTGCTATCCTGTGCACTGAGATGTAGTTGCTATCCTGTGCACTGGGATGTAGTTGCTATCCTGTGCACTGGGATGTAGTTGCTATCCTGTGCACTGGGATGTAGTTGCTATCCTGTGCACTGGGATGTAGTTGCTATCCTGTGCACTGGGATGTAGTTGCTATCCTGTGCACTGGGATGTAGTTGCTATCCTGTGCACTGGGATGTAGTTGCTATCCTGTGCACTGGGATGTAGTTGCTATCCTGTGCACTGGGATGTAGTTGCTGTCCTGTGCACTGGGATGTAGTTGCTGTCCTGTGCACTGGGATGTAGTTGCTGTCCTGTGCACTGGGATGTAGTTGCTGTCCTGTGCACTGGGATGTAGTTGCTGTCCTGTGCACTGGGATGTAGTTGCTGTCCTGTGCACTGGGATGTAGTTGCTGTCCTGTGCACTGGGGTGTAGTTGCTATCCTGTGCACTGGGGTGTAGTTGCTATCCTGTGCACTGGGATGTAGTTGCTATCCTGTGCACTGGGATGTAGTTGCTATCCTGTGCACTGGGGTGTAGTTGCTATCCTGTGCACTGGGGTGTAGTTGCTATCCTGTGCACTGGGGTGTAGTTGCTATCCTGTGCACTGGGATGTAGTTGCTATCCTGTGCACTGGGGTGTAGTTGCTATCCTGTGCACTGGGGTGTAGTTGCTGTCCTGTGCACTGGGATGTAGTTGCTGTCCTGTGCACTGGGATGTAGTTGCTGTCCTGTGCACTGGGATGTAGTTGCTATCCTGTGCACTGGGGTGTAGTTGCTATCCTGTGCACTGGGATGTAGTTGCTATCCTGTGCACTGGGATGTAGTTGCTATCCTGTGCACTGGGGTGTAGTTGCTATCCTGTGCACTGGGGTGTAGTTGCTATCCTGTGCACTGGGGTGTAGTTGCTATCCTGTGCACTGGGATGTAGTTGCTATCCTGTGCACTGGGATGTAGTTGCTATCCTGTGCACTGGGATGTAGTTGCTATCCTGTGCACTGGCGTGTAGTTGCTATCCTGTGCACTGGGATGTAGTTGCTATCCTGTGCACTGGGATGTAGTTGCCATCCTGTGCACTGGGATGTAGTTGCCATCCTGTGCACTGGGATGTAGTTGCTATCCTGTGCACTGGGATGTAGTTGCTATCCTGTGCACTGGCGTGTAGTTGCTATCCTGTGCACTGGGATGTAGTTGCTATCCTGTGCACTGGGATGTAGTTGCTATCCTGTGCACTGGGATGTAGTTGCTATCCTGTGCACTGGGATGTAGTTGCTATCCTGTGCACTGGCGTGTAGTTGCTATCCTGTGCACTGGGATGTAGTTGCTGTCCTGTGCACTGGGATGTAGTTGCTATCCTGTGCACTGGGATGTAGTTGCTATCCTGTGCACTGGGATGTAGTTGCTATCCTGTGCACTGGGATGTAGTTGCTATCCTGTGCACTGGCATGTAGTTGGTATCCTGTGCACTGGCATGTAGTTGGTATCCTGTGCACTGGGATGTAGTTGCTATCCTGTGCACTGGGATGTAGTTTGTAAATTGGGATGTAGTTGGCAGCAGTGTATGCGCAGAAGGAACTCGGGAGGATATTTGCAGGGACTGCTTTCTCACAAGCTCTGTCCCTGCATGCGATTGATACATCCTTGCGATCTATACAATAAAATTACATTGCAAGTTTGGTCGATTTTATCGCATGACATCCGCATCCTGAGATGCGGATGGTGATAAAATGGCCCTATAGTGTGCTACTATTGTCCTCAAAACAGTCACAAAAACCCCATTCTTTGCCGAGTATGAGTTGGACTAAGTACTGCCGGGGTGCAATGGGGTGGGGGATATGCCTAAACGTTGATTATGCTCGAACCCAGGTACGGCTGGATGATGTAATGGTGCAAGAGCCAAGAAATAGTTGTAGCATTAAACATTTCTCCTTCTCCCAAATCCTAGCACCCACAGACTCGGGGGTACCCTTGATTAGAAGAGGGGAGTCTCTTTTTACAAATTAAAATTATTTGGTGATTTGGTGATCAAATGTCATCACTAGAGAACATCCGTACACTGCAGAAATCATCCACCCAGAGATGGGGGAACTTCACCAGAATTGCTCACAATTGAATTTCAATGATTGATACACATTTCCGAAGTCTGTTAGACCAGTGTTTCCCAAACCCAGTCCTCAAAGCATCCTTACAACACAGGTTTTAAGCATTTACATGTTTGTGCACAGATGGTACTAGTTAAGTCACCTACGCTTAAGCATCTTTAAATATATTTGTAAACACATATCTGCGGGCATTGTCTTACTAGTACTAAGGAGCTCACCAGAGTTGTGTGTGTGTGTGTGTGTGTGTGTGTGTGTGTGTGTGTGTGTGTGTGTGTGTGTGTGTGTGTGTGTGGTGTGGGTGGGTGTGTGGGGGTGGGTGTGTGGGGGGGTGGGGGGGTGGGTGTGTGGGTGGGTGGGGGGGTGGGTGTGTGGGTGTGGGCTCACTTGTCAACATGTTCACTAGTGATAATAATGCTTGTAAAATGCATGCCATAAAAGCCTGCGGGTACAAGCCCTTACAGGTGGGAAACCCGCTATGCCTAGAAAAAGAATCCCTCTTTAATTATATCCCAGTTTCAAAGGCCATTCATTTTTTAAGTGTGTGTTTATGCTCAGTGTTGGATTCAAGGGGGGTAGGGGGCAAGGCTGCGCCCTCCTTGTCGTTTAGGATTTTTTTCTCCCATTATTTACATAATACTGTATGCCACCGCTGCCACCCACCCGCCCCCCAGTAATGTAGAGCAGCTGACAGGCTGAGATGCTAAGTGCGGTGCAGCCGGAGGGGTAGGAGGGGCCATGAATGCCTGTCCTCTCCCAATTGCTCTGACTCCGGCTTCCATCACTGGCGCCCATCTATTAGACTCCCAGCCACACCCACTGTTACCCTCTACCTGGCGTCAACCACTGCTTTTCCATTACGTCACCCTCCCTGACAATCACTGCCTCTCTCTGTCGCTCTCTCCCTGTCAGCTGCTGCTCTGCCCTGTGCCACTATCTCCCCATCACCTTCTTTCTTCTGTCACCCTCTGCCTTTCCAAGGCATCACCCTCTCCCCATCATACGGATACTGCATTCCCTTGCAAGACCACGCCCACATTTCTAGGAGCACGCACTAACACCACATCTTTCTCTGTCATGGTGACCCCCCTGTCCTTTCGTTCTGGATCCACCCCTGTTGATGCTACAGATTTCCAGCCATTATGGCACTGAAACCTGGCTTGTTTTGTGCTCACACCTCCAGGTGATTTCCCTGCTAGGAAATCCCACTGTGTATTAGCACAT